>NC_083763.1:30507095-30822095 GCF_963514075.1 Conger conger
GTTGAAATTAACTGCTTCCTTTATGTAGTCTGCACCTGATGCAGTAATCCACTATTGGATTCTTCTCTTTTAGTTTGCTTCCTGTGAAAGTGCAAATCAACACAGGGCTACACACAACTACTGTTGCAGCACCCCCTAAGGGTTGAACTTTTCAACACTGCTGGCCTCACAAAAACCAGTGGGGGTCAAAGCAGGCACTTTTCCATTGACAGCTGAGGCAAAATACCTGTAATGACATCGCTGATTGAGTGTGGCCAGCAGTGCAGTCAGGTTGAAAATTGTATCCTATAGCGAGCCCTGCAACTGCAGATTTGTGCCCTGCGTTGACTGACTGTTTAAGAAGCATTCAGAGGAATAGACGAATGTGTTTGGGTGATTGATTAATGCATGATTAATACGATTCTCGGTCCTGAGATATTGGGTCCAGTCTCACGTGGCCGTTCTGTTGCGGCTTGTCGCAGAACATCGTCCTGTCAGGGGGGTCCACCATGTTCCGTGACTTCGGCCGGCGGGTGCAGCGGGATTTGAAGCGCGTGGTGGACGCGCGGCTGAAGCTGAGCGAAGAGCTGAGCGGCGGTAGGATAAAGGTACGTCTCGCTGGCGAAGGAGGCCTCCCGCAGTGGCGGCGTTGGCGTCACCTTCCTGTCAGCTTCGACCAGTCTGACCCTTCTCCTCTGACCATTAACAACATGTCTCTGCCCGCAGAACTACTGCTCACTGGATGTTTTTTGCTTTTCGCACCATTCTCTGCAAACTCTAGTGAACAGCTGAATCTCTTTACCACGTCTACATGCTTTTATGCATTTAGTTGCTGCCACATGATTGGCAGCTGCTGCCACATGATTGGCTGATTAAATATTTTCATTAACAAGCTGGAGTACAGGTCTACCTAATGAGTGTATCTAACCTTTATGATTGTGCAAAAGTAACTTCTCCTTGGACAAGAAAGGTCAGCTAAGGTTGGCTTCTTATAAACAATTTAATCATGTAATCCATCATCATAGTGTGGGGGCAGCCAACCCTGGTTCTGGTTTTGTTTTCACTTTGAAAATCAAAGACCAATTTAGTCCTAAAAATAAGGTGAGAGGTATTAAGTGCATAATCCTTTAATCAGTGGATTAAGTGGGAAGACTGCAGCTCTCCAGGACTGGGGCTTGGCCACCCCTTCCATAGGGGGTTTCTCCCCTCTCTGTCTTCTATAGAGATTATCAGACCTGGGCCTTGCTTGGTGCAATGGAGCAACCGAGAGGACCAGAACGTGGTTTTTTTTTTGTGTATTTCATAGGTTCCAACACACCAGACAAGCTTGGTAAAGCTTGAAAATCTTGAATCCAAAACAATGAGATATCTGACCCAGGTTTGGAGGTCACGTGATGCTGCAGCACACTGTTTATCTGACCCGTGTGTGGCAGGGAGCAGAAAGAACAGTGCTTTCCTCTCTGTTTGTGCAGCCCAAGCCGATGGAGGTCCAGGTCATCACCCACCACATGCAGCGCTACGCGGTCTGGTTCGGAGGCTCCATGCTGGCTTCCACCGTAAGACCAAACGCACAGGATAACTTTTCATCTATACATTTCTGTTGCCTCAGTAGTCAAACGGTCAAATGGTCAATGCATTCCAATAAGCTCTTCACCTTTTTTATTTTTCATTTAAAGATTTTTCTTATGGCCATTTTTATTTAAGGTCCAGACCCATAGGATGGGAAATCTATGAAAATAAAATGCATTTTAAATGATGGTTCCTTACATAATGTACTTAGTTCCTTACATAATGTATTATTACTGACTTGAATTAAAGGCAACGGTTACATAGGAAATTCACTTGTTTTGCAACATGTTAAAAGCAGTTGAGGCCACATTGCAGAGTATGTAGGAAACAAGGAATTGGGACATTGTTACACTTCCAACGCAACAGAAACACAGCAAGTACATGGGCTGTTTTCTTATTTTCCTGTTTCTGCAGCCCGAGTTCCTCCAAGTGTGTCACAGTAAGAAAGACTACGAGGAGTACGGCCCGAGCATCTGCCGCCACAACCCTGTCTTTGGCGTGATGTCATAAGGAACGGGCTCTGGCCATTACTGCGGCAGTGCACGCTCAACAATAGTCGGAATGCACCAATGGAGAGGAGGACCGGTGACCTCAGGTTCCGGGAAGAAAAACACTGGAGGCATTGTTGGTAAAGCCATAAACATGGACGACTGTTTTCTAGACTTGTTGAGGAAGACTTGTTGACTACTATGGCACTGCAATCTTTCACTTCGAGTAATGAATTGAAACACAAGTTGACTTTTTTTTGTTTGTTATTCTTTTGTGTCAGTTTGGCTGTGGTTGAAAAATAAAGCTGAGGGTGGGGAGGAATTATAGTATAATTTTTATTGCCTAAATTCCTTATTGAAAGTTATGGACAAAGCACATTAAGGGCTATATTGAATTACCCTGTTTTTGTGTAATGTGTTAAGCCCCGGCTGTAGAGCTTGACTGCATTGTTTTATGGGGATTATTTATTAATCAAATTAAAACAAAATGTGAGGCACCCAAAGGTAGTCTTATAGCATCCCTTTTCACAAAATATAGAATATTAGGTTTTATATATATACAGTGCAGTCAATAAGTATTTGGACAGTGTTACAATGTCTGTTCTTCTGGCTCTGTACTCCAGCACGTTGGATTTGAAAAAAATCAATGGATATGACGTTGAAGTGCAGACTATCACCTTATTTACATATTCATATCAATATTGGGTGATCTGTGTTTCATTTTATTTATATTCTGATTTGTCAGGTCTTTTGGGGTTATTCTTCATTATTGTGAGAATTGAGTCATTTCAGTCATTAACTGTAGACGTCTTCATTGGCCTACCAACCTCTTTGCAATTACTGAGCTCACCAGTGCTCTCTTTCTTCTTAATGATATTCCAGATTGTTTATTGTGGCAAGCCATTTGTTTCGCCTATGTCTCCTACTGATTTTATTCTTATTTCTCAGCCTAATAACGGCTTCCTTGACAATCATTGGCAAAACTTTGGTCTTCATGCTGACAAACGGCAATAACAGACTGCAAAGGCAATCAAAAGCCTAGAATTGAGACTCTTTCTTATACTTATAAGGAAGCAATTTAAAACACCTGTCAAATCAGAAACAGCTGAGAAGCCAACTGTCCAACTACTTTTGGTCCCCTAAAATGGGAGACTGTATAAAAATGTATGCACTTCCGACACAAATCACCCACTGTTGACTACATTACATTTTACAGTTTATTAGACTAAGCAGGAGACAATCCTCACCTGGAGCAATGCAGGGTTAAGAGCCTTGCTCAAGGGCCCAACGGCTAAGATCCAACGGATCTTATTGTGGCTACACCGGGGATTGCACCACCGACCATGTGGGTCCCAGTCATTTACCTTAACCATTACACTACAGGCCGCCATGATTGATGCTCCGATCCTCCAGTTAAAGGTGTCTGTCTGCTTTTAAACCTCATATTCATGGATTCATTTCAAATCTGTGGTACCGAGCCAAAAGAACCTCACTGTAAATACTATATATCAGAATTAGTTTATATTTATAAGAAGAAAATTGTTTAACATAGTATGGAGTTATTTTCCGGATGATGTGCAGTACCTTATTGATTTGAAATGCAGTGCGTAGTTTCCACTGGGAAAAAAAACAATCAAGATGTGTATAGTTAAATGAGTTATATTTAATACATTCTTTTGTCATCCATAGTTTTAAGAGAATGGATTGATCTTCATTTGTTTAAAAAATATATATAAAATCTGTTCTTATTTATTGCCTGAAGCATATATTTATATTTTATTTATTGAGCTATTGTGTACTATGGTAGAACCCTGAGGGTAAATTATTTAAGGAATTTGTGTTTGGCTGAAGAGAAAAATCAATTGCTGTATTTAGTTAATATTAATAAAGGCACTTTTCACATTTTTCAGTGTTTGGCTTCTTTTTTCACAGTGTTGGACAGCAGGAGAACACCTGCTATTAAACCTCCTTTATTCCAAAATGGAGATGGAGGACATTTTACAATGGCCTTTCGGGGATTATCGATAAAAAATATATTTCGGTTTTATGCAACAACATTGACTGATCCCATTTTAGTATTGTACAATTCATGAAAATAGAGCATTGGAAAGAAGTTGGAATTTCCCCGAAAGCTGGGGATATTGTGGTATCTCCCCACTCCCCACAATTTGTTATAATTATTCTAAGTAGATGAGTCATAAATTTTGATCTGGATTATTAAAGCACCTCGAGCGTTCCACCTACACCCACTTGTAGTTTTGAAAAGGTGATGACATAAACACTGTGTTAGATCAGTGATTGTGTGACTGTTGCGTGATTATTGTGATACAGTTAGTGGTGTGTTTGCTGGATAATTCATGCTTTTTGGAGGGGGATCAGAGTACCTCTGAACGTTGCGGGCTGCAAAGGTACAAGGTTATTCTGCATTACAATCAAATTCTGTTGTTTGAAGAGGTTGCGTGAAGACTTAACACTGCCCACGCTCTTATACAACATATAAGGATGGCTTACCTCGCAGGGAGATATAAGCCTTCATCACACCCAAAACCAGCTAATTAGAACCTGATCTTGGTATACCACAGAATCCCCCACAATCCAAGGACAAGCTGAAATCAAAATTCACTTTTTCCTCAATTTAGTCAATTCTTCATAACCATGCGAACAGGAACAAAGGTTTCCATCCTTACAATCTATCAAAATGTACATACACGTTTTTAATAAAAACAAAAGCCAAAGACCGTTCAAGCTTAGGATTTGATAGTGTGCAATAATAGCATTGATCTGTGTTCTGCCCTTTAAGTTCCAAATGTATCCGTTTGAATGACACCCAACAAGCCCACTCAACATGTGTGCTTCCACTTTCCAATTTCCTTATTCCTGAGGGGTCATCAGGATAGTATATACTGTAATAAACTTTAGTTTATAGGTACTACCATGTCCAAATACCCACGGCTGCGTTAAGAAATGGCAACATGGGCCTACCCAGCAACAGGTTGTCCAGGTTGTCCTGAATCGTTTTTCCATCAATCATAGGCTTGCGTCTAATGTTAATTATGCAAAAGAGCATCTCTGAACACATAACGTGTCAAACCTCTAAGTGGGTAGGCCACAGCAGCAAAAGGCCAATAAGTCAAAAAAAAAAAAGCCTAATAAATACCTAATATAGTGTGCATAGAGTGCATATACACTGAACACTTCATTAGGAACATGATATTAATACTGGTTGCTTTCAAAACAGCCTCAATTCTTTGTGGCATGGATTCCACAAGATGTTGAAAACATTCCTTTGAGATTCTGTTCAATTCAATTTCTGCAGATTTGTCAGCTGCACATTCATGCTGCAAATCTCCCGTTCTACTACATCCAAAATGTGTTCTATTGGATTCAGATCCGGTGACTGGCCAGATCAGCTTCCCACAGAGAGGGTTTATGACAGAACGACTGTTATAATGGCACCCGTTTCCCCCACGTTTCAGCACGATTCCTCCAACAGCTCTTGTACGCTTGTTATAATGTGCTCAGTCTGGCCAAAGGTTGCCTTTAAGCAAAACTGTCTTTGTTGTAAAATAAAGGCACAGCTGCTCCAATGTTATATCCAATTAGGACACAGGTGCCAAAACAGCTAGAGCTGTCATACAGTAGCTCCTGCTTGTATTAATGGGGTGACTACTGTAGGTTCAGAATTGTGGCCCCTGGTGTTTTGGACCAACATGACGAAAAAAATGCTTTTTGCAAGACAATAATTAGTTCCCAGACAAGTTCCCAGGACTAGTATCTCGAATGGGTCAGTGATCTTTATTCCTGGTCCTGGCGGGCCGCAGGGTCTGGTGGTTTTTGTTTTCCCCTTAATATCAGCAACCAGTTCAGACTGAAGACACCAGGTGAGGTGAATCAACTGTGTAATTAACTGCTTTAATTGATCAATTAAATGCCAAGGAAAAACAGAAACCAGCAGACCCTGCAGCCCACCAGGACTGAGAACGAAGATCACTGTTATTGGGTGGTGGAAGAGGGTTGAATTATTCTCTGCTTTGTGCAATTGTAGAGAGAAAAATTATAATTTTGAGTTTGGCTTCACAAGCTGGAATGGATGGGATTGTCCTTACAGAAATATACTGGCTGAACTGAGCTCTCTTTGGAAACCCCAACTTTTTAATATTTATTACACATCTTAGGCCTGGATTCCATCAATATTTTACAATATATCCTTACAATATCCAATCTATATTTATCCTTTTCCTGACACAGTTACATTCAAGCTTTCTCTTCGCAAAGAGTTTGGAAAATTCAGCAACCCCCCCAAAAAAACATGAATTTAAAAAGTAAATTCACAGTTGCAAATAAATACTGATTGAGCATTCACAAGCAAGATGGTGTGGAACTTGGTAGTTCAGATTCGGACAATTCTGTGCAATCCGAGGATCAGTCAGATAGTAGGTCAAATATTCTGAAATGAAAAAGTACACATAAATGGAAATAGCATGTTTTCTTTTTTGTTGTTTTGAGGTGTTGCCACATTACTGTTACACTACACAGATGCAATATATAAAAAAATTATATCGGGAATAATATTCTCTCAGCTGTCCACAGTAACAGTTTGTTTTGCTCTTGCATTTAAGACGTATGACAGGTGTCACTCAGCATGCCAATTTGTATGGGACGAGCCACTCATTGTCAATTTTGGGATTCAATATATTCCCCCCTCAGTTCATTCTTCTGAGCGTAGAAGTTATAGCCACTCTACCTCAACCCAAGTTGTCTGCTGTCAGAATCACATCAACTACTGACCTGCATGAGCAGTTCATTAGCAGTTCATGAGCAGTTCAGCTAGACGTGCAGCATTGCAGATTGTCAGAAGAACCTTTGCAGTTTGATGAGCCTGGAGAAACTACAGCTGTGTAGCATAATCAGTAGACCTGCATAGCGCTGACACTTTCTGTGTCTGTTCTGGCCCCCTGGTGGTGGACTGAGGTTCTCACTGCAGGACAGGACAGCAGGAGCTCTACCCATGCTCCTGGGCAGACTGACAGGGCATCATGACAGAGGAAGCAGCATGGTATACAAAGTCTAACATTTTCAGATGGGAGGTTTTTGCATGCACATATTAAAATATCACTATAACCAATCACTGATAAATAAGTTGCTTGAATTAATAGTTGCATTCCACAAAGAGAAAAACAGAATTTGTTGTTATAATAGCAACTCAACTCACCTTTCGTTTTTTTTCATAAGACTCGATATGATGTATAAAAAACTGAGATTGTAAAAATAGGAATTTGTAAAAAGAAACTTGTTCAATCTGTCTATTATTTAAAGGTATAATGTGTCATTTTTAATAATAATTTTTTGATACCTTTTATCATTTGCATTTTTTTGGTATTAGCAAATAGATGGATCAGCAATTTTATAAATGTTGCTGATACCTGGCATCACTGAATCTGAAAAGTTCAAAAGCCAAAAGTTGGCAGCCCTGTACCCACTAGCAAGTCAAAACTTTATTTTTATTTTTATGTTTTATACATTTTTTCCACATTTTTCCCTTTTTCTCCCAATTTGGTAGCCAATTGTACCTCGTCTGATTCAATTGGAGGTAGTCGTATTAGATGTACCGCCCGTACCCCGTCCCTCGGCGGCCCGAATGAGAGCGACACGTCTTCTTCAAGCCGTCTCGTGCCCGTTGCCGTGATTCCAAGGCGCCCGAGGTGCTTATTGTGCGGCGATCTAATAACCCTGCCAAGTCCCTCCCCCTGGAGCAGCGAGCCAATTATTGCTGCCCCACGTGAGCCGGCCAAACTTGGCTTTTGGCAGTACCGAGAATCGAACCCCGGTCCCCGGTGACAAGTCAAAACTTTTAACACCATTCGCTCGCTACCTATCACATCATGATAATTTGGGTTGGTCCGGATACAAGAGGCTTTGGACTTAAATTATTTAAATAATAATAAATAATAATGATAATAATTCATATTTTATGTGTTGTAGTTAAACATACACAAGGATTTCTGTTTTTATATACTTTTCAGTAATTTTTGTGTCACAGATTTTTAAAAAATAAACTTGTTTATTTTTGTGAAAAGATTACATTCTTAAAATAAGATATTCCAAAGGTATTCATTTCTGACATCGACCTACTTTTCAGGCCTTGAAATGAAACTGAGCTGAGGAGTTGGCTTGGCTAGCTGTTGTCACAGATTTGCGATCAGAGATTTGTTGCAAGAGATCAGAGATTTGCCCCAGAGATAAAACGCCATCTCGCTTGAGGATACAAAAGGGAAATTGCTTTTACAAAACATTGGATGTTTACTGAGATCATAGCAAGTGACTGATCTCAGTGCATATTTGGCAGCCTTGAACCTAAGTTCATGATATTTAAATGCTAATTCCTTATAACGAGATCTTGTAAGCATTTTACCCCCGAAACTAAAACGATCTCATGGACAAACATATTGGAGACCATGTTGGAAAAAAAAGTGACACATGAAAGAGTTGTTCATGTGTCACTTCTTATAGCAAGTACCAAGACAGTATGTCCATATGTTGAAATATCAGACCCACACCCCCCTCCTTCATCACACAGGCCTATAAATCAACAATAAATAATAATAAATACATCAACCTTTCTTGAATAATCACAGTGAGACATAAAAGTTATGTGACAGACACTACTGCCTACCTTAGAGTTGCCTCCATCTCCATTTACGAAAATTCTGGCCCAGGATTACCATGGACAGTCCCAGTTAAACAACGAAAAGCCAAGTGTATGTAGACAACTAAATTAAATGGAAGTAGATGGAAATAATTTGCAAGCACTTAATATTCACTATTTGTGTGATAACTAGCACGGCAGCCAGTTTCAATGACACACTGCAAATATACATTGTGGAGCAGACACAGAAATTGTAACCATAAAATTGAGCACAGACAATCCCTCACTGCACATAAGGACAAAGAAAAAACCCATCATTAAAATGTCATCCTCCAGGGCTTACGCTCAGCAAAATCACTGACAATGCCCTTCAAATCCAACTTCCTGACTCTAGTATTCTCTATAGACGTCATAGCCAATCCACTCAGCCTTTCTTGACCCACTCCCCATTTTATCAGCGTGAGTATTGAAAATGAGTACTCGCTATTGCCCCGGTGGCAGGTATGAACAGGAATAGCAGCACCGCATCACGAACGTCAGTAAACTGTCTGTCTATAGGATAAAGCCATTGTTGCTACGTTACACCATTTCTCAACTTTGAGCACAAGTATGTTCACCAAACATTACATACAGATTTGTACATGTGTAGGTGATCGCAGAAACATTTGTTGACAAATGGGTTTTACCATGTCTACATACAGTATTGTGGCATGCCTGAATTGAAAAAGTATGAATTTACAAACTGTTCTGTCCTATTATATCTACAGAATCCTGACTTCATCCACTGAGTAGTAGAATTATTATTTTGAAACAATAACAGACTCCAAAGACAATCAAAAGCCTAGGATCAAAATTAGATATAAGGTAGAATAAATATTTCACAAAGGAAGCGACTGAATATACCTGACTACTCAGTAGGCTCCCAGTGATATATTGAGCAAGAAAACACAAGCTGGATGGTTGAATGGTTGACATATATTGGGCAGCCTGGAGCGTAGTGGTTAAGGCACAGGACTCGGACAGGTAAGGTCGGTGGTTCGATCTTCGGTGTAGCCACTATAAGATCCGCACAGCCGTTGGGCCCTTGAGCAAGGCCCTTAACCCTGCATTGCTCCAGGGGAGGATTGTCTCCTGCTTAGTCTAATAAATTGTACATCGCTCTGGATAAGAGCATCTGCCAAATGCCGTTAATGTAATGTAATTTTTTTTTTTTTATGTAATGTACATTATGTAATGTAATGGCAGTAAATGATTGACCTGTGGAGCCGCCACTTCTCACCTGCCACATCTGTAACTGACAGTGCTTCATACCAGTGTAGGAAGGATTCTCCCATCTTCACCTCCTTTTCTAGCTTCCTTTCCATGCCTCCCTCTATGGGCCAAGTGAGGAGCAAGGCAAAGAGGCAAGGAAAAGAAGAAGCAGGTGAAAACATGTGATTGAGTTGAGCCCCGAGTATAAAAAGAAATGCAATTCCTACGTGGATCACCTAATACGGATGCAGCCCGCACTTTGACCTCATATCCATTGCTTAATTTAAAATCCAATGTTCTGGGGTACAAAAGAACAGAAGTTGTACCATTGTCCAAATACTTATGGACTTCACTGTATATCAAATGTATAAAGACTTCATTAAGTGAAGTATTTTATTTTTCTTCATGTATTTTATGTGTTAAGGCTGCAGGAATCTGAATATAATCATCCCTTAAGAAAAACTGGCGATCAAACACAAGTGCAACATTGCAACAATATAGCATAACAATATAGCATTAATTGCAATGGAAAAGGTATGTAGTGTGAACGAGTGGCCCTTCACCAGTTATCAGTGTTGATCAATTCATTTAATTGGTTAATTTATTGAATTGAAACCCAAGTGCAACTGATTAGCTCAGCATATTTAAATGTCTGTCATGTACAATATATATATTTAAAATCAATATAATTTTCATTAAACTGTTCAAAACAAGGCACTGCTCATTCGCTAACATAAAGCTAGCCTTTCAGTCCAAAGCCTCATGCGTTTTCTGTTTCTGTGCAGATACAGACTATATTTTCAACAATAGATAGAATCCAGCAAATGAAACAAAGTTAGTGCAACCAGAGAATTCTCAAGGTTGCTAGGCAACTGGCAAGCAACATCCATAGGCAGACATTGCAGCATCCCCCAATGGAAAATTTCCCCCTTTCTTCTGAAACAAACATATGCAGCTATTAATCCACCCCAGGCTCCCTTTATGACCTGAACTGAGGGGTGGACTCAAGTGCAGAGGCAGACACAGGATCCAGGATCAAAAGTTATATGAACTAAATAAACGGTAGAAACAAAAATAAACGTGTGTAAAAACAAAAACTACAAAAGACTGGAACTAGAACAAGAAAACAAGAAACTCAAGAAATTGTAGCAGGCAAACACTGTTTCTGTTTTGTTACTATTTTACATGTTCGAAATGAAGATATCAAATCAAATCAAAATCAAAATCAAAATCAAAATCAAAATCAAAATTAAGGGGTATAAAAAAAGGGGTGGCGCAGCCTGTAGAGCACTAACCGCATGCTCATTGCGAGCCGCGACGTCGGCGGTTCGAATCCGACCGTCCGACATTTGTTGCATGTCTTTCCCTCTCTCTTGCTCCCATTCTTCCTGTCTCTCTATACTATATACTGTCCAATAAAGCTGAAAAAGGCCTAAAAAATATCTTAAAAAAAAAAAAAAAATCAAATCAAACACAAGGCAGGAGACTCCAAACCTGTGCAACAAACAAGGGAACTAGCGCAACTTAGTTACAAGACGAGGCCCAGGTGCAAATAATGTCAATAATGATTCAATAAACACAACATCAGACCTGGAGCCACAGCAGTAGCGCCCTGCTCAGATTGGCTGTAGCTGTTGCCTCAGGATGGTCTGGGTAACGATGGCAAAATGGTGCGTTCATGGCATCTCTGAAGTCGGCAGTTTCCGACTTCCAATTCTGGAAAAGTCCTATAGAATGTCTATAATTGTTGTCATTCAGAATCTTGAGCACCAAAGCCAGGAAAAGTCCAGAGTTAGCCTGAGATGCCCCATCAGGTGAAAATAATAACCTACAAGAAAAACTCAAGGGTGAACAGTAAAATGGTTGGGAGGTCCAACTCCATGGTCTGCATCCTGGTTTTGCAACTACATGGCATTTTCCTGGTTGCCTGTATCATGGTTTATCAGGGTGTCTCTGAGCTGATGATACATTTGTAGAAGAAAGTACATGTTTTTTTTATGTGTATACCAGAGTGGAAGATGATGAAGCCAAAGAAAGTGAGTTTCAGGACATGGAACTCACACGTTTCTAGTTTTACAAAGTTCTGCAGTAACCTCTCTAACACCTGCCTGATATGTTTTTCAGGGGAACTTTGAAATCAGGATTTCATGAAAGTATTTAAAAAAGTAGGTAAACACATGCCTAAGAACCAGAGATGGAAACCAGAGACATTCCAAATTTGGGTGGCATTGGAGAACTTATTTCCTTCAAAGTAAAGGGTCATTCTTAATGGTGCCCCCACAATATTCTCTGCAAGAATGTTCTTACGCATTCTTTCTCCCTGTACGAAAATGGCTAGAGTGACTGGTCATCACTTATACATTTTGCTGCATCCAAATCATAGGTGTATGCCTGAAATTGGCTCGGTGGGCTTAACCCCATCCAAACTGTTGAGATGTCGACGTCCCAAATGAAATGAATGAATGTTGTGTTCAAATTTATAAGATAATAAAAACTGTGATGAAATAAAACCGCAAGATGGCAATTCCCGATTGTTAAACAGACTAGACTCTCTGCTTGTGAGAAAAGCACTTTAGATTCATATCTACCCCTTATTTGCAAAGCAGGGTAATAAAACAACAGGTTACCCCATGCCATATGAATGGCTTACAACATAAAAAAACAAAAAAAACAATCCTTGATACCATTTCTGAAAATCATGTCACAATATAAGAACAAACATATACAATTCAGAAGTTACATGAATAAACACACTGGGTTTTATCCCACATCCGGCCGACATATTTCCAGTTTGGTAGATATGCAAGTTTGAAGTTCATTTCGTAATCCTATAAAACATTGCAGGCTTGTACGGGGTTTCCTACCCTTTCCAACAAGGTATAATGTGTCATATTCAGGTGACAGTTTAGGAATTTTCTGAGTTTGCATAGCAGAGTGAATATACAGACATGTGTAATTACAGGATTTGGACTTGGGCTCTGGTTAACCTAATTTGGAAATAAAGTTATATTTTAAATATGATGCAGAGTTGTTAGAAAGCGCTAGGTTGAGTTATCCTTTACGGACAGCCTTCTGAACACTTTGTAGAGCTTTATATATATGTGAATAAAACATGTGAATGTTCATTTTATTTACATTTGTATTTAAAAACATCTGTTTTAATAGGAAAAATAAGCTTGCAGATGCAGATGTTTTTGAATAGATTTGGGGACACTCGAGGACATCTGACCCAAAAACTCACATGGAATTTTAATGCCTGTCGTGACCAAACCAAACGCGACCTAGATGGGGTTCCACAAGTTACCCACCAGACATGGGATAACCACTAATATTTTCTATAGAGAGAAAGTTCCACAAACAGATAAGATGAACATTGTTTTTCCCTGCTGGGGAAGCTGTAGGGAGTTGTAGGGAGTCTTTAATTACAATAGGGCTTCAGTACTCCTGGGTCCAGTTTCAACACAACCTAGAGCTCCTTACTTCCCAAAGGTAGCTTTAAAACTAGGCGGAAGCCAATTATGTGGACGAAGAGCATATGAATGCAAGAGAACAAAGACAAGGGATGCAATAAACTCAAACCATAACTCTTGGTCTAAACAGAAGGAAAATTCATACAGGGTTTTAATTCACGAAGGAATCCCATCTTCCAACTGTCGTGGCTGCTATTTGTGCACAAAATAAAATGTGAATATGTAATGCCCAACAAAGGCAGGAGGCCATGACGGGTTGGTCCTTTACTTAGAAATTGAGATATTCATTGCTAAACTATAAAAACAAGACTTTGTATGATTTATTTTCTTTTGGTGTAACATACATTCTGACATACATTTGTTCTGTCTCGGAATTGCGCATGTCTCCTCTTTAATTTATGTCTTCACCCATGTGTTTTCAGTGAATCGTTTTTGAGATATTAACATTGGAAATTGCCCTCTGGGGGGGGGGGGGGGGGTACAAGGTACATGGTTAAATGCATTCAGTGGGACAACACAAGCCCACCTAGAAATTATGGTTAATTTCACAAAATTGAGCTCAGGAATACTACCTAAATGTTTTTTGTACTGCAATACTTTTTGGCCCTTTCCCCTGCTAATAGTAGCTACCATGCAATGCTTCACAGTGCACACTGAAGCACTGTTATTAACATAAGCAACAATATTGAATTGATTATAAGGGAGACATCAAATGCATTTATGCTTAACCCAATGGCACTGCAATCTATTTACTTGCACACAATAAGTACCACATCACACAAGCAGTGGTGCAGTTAGACCATTTTTGGGAAGGCTGTAGCAATTACAATTACCAATGCAATCCTCCAGTGAGACATACCCACGTATATGCTTCAGTATGCTTCAACTTGTATGTAGACGTCTTGTGGGCAGAGCCTGTACTGTTGCTGAATGCTGTTCTTTCTCTGTTCATGAATACATTCCATCAAATACAGTGGCTTTAGTGGAAGTTTCAATACCACGTTTAGACGATGTATAGACCACGGTTCTCCAACCTTGGTCCTGAAGTGCCACAGTCTCCACTGGCTTTTGTTTTTACTAACCAGCATGCAATTGAGGCTAAAGAAGCCAGGTGAGGTGAGAAACGAATAAATATCTATACACTCAGTAAGTACTTTATTCGGTAGACCTGTAGACTTGCTTGTAAATGCAAATATTTAATCAGCCAATCATGTGACAGCAACTAAATGCATAAAAGCATGCAGACGTGGTTAAGAGGTTCAGCTGTTTTTCAGAGCAAACATCGGAATGGGGAAGGAATGTGATCTAAGTGAATTGACTGTGGAATGGTTGTGTCAGGAATCGCAGGGAACCAATCGCAGACTCAGGGATAACGTAATCAGGCAGGCTTTAATGACAAAGGGGCAGATCCAAAATATAGTTCAAAAACAGGCAATGGTCAAAATCCAAGCAGACAGGTACATGAAGGGCAGGCAGAGCGAAGTCAGGAAGTTCAGGAGTTCAAAAACCAGGAAGTCCAAACAAGCTAAAGTACAAAAACAAAAAACAAAAACAGAGTCCAAAAACCAGGCAGAGATCAGAACCAGAAAATCCGAAAGCAGAACAGACGAATAATCACAGGGTACGGGTACGGGTACGGGTACGGGTACGGGTAAGCTAGAACCAGAGTAGGGAACAGTATAACGGAAAGATGAACTAGCAACAAGAAACTGAACAGGACAGGTTTAAATAGACTACTGATTGACAGAAAATGAGTCACAGGTGAGAGAAATGGCAGAAATGGCAGGAAGGAAGCACAGAGGTAACAAAAGGCAAAAACGCTGGGGACTTAGACATGAAACAGATAACAGAAAGAAAAAAAACACAGAACCTGACAGGTTGCTGGTGCCAGATTTGGTTGGTGTCTTTAGAGTTTTCAGAGAATGGTGCAAAAAACATCCAGTGAGCAGCTGTTCTGCTGGAAAAAATGGCCTTTTAATGAAAGAGGTCAGAAGAGAAGGGCCAGACTAGTCAAAGATGACAGGAAATATGCAAATAACCACACATTACGACAGTGGTATGCAGAAGATCATCTCTGAACACACAACATGTCAAACCTCTAAGTAGATAAGCTACAGCAGCAGCAGAACACAAATAAGTAATATAAATAATAAAGTGCTCGCTGAGTGTAGTTCATTCAATAAGTTATGCATAAACGGAAAGACCAGCAGACCTTGTGGATCTCGTTAAATAGAGTGTAATTTATGTACACCACTAGACCACTTAGCTGAATGAATATAGCAATATTTCTAATCTAACAGATATTCAACAGTCTAATCACAGATAAATGTGCACTCTCATTTGACTTTTAATTTCCATGGTGACAAATTGAAGTAATTTTAAAGTATTATTTTGGAGTGTGTTAATATATAATTATTGAGTTTTGATTCCAGCAGTGTGTTAGTACTACAAAACAATGTAGTTTGTTGATTGAGGTTGGAAGAGATTTAAATCTTGTGATCTTGACACTTGACATTTCAGCTAGATATCAAAATTCCGAGATAGTCATTTTGTGATCTCAAACTATTCATTTCAGTCATATTTGCATACTGAGATAATCTGTGACCACAAGATAAAGAATCCCATAATAAATGAAAATAAGTCACATGACAAAGTCCTTTGCCGCTCATAAGCGCATGAAACAGGAAGACCATTTACAAAATTTAAAACATCAGAGGATTACTTTTATGAGATGATAATGTTGTAAATGCATGAAGCATTTTAAAAAGGCTTATTTTAGCATTTTCCATGGACAGATAAAATGACAGATCATTTAGCTCTGTCTATTCCATAATTCAACTCATAAAATATTTACAGGCCCTTGGCTTTTATTATATCTGTAAAATAAAGCACACATTATTAAATATTATTTTGGTATGAATTCCAGAATTGCCTGTAAGATCACATACATATGTAAAAAGCCCTATATGACAGGTTCATCAGTGTTTGCATTACATTTGCAGGTCAAATGAACGTTACAAGGGTAGTCTGCAAAAATATACTGGGTTATTGTTGCCAGATTATGCTAGAGCAAATAACAAAGTTGAATATGAAAGGGAACCAGTCTTGCAAGTATCCAATGGGAAATTAACCAATTAAACTCCCAGAGATTTTCACAGCTCTGCAAACTTGGATTTCCATTATGTTAATATTGTAAAGAGAATTTCAGTATTCGCAGGCTACAGTGTAGTATATAGGATAGGGAACTGTAACTCAAAGGTTGGGGCTTGAGTCATTTTACTGAGTCATTGTTTCAGTAATATATCCAGCTGTATAAATTGATCGGCAAAAACAAAATATTTGTATGCCAATTTAGATATGAATGTCTGCTAAACAGCAATGTAATGTCATGAGAGGAAATGGTCATTTTCAATAATAATTCAACAATAATTTTAATAGAAAAAATTGATTAACATTAAATCAGTGCATTGGGAACAATCCAAACAGTTGTGTGCTCCAGTGATTCTTATTAAATTTGACCAGGCGCATCAGAGCCTCCTTATCAAACCCTTAACCCGAATACATTGTGACACTGCCATCAGTCAAAGAGTTAATTACCAGCTCTCTGTGGTACAATGTATGAAGAAAACGGTTGTGCTGGCTCAGCTTTCGCAGGCCTTCCCTGTTCAGAGAGTGTCCTCAGATCAGCCTTGTCTACTCAGAAACAGCATGAAGAAGCTAATCAATGGAAATTAAAATGCTAGGTTCACAAAGGAGGATGGCGTGAGATCTCTTTCCTATTGTGTGTGGCAGTAGCAGGGCCTAGCAGCTGAGTTTGGGCTTAGGTGCCAAGAACTACCGAGTCATTTTGGACTCACTTGGTTTGGCTCTTCTGCTGCATACATTGCCATTTGGTGTGGCTGCTAATCTAAATAATATAGACGTAGGTTTTACAAACAACTGGAGAAAATCCTTGCCTAGACTGCTAAGGTCATTTTCATGGCTCTGGACTTTCATGCCCTGCAACTTCTAAAGTGGAATAGCCACCATTATATACATTAAATAAATACATCAGCCACCATTTTAAAACGGGTGCTTTAAAACTCCTGACTCAAATATAATATCCTTGAATTGTTTGACCATGCACCTCATTTTGCCAGAGCCTATGTCGAAGAAGTGAACCATTAATCATAGTTCCTCAGTGGACAAGGCCTATTAAGTCTTAAACTTAACCTGACATCTGTGCTGTGAAATGGATGACGTGCAATTACCCCCTAGACAGGAAGCCGGGCTGTTACTGGGTCATTATTCCGCAATGTATGGCTGTGGGTGCCAAGTCTGTTAAAACTCAGCTAAGGGTCTGAACCCACAATCATCTGCCAATGCTGCGGATGGTTCAGCCAGAGAGCCATCTCAGGGTCACCAAAAAGTTTTTTTTTTTCTCCATAGCTTGATTTGGAGTTCCCAATTGCAACTGTAACCCCAATAGATGCCTCATAGCTGTGGGTGCCAAGTCTGTTAAAACTCAGCTAAGTGTTTGAACCCACAATCATCTGCCAATGCTGCAGATGGGTCAGCCAGAGAGCCATCTCAGGGTCAACAAAATGTTTTTTTCTTATTCTCCATAGCTTGATTTGGAGTTCCCAATCGCAACTGTAACCCCAATAGATGCCTCATTGATGGGAGGATGCAGGCTAGAATGCTGACCCTACAAAATGCAGAGCCAGATGCTCCTTCTTTTCACTTTCAGTTCACTGGGCTGGGCAACTGCCGTCTCTTTTACAGCTGGCGCAAGCAGACTGCAGATGTTTGGATACTCACGATGTTGATGTAGCACTGGAATTACCCTGCCATTGAAAAACCACTCTCTGTAGGACTGTGGCCTAGATTCCGAGCTTTGCATCATTTGTAATGACAAAGGTGAGGTAAACAACATTCCAACCTATGCCAGCTATTGTTACGCCTTTCCCCCTCCTTCTGCTGTTACTTCTCTACTGCTTGTGTTCTCCTCCCCTTTCAGGAAGTGGCAGCCGTGCGGAGGTCGTTAGTGAGAGGAGGCTCACCTGGGTGGTGGGATTGAAGCTCCTATTTAACCAGCTGGCTCAGTCTCTTTCAGTCTCTCAGCTCCCACATGTGCTTCATTGTTTATGTGTTGGTTTGAATTATCAGTTGTTACTCTTTTGTTGTTCACACACCCAGGCAATTACAGACATCACTGATTTCTACTGCATTTCATTTATGTTACTTATTTTTGTTACTTTTAAGTTAATAAATCTTTTTCCACCCCTGTATGTTCTCCCTCCTGACTATTTGTATGAACTGTGATCCAGTTCATGACACTATGTGACTGAGAAACCAATTTGTCTTGAAGACTGTGTGGGCAGTCCCGGAGAATCCAGGATGGGTGGCAACCCTACCTGTGATGAAGCAGTGACTCAAATCACAGTTGCTTCAAATGTAACTGTTGCATGTGCTCCCAGTTTATTTAACCGCAGCACGTAATAGCATACTCTGTAAGTGGCATCACATGGGCTACGACTTTTGTGATAGCGATTTTTATCGAGTGGTAGCCTACCCATTTCTACACACAAACGTGTGTGCATTCTCAGTCAGTGCATTGATGGGAATTTGTAAACTACCAATTGCGCAAAGGACTCGTTAATGAGAGAGGTCAGACTGGTTGAAGCTAACAGGAAGGTGACAGCATTGAACTTATTAAACTTCATCAGTATAGTATAAAGCAGGACACCAGGTCCGGGTGTAAGATTAGGCCTTACTGATTGTAATTGGTCTTAAAGTTTTACATTTAAATTAAAAAGCTAATTCCATCATCATTTACATCAGTACATTTTGACATAAAATGTTTTTAATAGAAGAGGAGTTCTCAAAAGAATCTTGCACTTTGTGTGAATCTCCCTGGGCCATGCCCTATGGAGGATTTATTACCTCAGTGTGATAAATAGAGCAAAGGAAAGGATTTCATTTTGTCCACTAGCCATTAATCTGCCAGATCTTCTTGCAGCCTTATTTTGATACGTGGCCTCTTCAAGGAGACAAGTCTTCTTTTGCCTTGAACTGATATTTAAAATCTGAGGGGACCTTGAATCTGGCATGTCACTGATATAAGCATTTCTACACACAAAAAAATGTATATTGAAGTTTTAGATCTGGGAGATAAATAGTGCATTAATAAACTCAGGTGATGGTTTCTGAGTCCAATGAGAGGACAAATTCTTGCCTTTCAGAAATGTAACAAAATATTTAGTTCATATTGACTAGTTCATATGCATATACCTGTTGAAGCCATTGAAGCATGAACTTCTTGTGGAGGGAAAATTTGATTCCTCTGATACTAAGCAATTTAACCAACATTACACAATGGATAGGTCTGGTCCATTGCATCTATTGGTCAGATTGCGTTCCAGCCATGCCAACATCCAGGATATATGCGTGCCTAAATGGAATATTCACAATATCTTTTAATATTACTCCGTGTTTGTAGATCACCGTTATCTACTTGGTAAGAAAAATTAATGTAGTAATGCCAGTAGTTGATTACCAAAGTAAAACAAAATCAGTGATTTTAAAGTGTTCTTTTACCTTCTCAGGGATTTGGAAAGGAGTAGGAATTTAAAAAATACAACTAAGGAAATATCTAACCACCCTGCTAGCTGTGCCAATATCCTTGATATACCACAGGTTCTTGTTCCATAATGCTTAATAAAGCCATTCTAATATTTAATCAGCAAATTGAAGATCATTTTGCCACATTTAGGTTTTAGGACAAAATGTAAAACATAAATGTCAAAAAATATCAGCAGAGGCAAAGTTTCATCTAGTTTCTTTTGACTCTGTGTAAAGCAAATGTACATAAATATACCATTTACCATATCATTGGGGCTGTGGGGCTGTTGGGCCAGCAATTTATTTCAAATATGCAGTAAAACATTAATATTAAAATATATTCTCAGGACATCCAGATGCAAGTCGGATATTGAAAGGGGCCAGAATGTTAATAAAGATTCTGCAGACAAAAGACAAAATAGCTCATCACAGAGCTAATCAGCTCATAAAATAAAATAAAATATTATCAAATACCTATATTAAGCTCAGGATTATACTGACAAAAGTGCCACAGTTTTCAGAATGGGAGTAATGAACATAAAATCATTGGTGTGGAGATCTTGAAATTGATTTTCACTGTCTATTGGACACAGATTATTTTTGTGCATTGCACCTTTCATCTCCATTACAGTCACAAAAAATAAAAAAAAAATTATGACTATTAAAAATGACAAGGAGGTACATCATAATCTTAGCCTATCTCACTGTATCTCATTGTATAAGAGCTGATGCAGGGGTTAGCTGCTCTGGACGTGTAGAGCAACAAGGTCTAAGAATCCAGGTGAGGTGAAATGTTTAACGGGATACTTCTGGATATTTGTGGTGGAGGTACTGGCTCTACCTCATGTCTATGATTATGATTATTATGATTATTATTATTGTACAACAACAACAATAAACATAGCTACAAGCAGCAATTTACAGAGTCCAAGCAGCATAGCAGCAGTCGGCAAGCACAGAGACTCCAATCCCCTTAGTCTCAGGGCAGGGTGTGTTTTTTGCATTCATTCCTTTTTTCACGGTGCAATTTTCAATCACTATGGTAACAAGATATACAAGATATAGTGCGGGGGACCTCGCCTTCTCTGCATTTTGGAAATCCAGATACTAAAAGAGATAAGACTGTTACACTTCAGCAAAAAACGTTTTTTGAGATTTTATGCTTGAGATGAAAAAGCTTGACATTTTACAACAAAACATGTCTAATAGGGATGAGACATCATTACGATGTCTACGTCTGAATAGAGGACTTTCTTTCGGGGATTTCCAAGGAATCTCTCGTCTGAGTGAATATTTCTGAGGAAGTCAGTGAAAACACATTTGAATCGACAATCGAGGGCATTTTCAATGACGTGACCCCTTTTTTATATCAGTGAGTATCTAAGTAATAATTTTATTATTATTCAGTATGCTTATAAATAAAGAGCAAGCGTGCTTTTTAATAATACAATGTGTCTGACTTGATGGGGGTTGCGTACTATTTGGTGTATAATTTAGTAAGCAAAATACAGTGTTTTATACCTCATAGGACCCATAATATAATTTAGTTTCCATGTGTCCGTTTGGAGTCTCCAAATGTCCTTTTTGGAAAACTGAATGGGCCACAGCCACTATCATCTGGATCCAATCAAAAAAGCTTCCACTTCAGAAAAGACCAGGATCAATAGGTTCAATAATAGTTACCATTTGATTTTGAGTATGTCATTTTCAAGCTTGTGTTGAGAAGGGGTGATACTTAAGGGTAGTAGTACACATGGACAAAATTTCAAGATGATTGGACCTTGTCAAGTCCATTTAATGCATTAAAGGGAACCCACATAGGCACCCGGCAGACATGCAAACTCCACAAAGAAAGGGCCGTGGTTTGATTTGAACCCAGGTCCTCTCAGCTGGAAGGCAACCACTGTTAACCACTGGTCAATGTCACTCGTAAAAGAAAAATGAACCATTCAAAATGGCAGCCAATTCATGAATTGGGTGATCCATAGGGACCAGGATCATGTCAGAAACAGATTATTTTTATTTTTTTAACCTTTTTTGAATACTCTTTTTGTCATGACATAGCATGCACATGTTCAAGCTATTTGGTAATTTGGTTATGCTGATTTGTTTTTACTACCTTTTCACCCAGCAGAACCAAAGTATACAGGCAACCTTGGTTTATTATGGTGTACTCCAGTTTTGGGTGAATCCAACTTTTTCAGATGTTATTAACACACTTGCGCATATGCCGCAAGTCCAGATCCTCACCACCAGCCGGTGGAGATGCGGACATTTGGCACTGCCCTGTCAGTTCAAGTAAGCAACTATTGCTGTGTTCTCACTTCTGATTAGAACCGATGCAGCGTCCTGGGAGAAACTGCCGAGCAGAAGTCTCTCAGGGAAACAAATCTCTCCTGGTAGAGGCGCGCCATCATCCCCAGTGAGTTCAGCCCGAGCGCAAGATATTGAACACGCTGTGCTGTGCTGAAAATGCTTTTGTTGTGAATTGGTGGTGAAACCCAATTCTTTGATGTGGGATATCAGCATCTCAGTGTGTTTTACAGCCAACTCCCGGGAAGGGGCTGAAACGAGCCAGTCGACCAGATACGTCAAAACACTATGTCCTCCTGACATAACGGGGTAATAGCAGCACGTGCCACCATCTCAAAGGTGCAGCAGGGTGAATACTCAACTTTGTTGCTTTTGCAGTATGTTTGGGATCATTGTCTTGCTGTACAACGCACAGCCGGTCAATGAGTTTTGAAACATTTGCTTCAACTTGAGCAGATATGATGTGTCTATTAGGGATGAGCAAGCACTGCATTATCTGTATCTGTATCCGTATCCGTTCAAGCAATTAAATTATCCGTATCCATAGGCTCATACTCGGAAGTGAGTGTGATGAAAACCGGAAGTGAAGTAGTTTAAATATTCCCCCGTACTACATTATGATTTGCAGTAAATTGAAACCAAGACAGCTACTACAGTTTTGCACTTTGTTATGCAGGAAATCTCTATTAAAAATTTGCTGTTTCCATCACCCTCGCCCTTTAAACACTCACCCACGTTGTTCTAAAGACACCACTTCCCACTTCCGAGTATGAGTAGCCTACAGATACAGATAATTGAATTGGTTGAACGGAAACAGATTTGAATTATGCAGTACTCGCACACTCCTACAAATAACCACACATTACAACTGTGGTATGCAGAAGAGCATCTCTGAACACACAAACCTCTTCAGTGGATATGCTACAGCAGTAGAAGTTAAAAAAAAAAAGTCTAATGAATACCTAATAAGTCCCATTACAATCAAATTCTTAAATGTTTGGCCTGAGCATTTGAAAACAAAAGGCCCCCTATGTAATTTTGGTGGCTAATATAATGCTAATGGCTTACAACATTCAAAAAGTCAAAGCTATGGTATAATAGTATATAATTATTCTCCTAATGAAAATAACTGTAAATATCCTTGGAAAGGAGAAATAAATATTTTAAAGAAGTATCAAAGCAATACTAGTTCTGTGTTCATCTTTCCGCATTTCATTTTTAATTCTTTGTTTTTACTAATGTTTTTCCGATCACCATGGAAACAAACTCACTTGTCCAGTTACACATTGAAAACAATAGTTAGCTCGCTTTTTGCCAAATAAACCATGCCTAACTACTTCAGTTGTACTTCACATTTACACAGCAGGTTTATGCGAACTGCAAGAGCTCAGCATCACAGAGTCAGTGAGCTAAGCAGAGTTGTTGCCAAGGTTACCAAGATGCCAGTGCAAGACTTTAAATTCTAAAATCCACTAAGGTATTTAGTTGCCATCCATGTAATTTTCATCAAAAAGCAACAAAACATTCTGTGGAAATTACATAATGGGCCCTTAACTCACTTCAAGTTTGTAGTGTAAATAGCATGGTTGGTTTTGTGAAAGAGGGGCAGATTAGCAGTGTTGAGGCGGGAGTAAATCTATTGATAAATGGAGCTCGACAAGGGACTGGAAATTGGCAACAGACATTGATGGGAAACTCCAGGTTCCGCAGATTGTCAGATTGTTCCAACCTCATTGAGACCTGATATACTTTTGTACTCAAAGTGGGAGCAGATAGTTTACTTCATTGAGTTAACAGTACTGTGCGAGGAATCTATTGATGTGTTTAGGAGGAAGAAGCTAAAATACTCAGATTTGGTTGCTGATGGAATGCGGTTGGCAAGCATATGTGAGACCTTCAGAAATAGGAGCAAAAAAGTTTTGACTAAATCAGCAGCATTGCCCCTGATGAACAACCTTAGGGGTAGACCACACCAAATGCACTTTATTGGCTTGAAAACATCAGGAGCACTACATTTTGAACCTAATCTGTAAAAAGCGCTGGACGCCTCTTTCCTGCTGTCGCTAGGCAACCACACTCTGCTCCTCTCAATTGCCTTGCTATGGTTCTAACAGTATTAACAGCGTAGAAATCTGATTTCACCGTGTTTGGTGCGCTCCTGGTTTTTTATTTTATTTTATTTTTTTAAGCAATGGATAAGCAGAGGGGACTCACGTTTGCTATTTTGGAGAGTGAAAGACAAAATGAGTTGAAACACAAAACAATTGGTGTGCAAAAGCAGCATGGAAAACACTTAAACCCGTTGATAATAATTATAAAAAAAGGAGCCCCAAGCCGATAAAGCTTGTCTGTTGTGATCGGCATCTTTGTCACTGGGGCGGTCCATGTGGTACTGCAACAACTTCAACGTCGAGCCTTCTGGAGGTGTCCTATACAATTTAAAATATCTAGTTGGCTAGACAAATTATTTTTGCCTGATGGTCTTTTCACAGACTTTTCACAGATTTTTCAGCACAAAAATATGGGTGCGCTGGTTCATTTTTAACTGTTGCTACAGACAAAGTACATAATGGGATGCCGTATGATGGGATGGGCAGTATTTCTGATACATGTATTTGAAATACGTATTTGAAATACAAAATAGTAAACTTAATTCAACTCCTGCCTCACTACTTGCCCTCTCTGATGGCCTGGGCCATGGCTGTCATGTTATTACACAGCACTGCTTCAACATTTTCAATGCTCAAACAACCCATTAGCTTCTAACCCTTCACAAAATCTAGCAATCACTAACCAGCTAGCTTTGTCGCAAAACACAAAACATAACTTGCCAGCTAGCTGTGTTAGCAAACATTTAATATTTGGTAGCATAGTGCTTAAATGCAGGAACTGCATCAAGTCTACGATATCTATTAACATGATCAATCATCTTTCAAAATGCCTTTCCAGGCCTTCACTGCAGCCGCCTTCAGTTGATCTTTCTTTTGGGAGATTTCTGTCTACAGTCTCCCCTTCAGTAAGTTAATTGTATACTCGATCGGGTTTAAATCTGGTGACTGACTTGGCCAGTGCAAAACTGTCCTCTTTTTCTCCACAGATGAATGCTTTGGTTGTGTAGGCATCATGTTTGGGGTTTGGGCATTTTCTTGCACCTTGCAGTGTAGCCTCTGCTCTGCTGTTGAAATCTTTTGTGTATAGTGGCTTATGCTATTTCCACCCCTGCACCCTGGAGACTGCTGGTGATGTCACTGACTGCTGTTTTCAGGTTTTTCTTCATAGCTCATAGGATCTGTCATGAAGCGCTTTTGTATTCCTTGGCTCATTGCTGATTCGAATGCTGTAATTATATAGCAGAAATAACAAATTGTTGGCTTTTGAACCATTTATTGTTGCCAAAATACAAAAAAACTGTATTTTATTTTGAGACTATTTTTGGTTGCAGTATTTTGTCATTTCATTTGATACATTTACATTTGGAGTAAAGTTTTGATGTGTTTTTACCCATCCCTGGCCATATTACGTACCTGTGTTACTGGCAGCGCATTGATACATTTCCAGTCTGGCTGTAATGACAGTTTGGCCACTGCATGTGTGTTTCCAGCTGTGTTCTCGGGGTTGAAGCACTGTTTCTGCTGTTGCAAAATCAAGGCTGCTGGAAAGCATTGCAGGTTTGCCATATATTTATTCAGTCAAGGCATCCCTTTTTTCTACATCTGAAGGGATGAACTTTTGACTTGCAATCACTGCAGTTGGCCAGGCTTGAGAACGTAAAAGAAAATGAGAGAATCTCTTTGACAAATCTATAGCTGGCCCCTGCCTTTGGAGTAATGGGGAAGATTCAGAGGCTTATTTATGTTTCTCTGTAATATTGAGATCATCTGATTTTCTCTGTTCCACAAGGCAGAGCTACACAGTCAGCGTGGATCTGGTCATGGTCTGTCTGCATTACCCTGGGGCTGATGCCCTGAATCGGCTCATATCTTCTCACTTCTTCATACCAGTCGTGTGTGAGGGATTACAGCACATCTGTCGACGGTCTTCTCTACTCTTGGGTGCAGCAATGCTGTCAGGTTTCGTGTTGTCACTGTTTAGTTTTTTGTCTGTGTGCGTTGCGTTTCCATGTTTTAGTACCCTCTGTGCACACCGTAGTCACCCTGTCGTTCATTCATTGTTATTCGATTCACTTCCTGATTGTTTCCACACCTGATTTGGAACCGTAATTATTTATCATTTTTTAATAATAATTTATTATAATTTTTGCCTGCTTTGCCTGTCTGTTATCGACCCTTCGCCTGTGACTACGACCCCATTTTGGATTATCCACATTGTTCCTGTTTGCTGGTGTATTAACCCATTGCTTGGACACTGTACTATGAACTGCCTTATCCCTGCTGATTCTGTTTGCTGGTATTCGACCCCCGCCTGTCTGATCTGCTTTTATTATAATAAAGACTTTATATTAAAAGCTACGCCTTGGTCTCGCATCTGGGCCTGGTGTTCTACAAGCCAGATAAATGCATGCACAAAGGCTGAGGAATTAGCCTAAGCGGGGCAGACGTGTTGCAGTACCTGCAGACAGGGGTGCCCACAGGATTTAATTCCAAGGTACACAACAACAAAAAAACAAGTAAGGGTAGCCTAATTGTGGACACCATCTCAGTCATTAAATAGATGTAATGCATCTCTAGTGATATACTGTTACCACTGCTGTTACCAATTTCATAATTTCATTAATGATTAATCCACCACTTGAGCGCTGCAAGGAGACAAAAGAGAAGCTTAGGCCTAGCCTATACACGGCTGTGTGGATCTCATTGTGGCTACACTGGGGATCGAACCGCTGACCTTGCATGTACCTTAACCACTACGCTACAGGCTGCCCCGACCAGGGGCACAAGCAGAATATTCTGAATGGGATGGCCAAAGAGGGGTAAGGGATTTTTAGAGGATGGCACACAATAAAACAGGTAACAGGAACTGATTTTGTGACTTTGCACTACCTGATCTTACTTCACAACATAGCTTGGAAGCTAATACAAACTTGCAATTCAGGCTCATCTCTTCCAGGAGAGAATTGATATTTCAAATAAGCACCTGTTTCAAAAAAACTTTCCAAAACTTGTCACACAACACAACAGATGCATCATGCAGACAAACATTTCAGAAAGGCATAAGAAATTAAATCAGTGCATACAGACCCAAAGCACACCCATATTAAGTGATCACTGATGTGAAAGAAAGCAAGGTAGCCTACTGTCTGATTGTGTGATCTGATCATAACCTTGCTAATGGCTGATTCCTGGACAGGCTTTGCTAGGTAAATAGCTAGGCATAAACTAGCTAGCTTGCTCATAACTAATTATGGAGTGAGTCAGAAAATTGAGCATTAACACATTTTCCTGCCGATTTGAGCAATTATAGGAATACTAATAGGCCTATTTGGCATTACAGAAAGAGAAAAAACATCCATAGTTATTTTGATCCGTAGTGTGCATTTCTTTTGGAACTGAAAAGTTCCACTATGGTAAACTGTTTTCTTTTTGACATATCCAGCTAGTCATCTAAGCGAGCACCAATCAATCAATCACCACCAACAACAGTTGGAAAAGGCAAAACTTGGTGATCACAACTTTTTTTTTTACAAGCATTCTTATTTTTAATTTAAAAATGTTTATGCAGTTAAGGTACATAGATTACATACTCTCCGTACAAGTGGGGGCACCACTGCCTACAGAGGGAAAAGTTATTCTGGTGCAGGGCTCCTCCCTGAAGTTACGGTGTAGTCTGTGCATAGCTATTTCTGAGTTTTGTCTGTTTGATATTGTTATTCTTGTATATTTACTATTTTTTATTATTCATGTCTGGTCCTCTGTTTATTTATTCATATTCATAGCACGCTTCTTCCCGGTGATGTCTGTGACTTTATGTTGTTCTGAGCCCGAGTCACTTCCCTGTCTGATTCACTATTCGGGTGGTTTTGGAATTTTCCGGTTTCCGGTTTCCGGTTTCCTTCTCAGTCTTGTTTCTTACTTCCTGCTTTTCCTCCATTTACATTTGTAGATCGCACTAATCTACTAATAAATACTAACATTCCGTAAATTTTGTACAGTTTTGTACATTTAATCACGTAAACTAACAGACTAATTATCTCTATTTCGACACTGCTATCTCTGCCTCTTTGTTCTATCTCTAATTGCTTGCCTTGATTCAGCAAAGTGTTTGCACCTGCTCTCCACTATCACTACGTTCCTTAACTCAGTGCAATTGTCTACTCCCTAGTCCAGAGGCGTTTGTATTACATGTGTGTCTTTGTGAATCCAGTACACATTTTCCTTCCTCCCTCGTCATTGTATTAATTACCCGTTCATGTTTCTCACCTGATGTTTTTTGTTAGATCATCCTCACTGCCTTGCCCTGCCTAGTTTGTCTCATCCCTCTGCATATATAACCCTGGTCTCAGTTGTATTCTTTGTCAGAACGTTGATCTACATACTCAGAGACGATTACTTGTAAACCTATTTACTAGAGATTCTTGATACACTCCTTTGCCTGTTTTCTGAGTTTGCCTAGCCCCTTTGAATTCTTTGCATTTCAGATTTTTGGCTTTTGATCCACGTTCTGCCTTTTTTGACAACTCTCTTGCTTTGCCCTTTTGTACTTTTGCCTTTCTGCTTATCTGGATTTTTGACATCAGACCGAATAAACAACAATTTCTGAATATCCCCTGGTCTGCATTTGGGTCTCCTGAGCAGTACATAACAAGCTTGAAGCTTGAAACTACCTGCTTTGGAATGACCAGACATATTCGCAGGCCCATCTAATTGCTGTAAAGTCTTTGGTCAGTTCAGGAGAGTGCAGCTGAGCTTTGCATCCTCCCAACTGCGTGCTGCAGGCAACTGCAGCCAACTAACAACCGCAGCAACTTAATGGACAACTGGCAGACCACTGGCACATTAAGGCATATACTGTAAAACCTTACAATTCCCATAGCAAGTTTAGTGGGAAACAATTCAAGCAGAATAGTTATGATTGGATTATGCAGTTTAGCTTGTACCCTTAATGAGGGCTATCTGTACAGCATTTACAGATTTGTTTTGTACAGTGTACAGAATGTAATATGAATATATAAATGTGAAGTGTGTCTCATTCTACTGTTGTTTTATAATCTTATTTTCATGAAGCACATATGTTTGTAGCTGATAATTATGTTTATGATCTCCCACTAAGCAAATGTACGACATAAAAGTAACTCATTCACTTGCTTTTCTTTGCTACACACTCACTGCGACTCTCTCACATCCATTTTCACATTAATGATAATATAATGAATATCAGTGATAGAGGGTGACAGTGCAAATGAAATGTGTAGCTGCTAATTACTAAATTATCCCGTTTCAGCTCTGAAAATTACCCATAAAACCAGAGGGATTATTACCATAGGTAATTTTGTGAGTTTTATATCCAAAGATTCCATCTAGCTGGCAGTGTCGGTATAGGGATGGATGCTGTATCAACTGTTTTGGAAATTTAAGTACAACATCCAGATAATTTTTGCAACCAAATTGTGATCAAATTTGTTAACCAAAGTAATGATTAGGGCGTCTTTGAGTCTTCATCTCCGCAGATTATATTTTTGTGATAGAGCTGTGAGCTAGGCATTGGGATGACATGGCCTTTCCATCAGAGTTGGCGTTGCATTATTGAGGTGGAGATGCTGTCCATGTTGGCCTCCTCCAGTATGCTGGTGTGTCTGTCCTTCCAGCTAATTCTCAGAGTCTTTCATGAGGATCTTTGCTTGGTATTGTTTCAGGTGCCTACTCTAGGTGGTCCATGATTCAGCTCCATACAGAGGACAACCACTGCCCTATAAATCAGAAGTTTGGAACTATGATCATGGTCTTCCAAGACTCTTTTCCCTAACCTTGTATAGGCTGCACTAGTACAACTTGTGATGGTTAACCTCTGTGTTAATATCAAATGTGTACACACACACACACACACACACACACACACATCAAATGGTACACTCACACACACACACACACACACACTTCAAACGGTATACTCGCGCACACACACACACTGTGTACCAGACTGTGGTAATAACTAAAAAGGTTTTAAATATGGCTTTGCCTTTAGTCTTTGATTCTGGGTATGTGAACCCTACACCTTTCTTTAAAGAACACATCTGCAGCATGACTTTAATAGCCAGCCATTGCTGAAACGTACCCACCTGATAAGGAGTAAGATTTGGCATGACTGAGCAGCTTCAAGCGGCTTCATTATACTATCTGTTGGAGGCGAGAATAAAAATGTATTAGTCCGCATGAACTCAAGTGTCAAGGTCACTGGAAACATGCATGGATTGTACAACCGGCCTGATATGCAAATTAACTCAAGCCATATGTCTGTGCACAATATCAGTCATTTTCATTATGTGTCCAGCTAATGCTCTGCTCATAAAAAAGATAGAACTGAACAATTTCTTTACAGCAAATTAATGTTGTAAAGCCATATATGCCCTCTTTAAAGAAACGCGTTTCATTTGCTTTTAAGAAAGTGTTTCATTTTTCATATAAATGGTAAACGAAATGCATTTTTCCTAACTTAGCCGCATGTTTGTTCTGTGTACAATGTTTCCTGCCTCTGTTTCCGTTGAGCTTTGCGCTGGGTTTCGCTCCCTCCTGTTTAATGGCAGATGATGGTGAACGTCTGTGACAGCACTTTATCCAGCTGTATTATCGTCTTCCTGTCTGGAAAGGTGAGGGGTCGGGGCGCTTCCATAGCTGACATCAGACCCAGGAGGGCTCATTAAATCCAAAGGTGTGTCTCCCCACGTTCTAAAACCACAGTACGGATCACGGTGAACACAAACAGCACGCTGTAAGGAGAGCTCGCTTCCGTACAATGGGAAAGGTTTACAGGATAAGATGGTTGTGGATAGGGTGTGGTTTGCGGGACGGGAACAGGGCAATCCAAGGACCATGCCTACTGGTTGAGAACTTTTGATATCTCCCTGTGGCCAGCTCGTCTATCTGCTCAGGGGTGTGTCACGGCGTGTGAAAATGGTATTAGCACGAAATGTAGGTTGTAAATGTAAATGTAAATGTAAATGCTGACCTAATTTCACCAGGGCTGACATGAGAAGAGCTAAAATGAGATCATGATTTTGACAAATGTGATACAGTAATGATCTTTTCAACACCAACATAGCCTTAATAATTCTCTGAGGAAGGAGCGTTAGCTCCGGAAGGCATTAGATGTGATTATTCATAAATAATGCTGTCCGAATTCTTCCATGGATTAGCACCCCTTTTTCTTCTGTTTTTTGTGCGCTGGCACTTTTTACTCTAGCACCTTAATTATTGTTGGCCTGTTTGGTCTCTGTCATTGATTTAGTTAATGACTGAATAGTTCTGCATTAAGCCAGTGTGACCATGCAACACCTTACAACGCAACAGCATTTATACCGCCCAGATTTTTACAGTACAATGTTGTGTGGCGGCCCAATCAGGGATCGGTACACCACGGGAGTGGAACGACCCGGGAGAATTATTAACCATGTGTTTCCCGAGTTCGTATTTAATAGGTCAGCACCTTGGAGAGAGCCGGCGAGGAGAGTCAGCACCAAGGCCAGCAACACCGGGGAATGACGCGTGGGGAATGCGAACAACAAACTCTAAACAACTTCTGATTGAACAGGCGCAGCTGGACCGAGTCCAAGAGGGAGGGAGACGCCCTACAAAAGGCCGGGCGCGAGCACAGAGCGGGGCTGTGTACTGAGGGAGACGGACGCTGAGCCAGTACGTGGGAGAAACAGCCTATCACTAAAAGACGCACGACATGGTGGTCTCGAGTCGAGGAAAGGCGCGGGTTGGACGGTCCTGCCACGAATACGGACGGGCCAACACCGTCACGTGAATCCCGGAGGACCGGTGTTTCTAATTTTTTGGCAGGTGACTTTTTATTTCCTTTTTTGTTGAAAAAGAAAGTTTTTGTTTGGGACTTTTGGAATGTGCCCTGAAGGCACTTAGAAAAATTAATAAATATAATTTTTGATTAACTATTCTCGCTCTCTCTTCCTCTCTCACCCCATGGGTCACCACAGTTGCATAACAATAAGCATACAAAATATGCAAGCGGTATACCAGAGTCGACTCAAGACAACTCAACAGCAGTAGTATTCCTTATAGCAACAAGGGGTAACAAGGGGTTGTGTAATATAATGATATTGATATAATGGAACACAATCTTAACTGTTGCTATTGAAACTGCTTGACTGTTCTGTTTTTACACAGCATATTTTCCCGTCTATTTTAACATCTAAATTAGCATTTGTGGGCTGATAATTCAGGTAGACTTGACAAAGGGCTAGGTTTCTTCAGAATCTTTACTGAGACAGGAAGGGAAGAGGCAATGCCACAAGGTATGGTTTGCATAACAAAATATGAAAGTTTCAGTCTTTTGATGACTGCTTACAAGAGCGTACGTCCTGTATTTTCCATCGTACCAGCATCAAACTGCCATTCTACCTTTGTGCAAGGTTTTGATGTTCACAAGAGCGACATATGCTCTAATTAATCTTAAAGGCGCAGCTTCTGTTTAAGGATGGATGGCTTTAATGAGTAAAACATTGTCCCCAATGCACAGAAACATATAATATAGACGGCAAACATCTATTTCGATACACACATATTAATTTATCTTCTTTAATACAGGCAGCCATGGATTTAATAAGAATGTGTAGTTAATTTTGACTTACAAATGAAATGTGACTGTTTTTTCGGGGGTAGGCAAATTGTGACTTTACTCAGCCTTTCTCAGATGTCTACAGAACTCATTTCGGGAGACTGAAACTCGTTATATGGCACACATTCCGTCTATGCACCATCGGTTGGTAAAGAACCAATTATAATTAAAAAAGATACTCTCAGCATGTTGTGCTGTCTGATTTGAATCTCCTTTGAAACTCCTTTCAAACACTGTTGCATCATCCACTGCTTCCAATGCAGAGAAACAGGGCAGCATTTAAAAACCATTTAGTTCCACAGCTTTAACTCACTGTTTCTAAAATGCTATAATATATTAAGTGGGAGTTTTTTCAAAGAGTTAGAATCCTGCATGCAGATATACTTCTTTAGACTAAGGGTTTCTGTCCATTAAAATATTTCCATTCAAAGCAAAATAAGGAGGAAAGAAGATTATATAAATTATATAAATCAATATGAAACCATCCATCCATCTATTATCTTAACCCACTTATCCTGAACAGGGTCGCAGGGGGGCTGGAGCCTATCCCAGCATACATTGGGCGAAAGGCAGGAATACACCCAGGACAGGTCGCCAGTCCATCGCAGGGCACTCATACCTACGGGCAATTTAGACTCTCCAGTCAGCCTAACCTGCATGTCTTTGGACTGTGGGAGGAAACAGGAGTACCCGAAGGAAACTCACGTGAACACGGGGAGAACATGCAAACTCCTCAATAAGAAACCATTAAAATATAATTCACACAAGTTATTTATCCATCCACCCATCCATCCATTATCTGAACCCGCTTATCCTGAACAGGGTCGCAGGGGGGCTGGAGCCTATCCCAGCATACATTGGGCGAAAGGCAGGAATACACCCTGGACAGGTCGCCAGTCCATCGCAGGGCACACACACCATTCACTCACACACTCATACACTCATACCTACGGGCAATTTAGACTCTCCAATCAGCCTAACATGCATGTCTTTGAACTGTGGGAGGAAACCGGAGTACCCGGAGGAAACCCACGCAGACACAGGGAGAACATGCAAACTCCGCACAGAGAGGCCCCGGCCGACGGGGATTCGAACCCAGGACCTCCTTGCTGTGAGGCGGCAGTGCTACCCACTGCACCATCCGTGCCGCCACAAGTTATTTATTTAAAAAAAAATGTTTTAATAAATAAAATATTGAGTTTCAATTCCAGGAGGAATGTAAATATTTTTTATAAAACCACAGAGAGAACTGTGCTGAAGGTAAGTAGCTTGTGTTATAGGGAGATGCAGCAACTGAGAAACAAATTGTGAATTGACCATAATATGGCTCCCCATGCTTCACATTGCTCTCCCCTGAAACTCTATTACTTCGTAATTCTTTGTGGAAGCACCTTGATGCTGGACACACTAAAGGCACAGAGTGAGGATTAAATTGGACCATTAACTCCTCTTCATGCATCTCACCTGGATTTAAACCTCCTAGGGGCTGCACACCACCTACTGTGATTCCCAGCTTCTGGAATGATCTCTCCATAATGAAGTCACAAATCTCATCACATCCAGTTCTCTCACTAGGAGTTCTGGCACTCTATGATAAAACTAGACAAAGTACAGACACAGAAGAATCTGGACCGGACACAGATTAACAGGGAGAGATTAGAAAGGTGACAAAGGGAGAGAAAAAGATTATGTGTGTATTATTGGAGGGTTTGTATAAAGGCAAGGCACAAAAAGGCGAATTAAATTACGTTACATAGCGAGACCGGCTAACCTCAAGCACATACATTTGTGGTATTATTTAATTGGATTAGGCATTTTTAAGTACATGGGTAGAGATCTGATCCAGACTTTGGTAATGGACATACACATATACATTTAAACTCATTCATATACTGTATCAGGTAACATCCATCCCTCCCCTGCGCTTATAGTCTAATATTTATATTATGCATATGCGGACAGTCATCTCTTCGATCCCCAACCATAATTGAGGCTAAGCGTAATTGAAGTTGAATGCTTTGTGCTTTTTTATACAAGATCTTATATTGAAATACTCTATTGCTTGTTGCCATAGTACTTTGATAAATTAGACTGAAGACACGTTTCCAGGGGATTGTGCATCTACTACTTCCTCCCAATATTTATGAATTCTCTGGGGGATTTTTAAATTATTAATCCAGTTTATTAATCCAATGTACCATTATTAATCCAATTATTACAATATCTTATTTTTACGAAGAGACGACATACTAGTGAGAAATTCTGTTATTTACTTGTCTTTTCCATTTTTGAGACATGGCTGTGATCAATTACATTGTTTGATTATATTTTATTCTGCATTTCAAAACTGAATGTGTGCAATCAAATGGCATGTAGTGAAACAGCTATATTGGCATGTAACTTCCGTAATGGAATGACCGCCCCCCCCCCCCCCCCCCGCCCCCCCAGTCTCATGAATAATGCACAAATGACTTTGCTCCTAAAGTAGAATTTTTATTTATTTAATAAGAATTGCTGTTGGAAGGCACAGAAGTAGTGCTATACTATTGCATTAACATGCGCACACACACTTTCATCGGTTTACCTCTGAGGATTGTTTATTACATTTATCTGAGGGAATTAAGTCAATTTGTAAAGCTAAGAGCTAAGAGTTTTCACATTGACTAAGTAAAGAAGTACATGGTGGATGCAGTACAAACTGGATCTTTTTCAATAATGGATATGTTCCTCCTTCAATAAAGAAGGAACGCCTTGCAGCAAAGCCCCGGAGCCATCACTTTCCCTGCCCACACTATTAAAATACAGGTGCTTTTCAAATGCGCTAAGATGTCATCTCTGTGCGCTGAGCTCTGTAACCACTGCGCTTTGTAATGAAAACACTGGCCTCAAGGTTGTGTGGCATATGACGACTGATTTATTGTGGTTTTAACAGACAAACTCTCTTCACGAGTATAAGCGGAGTAAGGAAGGAGGAGGAATCTCTTTTCAGGAATGCTCTGCTTCAGAGATACTCTGCTACTTTATGGATGCCCAGGGACAGTTTTAAAATTTGTATTCTGATTCATAAAATAACTGCAGGAATATACACTCAGTGAGGACTTTATTTGGTATTTATTAAACTTATTGTCAGGTTCTGTGTTTTTCGTTTCCTAGTTTTTGTCTAGGTGGTTAGCGTTTCCGTGTATTGTTACCCTTGATATTGTTCATCTTGTGGAAAGGGACCTATCCACTGGTTATAGTCTTTAATTGGTTTCAGCAAACAAATGGAACAAGGGAATCTAAGGAATCTAAGGTTTGTAGATTAATATCCATACAGAATTTAACTGAGGCCTTGGCTTCAGCAACAGAAAATGAACTTCATATTCACACCAAATTAATTACTTTTGCTGCTCAGACACATACAATACCTCTGTCCTGAACACGCTATTACCTGCCCGAGTCCTGGGGAACCACTGTGTGGGCTAGTCTTCAATCAGAGCTCTCTTCATCCCTTCGGTTTCATTAAAAAGTTAATTGAATGCTGATACAGATATTACATTTATTGGATGTTATCTTCCCTAAATGACTAAATGATAAATGATCATAATCTGCCGTGTGTGTTTAGTAAACATAGACTTACTGGCTAAGCATTCCTTCATGCCAAGTTTTACAACTGAGCTCAATTAAGCTTAATTACTTGTTCACTTATTGTATCTATTCTTTAAACCAATTAATGTATCTTGATTAAACTGAATATTAGTCTAAGCTGAATATTAGTCATGAATGAATTAGTCACAAATAAGACAAAAACAAGTCTTATTAATTATATTTGGCAATTCATTTATTTGCCGCGTTGAAGAAATGCATTTAGTTTGTTACTTTTGAACAGGAAATATTTTTTTCATATAAAAAAAACCCTTTACATTGCTTGCATTATTAAGCAGGCTGGTTTTGCAATTATGTAATATTATTAAACAAATTTTGTGCAGCCTGTTGTTTTTATATTACAGCTGATAAATACTCATAAATACTCATCTCAAGCATCAAACAATGTGTCGCATTGACAGTGACTGATGTGGTTAGGGATAAAGGAAAGGCCCTATTTAACAAACAAGACTAGAATCCTGACAGGCTATCAAGGTGTTAGCAAGTGTCATGTCTTTTAATAACTACAGTCAGTAAAACTTCCCAACTGGAAGACGTAGCACCTCCATCAGCGCTGTTTCATAATCACAGGGTATCAACTTACTGTCTGGTCTAGAGGGAAGTGCACTCCCTCCTAGTCTGCTATAACCTCCAGCAGTCTGGTATTCTCAGGTCTCCCATCCAACGACCAACTGGGCCAGCCCACCAAGGCTTGAGTTGTGTGCAGAGAGAGAGGCTGCAAAGTGACACAAATTTTCTACTGGCTATGACACAGCATCAATGTGCATGAGCAGAAATTTATAAAATTAGATTCCGTTCCCAAAAATACATTCACAATGAAACCCGAGACTCGCTCTCAGCACCCCTCCCACCAGCTTGGTCAACGGAGAGGAAGCCTGATGGAAGATAATCTGGTTTAGGAGCTTTCAGGTCTGTATCATCTTCAGTGCAACACCTTTGAAAGAAAACAAGGTTAATTTCCTATTAAGTCACTTTTAAAACATACATATTGTAATATAACAGCGTTTGGAGCGGATAGATAGTGAGGATCGGGAGTGAAAACCTGATATATGGCGCCCTGAGCATTGCGCCTGTCTCTTGTGTTAGTTTCCAAGCCCTCTGAAAACTTTCCTTTGCTCTGAGTCTGATTACGTATTCAAAGCCTTCTTTCTCATGCCCCTTGTACACTTTCCCTTTCATATGGCTTCATAGATTTTTTTTTCTCCTTTATGACCAGTCCATTCAATGTCTTTTTGACAGTGACTGAACTTGTGGTGGCTGTGGTGCAATGTAGTCTATTCTGCTGCAGTGGCTGTTTTCGTGTTTTCAGAGAACCTTCCATTGGAGAGATGCATGTCGCTGCCCATACTTATTGTATAGTGTGTCAGAGTGGCTGGCTTTTTTACATGCAATTTCTTACCCATCCCAAAATAATTTATCTCTGTATGTACAAATGTTGAAGCTGTGGGGCAGCCAATATCACAATGTTACCAGAATTATTAGATTGTGAGAATGTTTTGTGTTAGCTGCGGTCTTACTGTTGGACATACTATAACATCAACCGGGTAGGAATGGTTAAATAAGTATTACCTACCTGACCTAGGTGCACGGCAGAGCCAGCAGTCTGCCTGCATCAGCTGTGCAACAACGTTGTTGCACAGTGTGGTGGGCAGCTAAGCTGGTGGACTGCAGAGTGAAAAGAAGTGTCAGCTGGCTGCATATGTAGACAGTAGGAAACCATGCTGGCCTGCACTCTCTCAAATTGAACTGGGTGCACTGCATCAAGGACAACAGGCTCAAAACTGGGATTGATGTTCAAAGTGAATAGAAATAAGGAATAGGTATAATAATTATTCTTTTTTTAAATGCTGCATTGTGAATAAATATACTGTCCAGACAGGGGTGCATGCATGGAGAGAATATGGCAGAAGTTACAGTAACAATTACACTCTAAACCACATTTTCTTTAGTTGTAAACATGTTTTTATGTGTAATCCTCCAAGAGGGCCCACATCACTCCGCTGCTAAAAAAGTCTACTCTGGATCCCTCCATCATCCAGAACTACCGCCCGGTATCTCTTCTTCCTTTCCTTTCTAAAACTATAGACGAGCCGCTTCTACTCAACTTTCTTCTTTCTTTTCTAACAACAACCTGCTAGACCCCCATCAGTCTGGCTTCAGATCAGGCCACTCGACAGAGACTGCGCTCCTCTCCATCAGTGAGTCACTCCATGCCGCACGAGCAGCCTCCCTCTCCTCTGTCCTTATTCTTCTAGATCTCTCTGCTGCCTTCGACACTGTGGATCACTCCATCCTCCTGTCTGCCCTGTCAGCAACGGGCATCTGTGGCACAGCCCTGGACTGGATTGAGCCCTACCTCTCTGGTCGCTCCTTCCAGGTTGCCTGGGCTGGTTCGGTATCGACACCTCGGCCCCTCGCCACAGGAGTTCCCCAGGGCTCAGTCCTAGGCCCGCTTCTTTTTTCTCTTTACACTCGCTCCCTTGGCCCTGTGATCACTGCACATGGGCTATCCTACCACTGCTACACGGACGATACCCAACTCTTCGTCTCGTTCCCGCCGTCTGATACGCAGGTTTCAGCCCGTATCTCTGCTTGCCTGAGGGACATCCAGAGCTGGATGGACAACCACCATCTAAAGCTCAACCCAGGCAAGACTGAAATGATACTCATCCCTGCTAATACCTCTCCTCATCTGGATCTCTCCATTTCCCTCGGGGATACCACACTCACGCCATCACCCAGTGCAAGAAACCTCGGCGTGGTGATGGACAGCAGACTGTCCCTTTCCGATAACATTGCGGCGGTGACCCGGTCTTGCAGGTTCTTCCTATACAACATACGGAGAATCCGCCCCTTTCTCACCCCCTACCCAGCTCCTGGTCCAAGCGATGGTTCTATCCCGCCTGGACTACTGCAATTCCCTCTTGGCTGGCCTCCCAGCGTCCGCCATCAGACCCCTCCAGCTTATCCAGAATGCAGCAGTTACTTCCCTCCACTGGCTGCCTGTCATGGCTCGCACCAAATTCAAAACATTGGTGCTAACCTTCCAAGCAGTTAAGGGGTCTTCCCCAGCTTATCTACAAACAATCATCAGACCCTACACCCCTGCCAGACCTCTTCGTTCAGCCTCCACAGGCCGCTTGGCACCTCCCCCTCTCCGAACCTCCACCTCACGCTCACGACTACTGTCTGTTTTGGCTTCACGGTGGTGGAACGAACTCCCCGTTGAGGTCAGAACTGAAGAATCTCTCCCCACCTTCAAGCGCAAGCTGAAGACACACCTCTTCAAGCAGCATCTCTCCCCATCCCTCCCTACCTCCCTGTGAACCTTAATTGTTGTCTCTGTGACTTGCTTTGTGTATCGGTATTTTTAGTTAGCTAGGTAAGCAGTGTTTGGATAGTGAACTTTGGTCACTTTTGCTCTGTTGTTTTTTTCTTTGTTCAAAAAAAATAAAATAAAAATAATAATAATAATAATAATAATAATAATAATAATAATAATAATAAATAAAAAAATTTGTCCCTCGTCCTTATCTTTGTTGTACAGGTAGCAGTTCAAATTGTACTTCCCTCTAGGGTCTTTCAGCGAACTTATCCCTGGTTGTGGGTATGCACTTTGTTGTACGTCGCTCTGGATAAGAGCGTCAGCCAAATGCCAATAATGTAATGTAATGTAATGTAATGTAATTTATAGTGAAAACAACACTGATGCAAATTGTAATCTCGCCTTCTAATTCTTACTACTGATAAGTGGTTTGCATCTTGTGATATAGCCTCTATATTGCTGCTCTATAAGTCTTCGAACGGTTGATTGAGATACCTTCACTCCTGCCGTGTGGAGATGGTTTGTGATGTCACTGACTGATGTTTAGGGTGTTTTTTTCACAGCTCTCACAATGTGCAACTGCTGTTGTTTTCCTTGTTCAACCTGTTCAATGTCTGTTGCTCAGTACACCAGCGGTTTCTTTCTTTTTCAGGACATTCCAAGTTGTTGTACTAGCTATCCCCAATGCTTGTGCAATGGCTCTGAATGATTTCTCCTCTTTTCTAGGCTTCAAAATGGTGTGCTTTTCTCCAGAAGACAGCTCTCTGGTCTTAATTTTGGTTTATTTTTTCTAAGACAAATCTTCACAAATTTTCTAACAGTCTTCACAGGCAAAACCCAAGGCTAAAACCAAGAGTAGACATTCAGAACTATTTATTGTTTAAACAATCAATCTAACAGGCCACATCTGGGCAACAAGAAACATGTCAGTCACATGATCCCATACTTTTGCTCACCTGAAAATTGGGTGGTCAGATACAAAAGGTAATATGTTCAAAGTTGTTTAACAAATCTATATAAAAATACCAGGAAATAAAAGCTTAAATTCGGATCTGTCATCTCATGTACATATTTTGACCTCAAACTGAATTGTCTTCAGTGTATAGCAAAAACAAAGGAATTTAACTTGCTGTTCTAGTACTTTTGGAGGGGACTGTATCTCCCCCATGTTTCAAACCAATAATGTGTTTTTATTATTTTTTTATTTGTCAGTAGAGCAAATGACTGACATGTTAATGTTGTAAGAGGTGGACAAATATATTTATTTGTTTGTATGTGCTTTGCTTTGGTTCTGAATTACTGGAGCATACGCACTGCAAGTGTGCTTGTGCCATTCAATGTTTCATTTCAAATCTGATGTGCTAGAGTACAGAGCCAGAAGAACAGAAATTGTACCACTGTCTGAGTGTAACAGACCCAGTGATGGCTCTGTTACAAATGCATTGCATCCACTAACACTTTAAATTGAGAGTCCTGGGACAAAGCCGTGGGCGTAAACATTAAAGAAAGCCCGAGACAGGAATTAAGACAGAAGCAATCACTAGCGCAGTCCTGTATTTCCATAGAATACACTGGACTGGCAGCACTCAGCGAGATTTGAATCCACTGAGGACAACAACAGCAGCGGAAAGGAAAACCTATCACAGTGCTATCACAAACAAAGGAGGCTATCCATTTTGTTTCTTCTGAATCCCATAAAGGAGATTAAATGTAAGGAGTTCTCTCCTTTTGTACTGCAAAAAAATTGATGGGTTTGTGATGGACTTGCGCATATTTCCTAGGTGACAGCGAGGCGGTGTGCCCTTGCGAATGGCATAATGACATGTCAACTCTATGTGGAAAGGCATCCAGTGGGGAGAGAACATCATAAGGGCAACTCTGAAAATGAACGGTCCACATTTTAAATGACTGTGCATAAAATCCATGCAATGTGTCCAAGTCCTTTCTATGTGTCTACTAATATTCCAAATCACAGCTAATAATGCCATCTCTCTTTTAAATGGCCCATTATTTTTGTCGTGCACTGTCTTTCAGATGTCTTTGTCAAGCTGTTTTAATATCAGAGCATTAGATTCTGTCACCTTTCAGAACGCTCATGCCAGCTTGAATATCATTGAAATAAATGGAAATCTGTATGTAAATCTATGTCAAACACTGTCTGTAGACTTATGCAGTTCCACAGGTCAATGCCCTCATATTCAGTTATACGTACATATACATTCAATGTCTGAGTCGTTGTGAGTGGTGGCCTCCTCTTTCAAATTGCAGCATTTCAAATTGCATTCAGTTCATTACATACAGTATATGTACACATTTCACTCTTTACTTTGCCTTGTGTGTTTACTTGATGGATCTGACCTGTGTGTCCTGCTTGCATGTTTCATTGATGTTTATGTTATAGCACTTGCTTGTGAAGGACAAAGATTCAATGATGAGCAAAAAAAAAATGAATGGATGGGAAATGTGAGAAAAAATCAACAGGTTTCTGAAGGAGCTTGTGCCCTCATATTACTATGAAAGGAAAGGAGTGCAGCCTGCACAAGTCCATGCACACATACCCGCACACACGCACTGGCATATCCAGCATAGCATGACTTCCTGATGTCTGTGGCCTATCAACATCACCATATATCTTGATATCTTGTTCTCAGGTTGTCCGACAAGCGATACTATAACTCTTTGCATTTGAATGGATCTCTATGGGAATTGGGGGGTGGGACTAGATTTGGCTGTAAATTATACTGCTACAGTATAGCACACATTTTTGGTTAAATGGCTTTAAGTCATCAAACCAGCCTCAAACAACCGTGCTACTACCAGATATACAGTAGATACTTCATGGGTTGTTTCTCCGGAACAATTTTTCCATTGAGTTCAACGGGAAAATTAGTCTGGAGAAATGTCCCTTGTAGTATCTACAGCACATCTGGCAGCAGCGGGATGGCTTGAGGCTCATCTGATACCTTGGACCCTTGATGACATAAAGGCATTTGGCCAACAAATGTGTTCTATACTGTATCAGCATTATTTATAGCCGAATCTAGTCCCACCCCCCAATTCCCACAGAGATCCATTCAAATGCAAGTTATAGTATCGCTTGTAGGACAACCTGAGAACAAGATATCAAGATATATGGTGATGTTGATAGGCCACAGACATCAGGAAGTCATGCTATGCAATGTATATGCAACCAAATACAAAACATTACTATTTTATTTGACATTATGAAAATTTGTCTCAAATATTTAAATAGGGGGCTATGTGTAAAAAGTGCTGCAATTACTACATGGTGCAACCAAAATGTATAAAAACATGGTTTAATAAAATATGAGAATCTGCACTTTGACCACATATGAATTGCTTGATTACAAACAGTGGAAATAAAACATTAATCAAAAAATCCAGAAAAAGGCTAGGTGTGTCCAAACTTTTGACTGGCATGTACACACTTAGAGTGATGTGTTGCTGGATTACTACTGCTGGCAGAACAACACAGTATTCAGAACGCTTCACTTTTTGTACACTTTATTGTGTTGTACATTTAATTATAAATGGATATAATTGCCATTTTTGCCTATCAATCAACACTCAATAACCCATAATGAGAGTGGAAACATATTTTTAGAAATTCTTGCTAATTTATTAAGATTCAAAAACTGAAACCTCTCATTTATATAAGTATTCAGACCCTTAATTCAGTACTTTATAGAAGGGATGGCAGCAATTACAGCTTACAGTCTTTCTTGGGCAAGTCTCTACGAGCTTTGCACACCTGGATTGGGGCAGTTTATCCAATTCTTCCTGGAAGATCCTCTGAAGCTCCATCAGATTGGATGGGAAGCATCCACAGATGTTCTATGGTGTTTAAGTCTGGGCTTTAGCAGGGCCACTCAAGGTCAGTCAGATACCAAAGCCACTTCAGCATTGTCTTGGCTAGGTTGAGTGCACTCTGGAGCAGATTTTCTTCAAGGACCTCTGTATTTGGCTGAATTCATCCTTCCCTCAATTCTGACCAGCCTCCCTGTCCCTGTTGCTGAGAAGCACCCCCATAGCATGATGCTGCCACCATGCTTCACTGTAGGGATGGTATTAGCTTAGTGATGAGTAGTGCTGGTGTTCGCCAGACAAAGTGCTTGGAGTTCTGCCCAAATAGTTTAATATTTGTCTCATCAGAGCAGAGAATCTTTTTCCTCATGCTCTCACAGTCCTAGTTGGCTGTCGTATGCCTTTTACTCAAGAGACGTCTAACCACTTTTCTATTCAGGCCTGATTGATGGAGTGCTGCTGAGATGGTCGTCCTTCCGGCAGGTTCTCCCAACTCTGCAGAGGACTTAAATTGTGATCACTTCACTGCAGTGTGCTTCAGGGCTCTGATCACATTGGAATGTTCTACAGCATGTACTGAATGCTTGAATTTTCTACAGTGAGAAGTCAATGACCCAGAGCCCCAAATGGGTCCCTGGTGAGTGTCCAATCACCTCTCTGCATTTAAGTGGGAGCAGGCCTGTTCTTAAGGTCAGGAGGTCACGTCGATAGCCTACACAATCCCCGCAATTATTCTGGTCCTTCCTCCATCAAGAGTCCTTTAAAACTCCAGGCCTGCCTTTTCTGTGTGCTTACAGAGAAGAAGACATCAGCTTGGGGCAAGCTGTGGGCTTGACAAAAGCACTGTGTTTGATTTCAGAATCATTGAGCCAACCGACTTAATGGAAAACCCTTTCCGGAAGTGAAGAGAAACTGAGGAATTCCCTTGAAGGGTCATGTTCAATCTGAAAATGTTTTGCTATGGTTTCTGTATTGAACGATATGTTTTCTCCCAACGGTGTGCAATGTTTACCACATACCGCAAACATACAGGCTTTGAGGTATGTTTGCTCCCGTTTGGTGGGTGTGTCGAGGGTGTAGCCCGAATCAATAATGACATAGGTCTATGCTTTAAAGGCTGGAGAACACCTTCTCAGACACCATTGGAGCAAACCATACTATGTTAGTCAGTCCACCCACGGTTTGCAACAGAATGTTCAGCCCGCCATGTTTCTGTCTAAATAAGCATTTTGCCAAGTTTTAACGGAGCTGAACGTGGGCCTGAAGGAATAATTGATTCCTCTATACCTCTGACCTTTCACAGGACTTTAGAGGTGTGTGCTTGTAAATCCTCACACGTCAGAGAGGTGCACATCCTCACTGACCCATGCTGCTCCAGTTTCACGTGTCTGTAATGCACATGACATCTCTCACTCAATAATGCTTTTCTGCAACCCCTGTCCTTTCAAGCCTTTCATGTACATACATATTGAGCCTTTCTGGTTGGATGCTTTACATAATTGGACGCTTTTTAAGTGCTCTCACAAGATACTTAATGATCAGCTTTTTTTCTTTTCACTTTCATTTTTCTTACCTTTTTAAGCCATTTATGATCTGTCGTACATTAGGTTCATAATTATTTTAGCCTTTAAACTTAATTGAAGTATTGAGCCATGACATTTTGGTCTGTTAACCCTATCCACTTTTCCCTCTTGTGGTCAAATCGTCAATATCCCAAATTAAAGTTCCATTTAAATTTGATGCAGGTTGGTTAGGAAGCATTAGGGTGAGAAATCCTTTTTGGAGAGCTTTTGGATACATTGAGCATGCTTTATAAAAATATACTCTCATGCATGTAAATAAAACATGGGGTTAATTTTCTTTACATTTAGTATCAAAAATATGTTTTAATGGAAAAAGTAAAATTTTTCTGATCATTCATGCACCTGAAAAAAAAAAAAAGATGTTATGTATTCCGAGAGATTTGGGGACACAGATTTGGGGACACTATATAAAGTAGTTCTGGGTTGGTCCTTGACTTAGAAGAGATTGAGATATTCAGTGCTAAACTATAAAAACATTACGAATTTTGCATTTTTTTTGTATTTTAGTGTATCTTTTGTGTACACAGTATGTACATGCTCTGACATACAATTTGTCTCAAATATCTGGATAGTACAAGCCTTTTTACAAGCAGTTAATTACTGAGTATATGAATTGAATTGGCCACATCCCAGAGGATGTTGAATTGGAATTGATATTTGAATGACAGGAAGTGGAATTTCATTAATTTAAATTCAAAGAAATTCAACTCAGTCACGCAACAAGATACCTTTGTATCTGACATACAATTCACCAGACAATAGCAATAATAACATCATTCCTTTCTAGAAATGATTCACTTGCGTAGAATCGCAAGTAATTTTGCTTGCTAAAATTAAATATATTAATGCTGTTTTAGACTATCATGTTCTAAACATCATACAGATAATGTTTTCTATTTGGGACATAATGTGTACTTTTTATCATAATAAGCTTTATTTAGGTAGTCACAATAAAGAAAACATTATTCGTTAATTTCGAAAAACAAATGTTTAATTATTTTATGATAATTATTCATAATAACGATGAGAATAAGGTTTTAGCATATGTTTTCCTGTTTCCTCCCTCAGTTCAAATACATTTCAAAATCTACAACAGAATTTAAATTAAATAGATATTTACAACTCAGTTCTGCATTGTGCATAACCCTTGTGTGCATAGTGCAAGACCAAATGAAGCACAAAAAATATTGGAAGATGGCAGTTTTCATAAAAAAAACAGTGGCCTCTGTAGTCATTGCTGTCTCGCTTATGTGGCCTGCAGAATAACCACTGCCACCCAGAACTCATCAATATGAGGAAAAGCATATGCCTCTCTGAGGACAGCGGTAGCCTATGGGGCTCTGAATCAGGACTGGGAGGAACTAATATGACAGTGAATTTGAGAGTTGCTGGCTGCCTTGCCTCTGGAATGATGAATCTGTGTCCTGTGGATGTAGCGTACATTTCTCGTCACCTAAGGATGCACCCCAGGCTCAAACCTGTGACTATAGGGCCCTGCTTTTGCTCATTGTTGGAACCCTTGCCTTCCCTGCTGCTCAGAAGGCTCTCCAAATTTATGCTGAAAACTGTCCTTACCAATATGACTTACTGCAGTGGAATACCCTGCTTGCTACAGCAGTACAACCCCTTGGGATGTTCAGGCTAATGCAGCCCTCCTGAAAAAAACAACCCAAGCTAGGTTTTGAAACAGCTGCTAGCTGGTTGACCAGTTCACACCAGCTCCCAGCTTGACATGGCTTGATCAGCTCAAGGTATGTTTTGAAACAGCTGGTAGCTGATTGACTAGCTACCAGCCCAGACAAGGTACCAGCACTAGCTGGTTGACCAGTTTATACCCGGCTAGACCAGCTTATGATCAGCTAGACCGGCTCAATTTTCGAGCCGGTCAAGCTGGTGTAGCATGGTTAGCTCAGCTAGTTCGCTAGTAAGCACGGATTGTGCAGTGAAAGCGAAGGCTGGTAGCAGGTTATCGCGACAACACTCCCCGATGACGTAACCCTCAAATTCAAAAGAACGTTGTTGCCCTTGGCTAGAGGCGAGTTCATCTTTAGCTGACTGGTAACGCGTTCGTTCAACAAAATATTTGGACAAGTGAGAGGCCAGGGTTCAAATCCCACCTTGGACTCAGGCAACTTCTCACCTGTTACACTGGCATAGCTGGATTTCAGAGCAGGGAGTGCACTCTATAGGTGACATTAAATGATGTGGTTTGACCATCTGATTTGCCTGTTCCACAATGATGTATTCTTGAGATTTAGCAAAATAAAGTAAACGAGGGCATTCAAACAACTGAATCTCTTTCCTCAGGCACCAGGCATGAAGGGTGAATCTGAGGTTGTTACCCATCTGTGGAGACTTAGATTAGATAATGCAGCTGTCTGGGTATGTCTGTTCTGCTCCACAAAGCTTTCTTTGGAAAGAATATGCCGCTAAGCCTCTAGGGTTGAGGTTCTGTCCAGATGGCTTAGCAGAAGATCTGTTTTTAAGGCAGCAACAACAAAAGGAATGTGAAATGAAACCAAATCACATCAACTAAATTGAGTCAGAACATTTCTGTATTTGTAGAACTTGCTGGAATGATGATGATAATAATAATGATGGTGATGGTGATAATGGTTGTTGTTGTTGCCTACAACATAGATATCTGCAATTGTGAGATTGAGAATGAAGTGCTTTAATAGAAAATGGGAAATGAAATAGATGTAGAAAAACGGTATAAAAATAAAATACAATGCACCGGAAAGTTTAAAATTAAATCTTGAAAGCTGTCACCATTCTTCATCAACCATGACAGGCAGCAAACCATGAACTGTTCCAAAATTAAATAAAATATCATTTGCAGGCTTAATAAAAAGCTCAGAACAATCATGAACAAATGCCTATGCTTACAAATAATCAATTAAACTATGTTTTAATATATTTTAAATCATCAACTTTCAATATTTTCATCCATATCAGGAATTACAGCCCTTTTTATTTTGCATTTCACATATGCATTTTGGGCGGCACGGTTGGTGCAGTGGGTAGCACTGCCGCCTCACAGCAAGGAGGTCCTGGGTTCAATAATCCCACCAATCTTCAACATCTTTGTCGCAAGGTCCATTGCAATTAATTCATTTTGAGTGATTTAAATGAGTTTTGACAGCACTATTATCGTGCAATTAGCTTCAATGCGTTGGCCATTAAGGTGCTGAATAGCATAGCCTACCCATTTGCTCCTGAAAATGGCACAAATTGTCTGCATTCCTTTAGTGAGTCAAGGTTTTTATTTTTAAAACGCATGTATTTAGGAAAAGCCATAGAAGGAGGAGGGTATTGCATTCATTTTGTTGCAGTAATTTTAAAATATAAATGCCCAAATGGCGTGGCCACCTGTAGTGTTAATGCAGCAACTAATAGAGCTGTGACAATTGTCATTTAGACTTTAGAACTAACTTTTATTCATAATACTGTAAATAGGCGTATGAATAGAAATACAGTATAAACACAGCAGTGTTTAAACATCAGAGTGCATGAGGTTGAAGCTTCCCCAGATAGATTCTCAGAAATATACAGTACTCGTTTCATGTCTGCCACTTGACAATGTTAGCTTATTTGATTGTCTAGAACTACAATATAAGCTTAAGTAAGCAAGCTTGTTAGCTACTGTTAGCTACTCATTAGCTGGTTAACATTAATGTTGGAGAGACTAACTAGATAAGCACTTTAAGTTGATTTTCTAACATTTGCATGTTCCCACCATATTTTCCCCAGCTTTGTGATAACTTCCCAGTTCAAAAGTGACACTTCGAACTAGCGACTGATTTGCTTTTGCCAAGACTTGCTCTGCTGCACAGTCCCCAGACAGGCTAATGACAATGAAGTATCGTGCTGAAGTAATGTAAACAAAACTTGCAAACATCAGCTAATGTTAGATTCAAGAGTGGTGTCTGAAACTTCATAATGCACATCAATGAGTTAATAGATGAGACTAATGTTCAAGTGATACCCTGCCAGGATCTTGCTGTCTAGAGGGGTGGACATCTAGCTTAAGAGCCGTTTTGACATACACAGACTAATTTATATCCCAATAACAATAACCCCAATACAGCTCAGGTTTTACCAGGATATTCATAGTATTTCATAACGTCACTCAAAACGGATGCACAGTGCACCGGTGGGCTAAAATACTAACCTCCGTCAAGGCATGCAGATAAAATATCACAAATGACAAGCAGAACCAACCAATACCAACATGAAGTATAAAGACACTTTAGACAACCTATCATGGAGTATATGAAGAAAACCGATATGAAGAAAATATTTGTCTTATCAATGGATTAGATCCATATGACATGGACATAACAAATCTTGACAATTGCCACTCCGGTTTGCCTGGAAAGATATCATAAATGTAGCTGAGGTGGTTGATTAATCTTACAACACATTTATTACAGCCACAGAGCTGTTTAGCCTCTTGACAGACAAGTCAAGATTACTAGCAGAGTGGCCAGTGAGATAAGGATTTCTCTCTCTCTCTGCTAATGTTAATGTAAATTAGTGAACACTAGCTAACATTAGGTAACTAGCCAGCTAATAATAATAACCTGCTTTACTAACGTGACACTAAAGTTAACCTTAGTTGTCAACACTGGCATTAATCAATTTGATCTGGCTAGAGTCTACCTTGATTGAAGTCATCAGAACACACAAGATGGGGTTTCACCGACTTTTCACCGCAAAAAATGTTTGTTGGCTAACGTTAGCTATAGTTGTACCATAATGTCACTTTGTTCACTTAGTATTTCTCCTGCATCGTTCTTTTTAATCAAGATTGAAATATATGTTGTCTTTATCAAAGCACTTTAATCTCACCTCACATTTGAATCTGACACAATTAAGTATTCTGTAAAATTGAGAACTGCATATTGATACACCCTTTACAGCACTGCGTCACAATGTTGGTTTTGGAGCATGTTGGGGCCTCCATCATTGATGGAGATCCCCATTAAAAATCAACAGGTGTCCTAGTATGAGGCACTTCAGATATAGGATCCACATTTGAGATCCGTAATTGGAACCCGCATTAGTGATGCCCTATGAGAGCCATATTCAATATCTCTGGCAGAGTCTCATTATAGGTCCCCATATACCCCATATACTGCATGTAGGTAACATATGAGATTTGAACTGCCAAATCCATCAAAACTGACCCAGAAAATTGAAACAAGGTCACAATGGGTCCCTAATAGAAGGATTGAGAAATTGCACTTCATAAATCATTGAGTTGAAGGTGTTATATATTCAACATATTAGTGATATACTGTATTACATCTGGACCACAATATGTTTATGTGCAGCGACCCATGGAATTAGTGCATTTCATAAGTTAAAATTGATTGTTTATTTTCCTGAAATAGTTGAATAAACCAATATGAACTATCCCACCTACTAGTTCCTTTTTCTATAATTAGATGCACAACATTTAGTATGCTGCTTCTATTACTTTAGGGATGTGGAAGTCAGCGATATTTGGTGTAGTGGGTTAAAACATATTTCCCATTTGGCCAGAGCAAGCATTAGGCATGTCAGCCCAATGTATTGCATCAGGGTCTATAGAAACCCACCGGAGAAAAAGCCCCATGGAGCTTCTGCTTAATTAAGCACACTCATACATTTTCTGGCTCTTCTGACATATGGATATGCTAGACCTTTAGATGGTCTTTTCAAATGGAATATTTTTGAGGCAGCATTTATACTCAATGAATATTTATGCTGCTAGAAATCGCTGACAATAATGCTACCCATTAATTGAGAATTGAGAGATAAAGTGAGCTCCATTATGTAGGACATACATTATTTTTTCTTGATTTGGCTTGGACTTACTATATTGACAGAGTATTTGGTTTCACCACATAGAAATTACAGCATATTTTCAGGGCACCATAATATTTGGGACATATTAATGTTATGTAAATGAGAGTAGTCATTTTTAGGGTTGTAGTTATGTTTAAGACATATGAAGATAACTGTATGAATTTGTTGCATCAATTTGCATAGATGTTGGCAATGCTTTCTAGCGAAAGTAGTAAGTACACAAATATATATATAATTACCTGTTTACTTCAGGCATACTCTCCTTGTTATTAGATGTTTACATCATATAAAAAATGCAACGAGAAAATCATGCATAAGAATTTACTGTAGTAACATATGCTTAAAAGCATATTCCTCTATTGTGTGGGAAACATCTTGGCTGATCCTGGTGCATGCAAAGACTGTCTCTTGGAGGAAGAAATCCACGACAATCCTTTTCCAATTCTCACTGTATCCAATTATTTGCACAGCATATCTTATCCAGGAAATGTCCTTAACACATTAGAAATTCATACAGGGATATGTTCACTGAAGTAACTCATTAATTACAGCTTTTCACCTGGGATTCTAGTCTGTAACCTTCTTACTGTGGCTCATGTTATGGTTGATGTGTACTATGTCATATTTTAGTCCATTTAACAGGGGGACACTGACTAATCCAAACCAATTATAGAAACAAGGGCAAAAACAAGGGTGAAGCTTTACTCAAGTGGCCACAAACTAGACAAGCACATACTGTGTGAAAAAACACACACACAAAAAAAAAATGTTTGTGAGATAAGGTACAGATGAGTTCATGACAGCGCTGTAACATGATGGGACCATGTTAATGAGGAGACATGCATGAACTCTTGGCCTGTAGTTGGGGCTGTGAGAAATGTGATATCAATGGATATTGTGTGTAAGTTGCCCCTTCACACACACACTCACATGCAGGCATGCATGCACACACACACACACACACACACACACACACACACAGACTAAAACCCAGGTACAATACAGGTGTATTAGCTCCTGAAGAACCCTTTCAGGCTTTTGTGAAAGGTTTAATGAATCAAGTTTGGTCTCCTGTTGCCCATTAGCCCTGTTCTAAATACATACCATTAATCAAACATGATGGACAGATCCTTATGGACTAGCTTTCTTCTTGGCTTATTATATTGCATCAGAACCAGCACAAACTAATATAAGGTGTCATGAACAGAATCAATACATCCTCCCCTGCCTCACGTCAGGGTATGTAATGCAGCAAATTTGACCTTTTCTTACATAAAAGATGCATGTGATTTGTTTTGGGGGTTTTCTGTGATAGAATGTCTCCATTTAAAATGGAAGACAGGGCTCAACATTAACGGTTGCCCTCTGCAACAAGATTTGGGCAATTGGCAACCAGGCATTGGCCTCTGGTTGCATTCCTTGGTAACCGACTGCTTTTTCTTGTCATTTTTATATGATAATTTATAAAAACCTACAAAACTATGAGAGTAACCTTACATTTTAATAAAATGTAAAGTTACTCTCAACTAGCCAACATTCGCCGTTGAGCCATTCTGCTGCCAGTTTCTACACACACACGCAACCAGTCTGTTGTACATTGTCGCAATGGCGAAACACAACTGCATGGCAAATCGCATCTTTTAAAATGTTTAGAGCTGGATAAGCACTGGAATTTGAAGCGACACAATCTCACAAGCAAGATGGAACTTCATATTCAACAATTGGCGTCTCCTTTAGATTTGACTGAAGAAAGGTGTTTCAGACCGCAGAATTATCGTTGAAATGGAATGACGCTAACTAGCTATACTAGCTAACATGTTATGCATGTTATAGCTAACATGGTATGCATGTTAGCTATAAAAAAAAAACTTTGGTTGCGAACTCTCAATTCAATCAAAACTGTATCAATCAATGAACAGCAAATACCACTTTTTGCCAGTAGATAAGAAATGAGGAGGAAGGGCTTGCAAGACTAGATGTTTTTAACTCTAGTTAATGTTGGCAAGTGGGCCGAATAGAATCTTGAACGTTAAAACTATTGTTTACAGGGTATTTGGTTTCACCACATAGAAAAAATTTAATAAAGGCTATTTGACTGGCCTTCTCCTCTCCTCCCTTTTATTCTACCCCAATAGGTGTCGCCACTTGCAAATTCAGGAAAGAAGAGATACATTATTTGGCCCTGCCTAAGTGTAAATAGCATGATTTCCCTCAAACCATTTTTATTATATTATGCTACAGTCGACAACACCATTCAGCTCATTAAACTTGCCAAAGCCGACTGATGCTTTCAAAATCATCCCCATCTATGCCTCTGATCACTTTTGGGTGCAGGAGTAGTCCTCAAATATTTAACCATTTGGCAGAAGCACTATACTGTATTTTGCTGAATAACGAGCATCTCCCATTCGTTCTAAACCTATTAGATATATTCTATTTCATTGATTTCCCATCTAACCATCAAAGCCTTGTGTTAGAATCTCTAAAGCCGCCCTATCCGACGAGAACTATTGGACTGGCTACTTCCATTGAGTTTATGGGTGTTAATCCGGACTTTCACGTCTATGCCCTGTGCCTGTTGTTTTTCCCTTTTCTGGGCTTCTCTCCATGTTTCTCTCCCCTGCATTTTGTCTTTTGTATCCCACTTTCCGTAGTTGTTTTCTGTTCATCATTCATTTCGCCTGTTCTCTATTTAGTGTCTCTGCCTCCCACTCCTTATATGTATTTCCTTCCAGTCATTCTGCCATGTATCTCACATGTTTCTTGTTATCTGTTAATCAGTGTTATATTTAAACCTGTCCTTTTCAGTTCTCATGCTAGTTCATTATATTGGATGAATGTTACTGTTCAGATCTCCAGTTCTGGCTCTCACTCTTGGAGCACCTGAACAGCATATCATTCCTCTATAATGACACAGAAGAATACGCATAATCCCTTCAACTGACAGACATAGTGCTGTCTGTGGGTTTTGGTATTTTTTCCAAGGTCAGCAGTTCGTAGTTAAGTGGCCAGTGGAAGTCCTAATTCCTGTCAACCACAAATGAATTGTCTTTTTTTTCCCATTGTACAGTGGGGCAAAAAAGTATTTAGTCAGCCACCAATTGTGCAAGTTCTCCCACTTAAAAAGATGAGAGAGGCCTGTAATTTTCATCATAGGTATACCTCAACTATGAGAGACAAAATGAAAAAAAAAAATCCAGAAAATCACATTGTCTGATTTTTAAAGAATTTATTTGCAAATTCTGGTGGAAAATAAGTATTTGGTCAATAACAAAAGTTTGTCTCAATACTTTGTTATATACCCTTTGTTGGCAATGACAGAGGTCAAACGTTTTCTGTAAGTCTTCACAAGGTTCTCACACACTGTTGCTGGTATTTTGGCCCATTCCTCCATGCAGATCTCCTCTAGAGCAGTGATGTTTTGGGGCTGTCGCTGGGCAACACGGACTTTCAACTCCCTCCAAAGATTTTCTATGGGGTTGAGATCTGGAGACTGGCTAGGCCACTCCAGGACCTTGAAATGCTTCTTACGAAGCCACTCCTTCGTTGCCCGGGCGGTGTGTTTGGGATCATTGTCATGCTGAAAGACCCAGCCACGTTTCATCTTCAATGCCCTTGCTGATGGAAGGAGGTTTTCACTCAAACTCTCACGATACATGGCCCCATTCATTCTTTCCTTTACATGGATCAGTCGTCCTGGTCCCTTTGCAGAAAAACAGCCCCAAAGCATGATGTTTCCACCCCCATGCTTCACAGTAGGTATGGTGTTCTTTGGATGCAACTCAGCATTCTTTCTCCTCCAAACACGACAAGTTGAGTTTTTACCAAAAAGTTCTATTTTGGTTTCATCTGACCATTTGACATTCTCCCAATCCTCTTCTGGATCATCCAAATGCTCTCTAGCAAACTTCAGACGGGCCTGGACATGTACTGGCTTAAGCAGAGGGACACGTCTGGCACTGCAGGCGTAGTGTGTTACTGATGGTAGCCTTTGTTACTTTGGTCCCAGCTCTCTGCAGGTCATTCACTAGGTCCCCCCGTGTGGTTCTGGGATTTTTGCTCACCGTTCTTGTGATCATTTTGACCCCACGGGGTGAGATCTTGCGTGCAGCCCCAGATCGAGGGAGATTATCAGTGGTCTTGTATGTCTTCCATTTTCTAATAATTGCTCCCACAGTTGATTTCTTCACACCAAGCTGCTTACCTATTGCAGATTCAGGCTTCCCAGCCTGGTGCAGGTCTACAATTTTGTTTCTGGTGTCCTTTGACAGCTCTTTGGTCTTGGCCATAGTGGAGTTTGGAGTGTGACTGTTTGAGGTTGTGGACAGGTGTCTGTTTTATACTGATAACTGATAACGAGTTCAAACAGGTGCCATTAATACAGGTAACGAGTGGAGGACAGAGGAGCCTCTTCAAGAAGAAGTTACAGGTCTGTGAGAGCCAGAAATCTTGCTTGTTTGTAGGTGACCAAATACTTATTTTACCGAGGAATTTACCAATTAATTCATTAAAAATCCTACAATGTGATTTTCTGGATTCTTTCCCCCCATTCTGTCTCTCATAGTTGAAGTGTACCTACGATGAAAATTACAGGCCTCTCTCATCTTTTTAAGTGGGAGAACTTGCACAATTGGTGGCTGACTAAATACTTTTTTGCCCCACTGTATCTCATAGTAGTCGTATGCTTTTTGTGGGGTTCTATGTAGCAATGCTGTTGCGACAATGAAGCTGTTGTAGGAATAATCAGTAAAGGCCAATCTAATTCAAGAATGATCATACCCTTATTGTGACGCCTAACCTGGCTTTCCATCAGTAATAATTGCCTTGCTAGAGCAGCCAATCAGCATCCAATCCATCTGTCAGAACTGCTGCTGAACTGAACTCTAATATGACTGTATTGCTTGTCTCCGCCAAGCAAAATAGATAGTCTGGCCAAATCTACTTTTAAGGCCTATGATTCAGCTTTCTCTTTTTTGTTTTTCTCAAGGCTCTTCTCTCTATCCGGTCCTGGTTTCAACTGTCTGCATTTATTGTGTATTCATTTGATGTTCGTCATGTGCAACCTTCCTAGGTTCACAGCTTGGTGGCAGGTATTCAGTTCCATTTCTCAACATGAGGCCTCATACAGAAGGAGATAAACCACTGTTCATAACGGCAACCGGAGCACCAATGAGCAGGGATTGGTTCAGTGCTGTTCTGGTCAAATGCAGAATGTCACCCAAGCTCTACTCGGGAGCCACTGCAGCCCAACGTGGTCTATCCATCCCTACTTGACAAATCCTAGGCCGCTGGTCTTCATCTGCTTACACAGCATACATACGATAATAATTGACACTCCACATTCCACGGCTTCATCTTAGGTGATAACCATTCATTACATTACATTATTGGCATTTGGCAGATGCTCAGGAGACAATCTTCCCCTGGAGCAATGCAGGGTGAAGGGCCTTGCTCAAGGGCCCAACGGCTGTGGGGATCTTATTGTGGCTACACCTGGATTAGAACCACCGACCTTGCGGGTCCCAGTCATTTACCTTAACCACTACACTACAGGCCGCCCTTGCACATATACACTCACCGAGCACTGCTGCTCACTGGATTTTTTTATTTGTTTTATTTTTTTTGCACCATTCTTTGCAAACACTAGAGACTAGTGTAAGTGAAAATCCCAGGAGATCAGCAGTTTCTGAGATTCTCAAACCACCCTGTCTGCCACCAACAATCATTCCACGGTCAAAGTCACTTAGATCACATTTGTTCTCCATTCTGATGGTTAATGTGAACATTAACTGAAGCTCCTGATCTACGTGACTGTATGCTTTGCACTGCTGCCATACAATTGGCTGATTAGATAATTGCATGAATAAGTAGGTGTAATAAATTAAAAGGTGTATATATGTCATCAGTGGGTTTCCTTCTACCAAGTGTTCAAAATGGCAAGCATCAAGGTTATGGGTGTACATCAGTCAAGCTGACAAGCTTTCACAGATGTTTTCGAAAGTATGTGTATATGTATATGAGAAACCAAATTCTTAATTTCGGCAACTGAAAGCTGCCTGGCGCCCACCTGGAAAATAAAATATGTCCTCATTTCAAATATTGTATCCATAAATATATGGGTGTCCCTCACTAGACTGCAGCTGCTTTCTCACAGACCATGGAAATACTGAATACCCTGAATATGCTTATACATAAATGTTCTGATTGAATAGCAAGTGAGGCACCCTTCATATGGCCAATAGATAAATGTATGTTAATTCACTTACTCAATCATATTCAACTTAAGCAATTAATAATGGATAAATATCAAGGATAATATTGCTAGGCTCAGAATGTTAAACCCACTGGACACAATTAACAAGCTAGAAAGATAGTGGCCTTCTCCAGCACTTCCATGTAGGAGTAATGCTTTGATTACAAATTGGCAGTTCATCAGATTCCCTGCAAGGTCAGCCAGTTTTGGATGGTTCCTTTAAGATGGAATACTTTTCACTATTCCACATGGTGCAAAGACTTTTCTTTCCCCTGGAGACAGATTTGACCCCAAAGAATGGTAAAAAACTTTTGTTTTTGGAAACTGCTACAAATTCAGTGAAGACGGAATGCACAGCCGAGAATTGTTTGAACATTGGCCCCTTCTTCAGTCTGTCCATTTCAATATTATTTCTCTTTTGTCATGAGAAATACTGACAGGTTTGACTTGGAAAAGCATTCTATATGCAACATTTATGTGCTTGTCTTTAGGTGACCTGGTTTACTTTTCATCCAATCTAAGCCTCATGGTAGTTCAAATCAATCTCCAAACAGGCACTGACAGAATGATAGAAAATTCTATTTGAATAATTCATTGGCATGCAGTTGGAGTGAACTGTTGCCACAAAACAACGAAATTTAAGCCGCACACCTGCTGCAGTGTTTCCTGCACTTAAAGCAGTCTTTTGCAGAACTGTGAGCTCCAGTCAAATCAAGGCACAGTTTTTCAGTTAGGTTCATAACCCCATTTTTGGAAACATCAGTGTTTTCAATCTGTTGGGCTGCGTCTTTTTTTCTTTCCACTTCTCAACACCAATTTTAATGACTTTGACTTGATGGTGGCATACACATCTCAGTGTTATTAAGCATGATAATTCCTGAAAGAATCTACTTTCAAACGTACACTCATCGAGCACTTTAGTAGGAACATTTTTATTTATTACACGATTGCGATTATCTAATCAGCCAATTGTGTGGCAGCAGTGCAATGCTATCCCCCTCATCCCCCTTATTGTGGTGTCTCCTCATGCTCTGCACAGTCTTCATCCCTTGATGGAGAATAATAACGGATCATTAAGTTATGTCTAGACTCTTGCAGTTGATAATTGTTTTGACATTTGATTTCTCCTGAATTTTTTAATATAGGGGTTATGCTCTACAGTGCAGCTGAATATCATTACTTCACATCCTCTAATATCCTTGCTGCCACCTTTTATTAAACAGTCTGACACAACAAGGGTAATGATACACCAGGGCATGACACTGATTTGCATGCCTGTACAGTACATGGCAGATGCAATGCTATTATCAATGGAATGTCATATGTTGGCATGAGATGTCTATAAAAAAAATGCACACACATTCACACACACACGCCCCTCACCCCACGTCTCCTTACCAGTCTGGCCATTCTATTCTGACACCTCTCATTAACAAGGCGTTTCTGCCTGTGGAACTAGTGGCCACTGGATTCAAAAAAATGTTTTGTACCATTATTTGCCAACTCTAGAAACTAGTGTGCATGTAAATCCTAGGAGATCAGCAGTTTCTGAGATACTCAAACCACCCTCTTTGCCACCAACAATCATTCCACAGTCACTTTGATTTTTCCCCATTCCGATGTTTGATGTAAACATTAACTGAAGCTCCTGACCTGTTAGGTTTTGTGTTTTCCATGTATTCTGTCTATGTTGTTAGCGTTTCGTGTTTTTGTTTCCTCTGTGCACATCGTCGCCACCCTGTCACTTCATTCACCCGTTTCACCCGTTTCACTTCCTGATTGTTTCCCACACCTGATTGCCATTCCCTCTCATTACTTGTATTATTTAAACCCCTTTGTTTGTTCTTCCGTGTTTCTTTTATTCCGTCTATTTGATTTTGAACCGTAGCTTATCGAACTGCTTCTGTACCTTGACAGACTTCTGTTTCTGGATTCTGGACTTTCTATTACGCACTGCCTGATCCCTGCTCTGTTTGCTGGCTATTGACTCTCACCTGTCTGACCTGTACCTTTATAATAAAGACTTTTATTATAAGTCCTACGCCTTGGTCTCGCATCTGGGTCGCTTGTTCTACGGACCTGATAGAACAATCTGGCCAGAATGGACCCAGCGAGCCTGACCCCTGCCATGGAGGTGCTGAGACTCCAGGGATGACAACTGGGAGTTCACAGGAAAATGAATGCTATGCTCCACCAGATGACTGCACTAACTACTACCCTGGCAAACCCCCACATCTCCACACCTCTACCGGTACCTGCTCCAGAACCGGTCCGGTCCCATCCAGAACCCCGTCTGCTACCACCAGAGCGCTACGGCGACGAACCCAAGAACTGCGCCTCTTTGCTTTCGCAGTGCTCTCTCATATTCGAGCTACTGCTGTCTTCTTTCCCCACCGATTGCTCCAAGGTGGCTCACGTCATCACCCTCCTGTCCAGTCGAGCCCGGGAATGGGGAACCGCCTTTTTTACTGTTTCATTTGGTGCTTCTGCCTTGGGAGATCTGCTGGACAGCAGGATATATGTATATATTTTTCTCCACAGTAATTACTTGTAGTTTGCATATGTTAACGCACTAATCCACAGCGGTCTGACATACTTGCAGGCTCTGACAGTAGGGGGGCAGTGCCTTTTTTCATCATGAGAACAATTACCATGAAAGATCTAGAAACTGATTTGCCCTATTTCACATTATTTTACAGAGCATCTACTTCCTTGACAGTGTGGTGCTCAGACCAGCACACAACCTTTTCTTGTGTGGTCTGACAAAGGCAGTGCATGACACTTCTGTTGATTTATATTCATTTATACTCATTACGATAGCTATATCTCATTATTTCTGCTGCCATTTTTAACTGCTACAGCACAATGCCTGGACTCTATTATGCCTTGATCAATTATGCCTTATAATTTAATTCATGCCTTAAAGCAGTTCTGTCTTAAATCTGTGTTTCCGACATGCAAGACCTTTATTAGCTTTATTGAATTTCATTTGTCGGGTTGTCCTCTTACTTCTGGATTTTGTTTCAATCTGGTTTGATTACTTTAATACAGTTGTCTAAACTGCTCAGTTTTATGTAAATGTAACTAATGTGCTTCCAATGACCATATCAAAATAATTTATGTTAAAAGGAAGAATATGAGGTGCCAACACTGATCCGGTACTCCATTTATAGTGCCTGGCAAAGATAAGATCCATCTTGCTCTAACTTTTTGTGTTCAACCTTGGAGCAACAGCACTCAATAATTCCTGTAATTCTCACTGACATCACTTGGACAATCAATCTGTCATATGGTACTTTGTCAAATGCTTTTTGTAAGTCCAAATATATGATATCAAAAGCCTTGTTATAATGAAACACTTAGCTTCCTCAAAGCCATGGCATTCGGCATGACCTTCCCCATAAAAACTATGTTGGCTATGAGTTTTTTGATTTCATGAAATACGTCCAACTTATTGGACAGTCCCTGACAAATTAGATAGATGGATAGACCAGTGTTTTATAAGTTGTAAGTTGAACTGACAGGTCTGTAGTTTAATGGATCAGTTCCAGCCCCTTTCGTATGTAGTAGTATTATATTACCTTTTTCAAGTCATCAGGCATTTCTCCACTTTGCACAGAGTGCAAGCTCTTTAAGCACTCGTATTGTATGCCATCAAAACCAGTACCTTACTTGTCTTTTGTTTTTGTAATTTTTCTAGTAGGCTACTTCAGCCATTATCTTTATATCATCTAAGACATACTGAGTGCCCAGTATATGCTTTCAGCCATAGCTGCAACCTCTCTGGTAAAGCACTCAACAAAGTGACTGTTTAGAGGATCTGCAATATATTTTTTCTACCAAATAAGCAATGCTCCTTTCATATTCTATTTGTGCCTCTTGGGCAATTTGCCTTTTAATGGCTGCACTTATGACCAACATGCATTTCTAAATGTGCAGAACAAGTTTGGTCAGAAAACTCTGCAGCCAACCATTAGTCAGCAACCAGATGTCCTCATAGTTACAAACACACATATGTGGTTCCAAATGTAAAGTAAAACATGTCACATTTTTCCAGTTTATTTAATTTAATTTTTTTATTTAGCGTAAATAGAGCATTTTAATAAAGGTGAAATATGATTTCTCAGATTTAACAGACAAACTGTTCAGACCTGCTCTCCCCTATCACTATGTTCCTTAATTCTGTGCAATTGTCTACTCCCCAGTCCGGAGCCGTTTGTATTACATGTGTGTCTTTGTGAATCCAGTCCGCATTTTCGTTTCCCCCTTGTTATTGTATTATTACCCTTTCATGTGTCTCACCTGATGTTTATTTGTTAGACCGCCCTCACTCCCATGCCCTGCCTAGTTTGTCTCATTCCCCTGCATATTTATACCTGTCATTCTCAGTTGCACTTCGCTAATTTGTCTTATCCTGTTACACTTAGTACAGCACAAACAGCTAGAGAACTTCCTCATTGCAGGTAGAAACTGGACAAAAAAGGAGGGTGAACATTCTAATCTTGAGATTGATTGGAAGATTTCAAACATGCACCTAATTTTAATGTCTGTTTTGTGTCAACATGTACAAATCTCCTTCCCGTTTAGTCTCTCCTATTTTTCCCTGAACGCACCATTGTCCATCACTGAACCAGCCTGTGGGGGGAAAAGATGTCAAGAATTTCCAGAAAGCAAACTGTGTATGTTTCAAGCAGGACAAAGAAGAAGCAGTTGCTGGTCTCCTGTCACTGTGCCCAACATCATCAACAACACCTATGACGTCTACTGCAAGATGCTGCAAGAAGAACATCCCACTAGGCAGATGCAAGGCCTACATCCCCTGCTGGGATGATGAATGTGAAGACCTACTTTGCACCCATGCACAATCTAATGAAGACCAGGACAAGGCAGCAAATGACTTCATTTGCAGGCTCAATAAGAAGTGCAGGCAAGGATTGATGGATATACTTTGTTAGAGTAGTGAACTTAAGGTGAAATATGGTTAATTTCCGAAAGACAAGTTGTTTAACGTTTGGTACTTTGAATACCAAACACAAGTGCATTAACTGTTAAAACCCTTCACTTATCCAACATGTAAATTACATTTATTTGATTGAATTAATTCATTATTATCAAATATATAAATTATCAATTAAATCGCCTAATTCTTTGATAGGCAGAGCAACCTAGGTAACGCTCTTTGCTAAATGTAAAGCAACTGCCACAACCTCTGAATATGGCGTGTCTCCTTTATAGATTGCTCAGACAGCAGAAGTAACATTATTGTAGCCAAGCAACGCACACTGCTTAGCAATATAATGTATGAACCTGAACGTGCATTGTAGAGGATGGATATAACTGCGCCTAGACATATTTTTAGATGGTGCAACAGGCGTAAATATTGAACACAACACTGGAAGTAGCTACAACTGATTTAACAGTTAAGACCACGTGTAACTGGTGCAACCAGCCATAGATCATTAGCGTTGTTTGAATCTGAACACGCTGTACCGTTGCGCAGTATTCTGAAGTCGTGAAGTCTAGAACAACAACTTGTGAATGGTAATATAGTAAGGAAATGCAGGCTTGTCAGTAGACAACAATTCTATGCACAACGTCTGTCAAGGACAGGCAATCAGAAACCAAGCACAGACTTGCAAGTTGTCAAACAGATATCTTTAATGGTGTGCAGTCCAGAGTCAATCACCAGCAAACAATAGCAACAGGGATAAGACTGCTTGTGATGATAGGACAGACAATGGTCAGAAGCCGGGCAAACAGGGCAATGAATATCAGGTAGAGCGAGGTCCAGAGTGAGCAGGGGTTGATACCAGGAAGTCAGTCAAAAGGGGGAAGAGTAGGGAAGGAGTCAGGCAGAGGCAAAGAGGTGGTGGGCTGGAGACTGGATGGAACATGGAACCAGGAACACAGGAGCAGGTAACAGGAACGCAGGAGCAGGAAGGCCGGACACACAAACAGGTAAGCAGGGCACAGGAAACGGGCAAACGGAACACGGGAATAGGTAGCAGGAGAAAGACACTGGAGGTCATGGAAAGCACAAAGCAGGGCACATAACAATCTGGTAAAGAGTAGACGGAAACAGACTATATACACAGATACGAGACCAAATGAGATTACACATGAGTGTGATTACACATGAGGAAACACATAGCAGGGGGGGGCTGACTGGAACAGGTTCAGTGCAAATGAAGAAACATGAAATGGAACACAGGACTAGAAAATACATAGAAACAGAGGAACAGGGAAACAAACTAAGAAACAGGGTCACGGGACTCCTTTTATTTGGTTGCAAAAGCACTGAATGTCTGAGTCAAGTAATCTCAGGATGCAGGCGCCATGACCCCTCGGGGGCATGAGCAAAGGGGTTAAACGCCCCATTTTTTAATCAATCTTAATTGATCAAGAGATTGGCATTGACAAAAACCAGCATGCACAAGTGGGTCCCCAGGACTAGTGTTAAGTAACACTGGTTTATATCAATGATATGTTTTTAGTTCCTACAGCTTCAAAAATCAAAAGGCTTTAATTATCAACTGCCCCCAAGGAAACAATCTTTAATGCCTTTTCCAAATGACTGTTTGAATTGATAATATTGATATGTCCCCAAGGATAGATAGTGAAATTAAAATGTATTATTCAGGTTTTTCATTTTGCGATGCAAATTAACAGAGATCCCATTTAATACATTGTGCTAATCATCTCTGAAACCCTCATTCATTGGGTTGCTCTAATTATTATTTCCTCTGGGTTATACAAAAATACAGGAGAGGAAGCGTATTGTCATGAGAAGATAGACCAGTGAAATTTGTTACCAGCTTAAATTTCATCCTTCCACCTTTTGAGGGATGCAAAGGGAATATGATTGTCCAAGGGAATATGATTTCATTGTTAATAATCACGCACATCCTGTCACAAATTCTTGCCCTCTTGCTTCCGCTTTCACCTTTTTCCCACCCCATAAACAGTCACCATTGTCCTCTCTCTAATGTTGAGTGGTGTCTCAACACCTCAAGAGAAGAAATGCACCCACACCCTTTGAGATGTAACCTATCAGTAATTGAAATTTTATGTATCCCAATTTATTGTGTTATAGGTCTGACGGGGCACTTTTTAATGGAACTAAATGTGAAAGTTTTTACATGTAGAACAGCTTAGAATAGTACCTGCCACATACTGTACTATCAGAACAGCTTGTATCCACCATGGCATAGAATCAACCAGTATATGTGGTGAAATGTATCTGCCAATCAATCAAATCATGCCTTTCTGAAAGAGGTGCAGAAGCTGATTCTAAAGGCATTGTTCCACAATCTCCAATACATGCTCAATTGGGCTCAGTTGACCAAGAAGGCCATGGCATATGGATAACATCCTTGTCATGCTTATCAAACCATTGGGTTTGCATGTGCTCTGTGGACAGGGGCATTATTGCTCTGGAAGATAGAATCGGCCAGTGGGGATCACTACATTGGGCTCCAGAATTATTAGCACCCTTATTTAAGTAAAAACAACAGCCATGTATGGCAAGGGCCATCTCAGTCTGAACAGGGCGGCCTGTAGCGTAGTCCTTAACGTACATGACTAGGACACGCAAGATCGGTGGTTCGATCCCCGGTGTAGCCACAATAAGATACGCACAGCCGTTGCGCCCTTGAGCAAGCCCCTTAACCCTGCATTGCTCCAGGGGAGTCTAATCAACTGTACGTTGCTCTGGATAAGGGCGTCTGTTAAATGCCATTAATGTAATTTAATGTAATGAACTGAAGAGGGGGGTATCCCAAGGATAGCAATGATTCTGAAAAGTTCATGGTCAAAAATCCCTCCAAATGTGTTTGTCACAAATTATAGGAAAATACTCATCACTGGTGTTTGCACAAAGTATTAAACCAGGGGTGCCAATTATTGTGGAACCTGTTTTTTGGGGATTTTTTTTTATTTAAGTCTTTGGTTGATTCCATTGAATCATTAATAAAGCCCACTACTTTACGCATGTTGAGAAAAAAAAGCACATTATACAGTGTATTATAAGAATACACTGTATTCTTTTTTACACATATTTATAAATAATTCTGGAGCCCACTGTGGATGGAAATGTGGACCCTGAATCGAATGAACTCTCCCCTAACCTTGGTGACAGAATCATCAATTGTGCATTGCCCTATGGAACTACCAGGGACAGCTGGCACTGACATAGTATGGATTTAATCTGATACCGTGATGCTTTAAATGGATGAGCTGCACACCAATACCCACTTTAAATATAAATGACATCTTTCATTTACCCAGGTTTTCACCCAGAATATTTGTGTATGTGTGTTGAATGGTGAGTATTTCTGTTTTGATTTAAGCAGCATTTGTGTTGCCAAAGGAAGAAACAGACCAACAACAGCAGGTTCTGTGTTACTGTACAATTGTATATATAATATACATATATTAGAAAACAGTGTCTCAGAGTGAGGATTACTTATAATTTAGTTTTGTTTGTACTGCTTAGTTATTATTGCGATTATTAATGTTTTGTCAGTAAACCCCATAGATTTTCTAGATATTTTTTCAGGACTGGATACAATAGTAGTTACAGGAAAGGCTACAGCCACGACATCAGAGATTTACAGTATATCCCAGATCATACGTTTGTCGTGCCCTGGGTTTTATTCCCAAATGTGCAGAATGAGGTCGGTACATTCATAATAAGACAGAGGGGAACAGAGTTGACAATAGACCTCATGGCATCCACAGTAAGATTTATTTTTGTTTTATGTTGGAACAAAAAGTAGTTGCAATGCATAGTTCACGCCTATTGTAATCACAATAATTTTCCTGAAGTAACACAAGCTATGACATTAAAGTACAGTTTATATTATTTGTTTCTCCAATTTCAATATATGCAACATCCTGTAGTCACTCTTCACTTGTGAGCATCAAGGCAACACACTGTCCGTGGGTTTTTCAAACAGGGCACACATTCCCACTGGTAGCTTGCTTCCCAAGTCAGAGTAGTTAGCTTGAGGTTATCATCAATGACTATACTATATTTGCAAAAGTCTGTTTTTTTGTTCCCTTAAAGTTAATCATGGTATTTGTGTTACTCTGTAAAAATGAAAAAGAATTTGAATTATTTAGATTGTTATTTATAGCACATGGAAATAAATCTTGAAATGCATTCATATATATTCTCACCCATATTCTCACTACATCCAAAGAAAGAATTCATCTGAAACAGTTATTACAATGCAACAAATATAAAACACACATGCTGAATCGTTTTTCCCCATGCCCTTATTCTACAGTACTGTGCAAAAGTTTTAGGCAGGTCTGACAGAATGGAAATGTTAATAGTTTATTTTTATCAATTAACAAAATGCTAAGTGAGTTAACAGAAGAAAAATGTAAATCAAATCAATATTTGGTGTGACCACCCTTTGCCTTCAAACCAGCATCAATTCTTCTAGGTACACTTGCACAAAGTTGGGGATTTTGTAGGCTTATGTCAAGTGTGTTATTAACCAATTATACCAAACAGGAGCTAATGATAATCAATTTAATATGTAGGTTGAAACACAATCATTAACTGAAACAGAAACAGCTGTGTAGGAGGGTTAAAACTGGGTGAGGAACAGCCAAACTCTGCTTCCAAGGTGAGTTTGCTGAAGACAGTTTAATGTCAGAAGTCATACACCAAACTGAGCACAGCAACAAGACTCAAGGTAGTTATACTGCATCAGCAAGGTCTCTCCCAGGCAGAAATTTCAAGGCAGACAGGGGTTTCCAGATGTGCCAGAGGTGGTCTTCATGGAAGAATTGCGGCCAAAAAGCCATACCTTCAACGTGGAAACAAGGCCAATCAACTCAACTATGTATGGAAACTCAGGAAAAATGGCAGCAGGTTCTCTGGACCGATGAGTTAAAATTTGGCTGTAGCAGAAGACACAAGAATGAATGTCGGCAGGCAACAGTGAAACATGGTGGAGGTTCCTTGCAAGTTTGGGGCAGCATTTCTGCAAATGGAGTTGGGGATTTGGACAGAATTAATGGTCTCCTCAATGCTGAGACGTACAGGCAGATATTTATCCATCATGCAATACCATCAGGGAGGCATCTGATTGGCCCCAAATTTATTCTGCAGCTGGACAACGACCCCAAACATACAGCCAATGTCAGTAAGATCTTCAGTGTAAACAAGAACAAGGAGTCCTGGAAGTGATGGTATGACCCCCACAGAGCCCTGATCTCAACAGAGTCTGTCTGGGATTACATGAAGAGACAGAAGCATTTGAGGCTGCCAAAATCTACAGAAGTTCTCCTAAATGTTTGGAACAACCTACCTGCCAAGTTCTTTCAAAAACTGTATACCAAGTATACCTAGAAGAATTGATGCGGTTTTGAAGGCAAATGGTGGTCACACCAAATATTGATTTGATTTAGATGTTTCTTCTGTTCATGCATTTTGTTAATTGATAAAACTAAACTATAAAAATTTCAATTTTTGAAAGCATTCTTATTTGCCTAAAACTTTTGCAAAGTACTGTATATTTTAAGTTTTAAAAAGGGAGAGGCTGTCAGTACATTCTGGAGTGAATTAAATATTGAATACGCTTGAAAAGATAACAGACAGCTGGCAGAGGCCGCATACGGAAAAAAGGGTCTTGGTCACTGATCCCAGTATTGACTGAACCATGCTCACATGTCAAAACCTCACAACAGAAATAACTTTCATAGCTACAGAAGCAGAGGCTTTGAAAGCTGAATAAATGGGTCTGTCGAACCCTCACAGTAGATGCATAGGATCCTCAATACCTCTTTAATGCATAGGCAGGCCAAAAATGACGCTGACAAACTACAATTGCATTTCTTGACAGGATATGTCTACAGTATATGATATACAGTATATATCTTTTTTTTATCAATACTTAAAGCAAATAAAACCGCATGCAAACAAGAATATTGATATTACTATTTTTACTGTTATCATTATGTTCTAGTGTAAGATATGTTATGTGTAGATTATGGACTTAGATAGAGGGGTATTATAGTGTTTCTAAGAATGCTGCTGTCCTAACATCAAGGTCTGAGATACCTTAATCTTGGCCTGCTATCTATGGGCCCTACCTCCTGCAGAGTAGTCACTGGAGACACCAGAATGCCAGGAGTTTGTCTCTCCATACTTTAAGTTTGTTTGCAAGCCGTAACATTCAACATGTAATACAATGTAAATATATAACAACATACAAATCAATATCGATAACCATTGTTGAAACTGGACAGTTGAAATCTACACGCCTGTTCGAAGCAGTTCTAGATTCAAGTGGAAACCAACGCGTTGCGATTTGGTTTTATTATATGGAATATGTAGATAGAGATTGTTACTGCCCAGATTTAACAATTATTTGTCCACAAATATGAGGTATATAGAGGTAAATGTATTCAATAGCTAAGCAGGATTACCTCCTAACATGTTCATGTTTGGTATCATTAAAAAGTGACTAAAACCAAACATCTTTTCATAATAATATAAAAGTGCTTAGCCCTGCTTTGAACAATATAAGGTCAAATGAATGAATAAGTACTGTGAAGCAGTGTTAGGGGTGGCCACTGCTCATGTGGTGAACCAACAGCAAAACTCAGAGAAAGGGTTAGCTTTAAGCCTTTTATTTCTCCAAAATCCAAAGGCTGCGTGGCAGCGTGGTGACGACGGCCTCTGGCTGGGCCTCCATGGGCCACCCTCCCCAGTCACAGCAGGGTCAGGAGGTCTCCCAGGTAGTCCAGGTGGCAGGCCTCAGAATCCTCCCACATCCAGGGCCCTGTGCTCTCGGTGGGCTGGCTCATGGAGGAATTCCAGCTTGGTGTGGGCCTTGCCCCCTTTCCTTTCCCCTGCATTTCCTTGGCATGTTCCCAACGAGGAAAAAAATAAAATAAATAAAATAAAAAATCAGTCTGTTCACCAAAGCGGTATGCCCTCAGTCTCCACCACTTTGATGCAGGGCTAGGGGTGGCCACTGCTCACGTGGTGAACAGACAGCAAAAATCAGAGAACAGGTTGGTATTGATAGGAACAGTCTTGTGTGATAGAATTTGGATGTTTGGAGAAGACGTTTTTATTTGTTCCTGGTTCCTGGGCTAGTACTCTGGCAAGGTCTGGCTTTTCTGTTTCTGTTTCTCTCTTTTCTGGTATTTGCAGTTTAATGTCTTGTCTAATGTCTCCTTAGAAGTAGTGAGCCTACATTCAATAAAGACTGTATGATTTCCATTAATTATTCTACTCATCTCCTTCTTCATTGATTCATTCATCCATCCATCCATCCATCCATTATCTGAACCCGCTTATCCTGATCAGGGTCGCAGGGGGGCTGGAGCCTATCCCAGCATACATTGGGCGAAAGGCAGGAATACACCCTGGACAGGTCGCCAGTCCATCGCAGGGCACACACACCATTCACTCACACACTCATACCTACGGGCAATTTAGACTCTCCAATCAGCCTAACGTGCATGTCTTTGGACTGTGGGAGGAAACCGGAGTACCCGGAGGAAACCCACGCAGACACGGGGAGAACATGCAAACTCCGCACAGAGAGGCACCGGCCGACGGGATTCGAACCCAGGACCTCCTTGCTGTGAGGCAGCAGTGCTACCCACTGCACCACCCGTGCCGCCTGATTCATTCATTCATTCATTCATTTAATCTTGAGATCCGATATAGAGTTTGTTTTGACTTGGCTGATTCCACCAGTTTACTTTAGACTGACCTATCCAAGAATTTGGTGATTTAATTAATAATTATTATGAAGAATTTTAATCAGATAAAATATATTTTATATGTAGGTTAAGTGATGGGTTCTAGCATATAATACCGCTTGTCTCCAGTATTCAGAGTGCTGAACATCTTAACAAGGATATTGTTTGTTGGAACTGCTGGATTCAGAAAATAAATGTATTATACCTAATCCTCGCTTCCCTGAATCTAGTACCAGATATGACCCCTAATTCTTCTCCAGAACAGCCTGAATTCTCCCCAGCATGGATTCAACAAGGTGCTGGAAACATTCCTTAGGGATCCTGGTCCATGCTGACGCTCTGTAGCATCACACAGGTCCAGCTTTTTTTTTGGCCACACATTGATGCTATGAATCTCCTGTTCCAACATCGCAAAGGTGCTATATTGGGTAGCAATATGGGGACTGTGCATGCCAGTGGAGGAAAAAATAAGTTGCTGTTTGTGGAATCAGACTGAGATTATATCTGCTTTGTGGCATGGTGCATTACCCTCTTGGATATATCTATTTGAAAAAGAGCAAGACTATGACCATAAAATGATGCACTTGGCCAGCAACAATGCTTCGGAATGATGAGGCATTCAAATGATGTTCAATTGGTAGATGCTCATGGATTCATACTGTTTATGATAAATTCTGAGCCAACCATCTACATGTCACAGCTGGAATTGATTCAAACCAGGTCAGGTGATGTTTTTTTCAATCTTCAATCATCCAGTTTTGGTGATCATATGCCAAACAAAAACAGTCCGAATTTAAGGACTATAAACACAGGCAGAGGATGAGTCAACATGTCAGTGAGCCTTCTTCAATGATAGGTGGGGCATGGCAGACACCTTCTCGTGGTGCCCCTCGCAAGTCCCCCACGATTTCGGTCTGCCACCAAAGGGCCCTCACCCGGGCTGGTGTTCGGCTGCAGTCGGGGGGGAGAGCCGGCGGTGCTTGCTCTGCTGGCTTCCAACCCAGAATACTGCAGCTGAACACCGAAGGACTCACCGCCAGCAAGATCAGCGTCATCGAGCAGCTGGCCTATACCACCAAGGCCCTCGTCATCCTCCTCCAGGAGACCCACTGCATATTAGCAGACAAGCTAGCGCTACCCAACTTCACTCTAGCTGGGTCCATCCTGAGCAGGAAGCATGGCCTCGCTACGTTTGTCCACGAAAGGTTGAGCTGGACTCTCACCGACCAATCTCCAACTGACTCAGAGATTGAGTGGTTGTGCGTGGACGTTGCTGGTTTCAAAATCATCAACGTCTACAAACCTCCCCCCTCGCAATTCACATTAGCGTCTGTCCCGGTTTTCTCCCACCCCTGTCTCTATGCTAGTGACTTCAACTGCCAGCATGAGGACTGGGAGTACAGCACCAGTACATCTGACGGAGAGAACCTGGCTGCTTGGGCAGCTAATAACAGCCTGGCCCTGCTATATGATCCCAAGGGCACAGACAGTTTTCTCTCCGGTCGCTGGAATACTGGGACAAATCCTGACCTGGCATTTGCGAGTGTCGGTGCAGATAATCGGCTCCCCGACCGACACGTACTCCACTCCAGTCGCAAGGCATGGTGTATCCTGAACAACCTTACTGGTAGGGCCAGACACTCCCCTCGCCACTGCCCCATTTCTGCAAATAAAATTGCATCACAATTCGTGAGAAATGGGGTATACGAGGGTAAAGACCGCGAGCCATCACGACTCGTGGCAAAAGAAGTGTCTGACCTCTGGAGGGTCCCAACATCGAGCAGTGACAATATCTCCGGTGATTTCACACTGGAGGAATTTGCTGCCGCCCTTCAGCACCTAAAGTCAGGAAAAGCTCCGGGTCCTGATTCTATCTGCCCGGAGCTTATACTCCATGCCGCACCTGCCCTGAAGTCCTGGTTAAGAGCTTTCCTTTCTTCCTGCTTGCGCCAACTCAAGATCCCCAAAATCTGGAGAAGAGCCCTAGTAGTCGCAATCCCTAAGCCGAATAAGCCTGAAGGGGACCCTAAGAGTTATCGTCCGATCTCTCTGCTCTGTATCCCCTTCAAGATCCTCGAGCGTCTTATCTACGGTCGAGTCGAGCCGATCGTTGACCCGCTGCTCCCCCGGCAGGGTTCCGACGCGGGAGATCGACCGTAGATCAAGTCACACTGATGACTCAAGACATCGAGGATAGCTTTTCGGCCAAGAAGAAGGCCGGGCCGTCTTTATAGATCTGACGGCAGCCTACGATACTGTATGGCACCGCGACCTCACCTGTAAGCTGCTCTGCCTGCTGCCGGACAGGCACATGGTCAGCATGATCATGGAGCTTGTCCGAAATCGCAGCTTTACCCTCACCACCGGTAGCGGACAGCGAAGCAGGTTACGATGCCTCAAAAACGGCGTCCCCCAGGGATCCGTCCTGGCCCCCCTCCAATATAACATCTACACCTATGACTTGCCTAACACAGTCTCGCGGAAGTATGCTTATGCAGACGACCTCGCCCTGGTATACTCCGCTGGAGACTGGCAGTCTGTGGAGGGGACTCTGAGCCAGGACATGCAGACACTAGCGGCCTACCTCCAGAAATGGAGATTGAAGCTCAGCGAGGCAAAGACGGTGTCGGCGGCCTTCCATCTTAACAACAGGGAGGTCAGACGTGAGCTCCGAGTACATATCGGCGGAACACCCCTGCCATGCTGCGCCGAGCCAACCTACCTCGGCGTGACATTGGACAGGTCGCTCACGTTTCGCCGACACCTTGAGTCACTGCGCAAGAAACTAACATCTCGAGTGGCATTGATGAGGCGACTAGTCGGGTCAGGCTGGGGCGCCGGCGCAAGAACATTGCGTACAGCAGCCCTGGCTCTCGTGTACTCGACTAGTGAATACTGCGCACCAGCATGGTGTCGCAGTACCCACACTCGCCTCGTCGATACGCCTATCAACGAAGCCTTGCGCATTGTGACAGGATGCCTGCGTTCCACCCCTGTGGACAACCTTCCCATCCTTGCAGGCATCCAGCCCGCTGGGCTTCGCCGCGCTGGGGCCACAGCACGTCTCGTGTGCCGGGCCATGGAGCCAAACTATCTGCTCCATGAAAGGCTCGCTGTAACAGCTGAGCCTCCCCGGCGCCTCAAGTCGAGACACCCATTTGTGCCTGCCGCACAGGAACTCCTGCAACCTCCGGACCGGCGTCGGGCGTTTCCGCTCATCGATGCACAGATGGGGCTTGGCTTCCAGTGCGGTTTGTGAGTGTGGCGCAGAGGAACAAACCGCAGACCATGTCATCCTGTACTGCCCTATCTATCGGGCACCCAACGGGATGCATGGTCTGACGGTTCTGGATGACGACTCGGTGGCATGGCTGCTGGAGGTGTGTCCAGAAATATAGCCCGGGTGAACCCCCCCCCCCCAGGCTCGGGGGGGTAAAAGGATAGCCCCTCGGGGGAGTGGAGATAATAACACCTGCCCACACGACGACGACGAATGATAGGAAGTGATTTACAATGATCTTGTAACAATATTTTAACATAAAAATCTTACCTCTGGTACCTTTAATCTTAATAATTAAAACTGTCAGTATGTCTTCACCTAATGAGATAATAATACCGAGAAGAAGGCATGCACTTTGCTAACATGCACCATGTCTTAATCATACTCTCAGCCAGGAAGGATCAGGTGAAGATCCCTGTGGCAATATCACAGTATCTGTAGCCATTAGAACCAGGGAATCTGGTGTTATTTATTTTTTTTCCTGTTACTGATCACTTCATTAGTCAATTATAGCAGATGATGACATAAGTGAAACTTAGTATATAGGTCCTTGGTTGTAAACTAGGTACTGTGTCTGAAATTAAAGTAAATGGGCTGTCCCCATGACTGCAGAAGTATGGTTTTGGACCACTAGGTTGAGTATATCATAAACCATACACATGATAAATGTTTAACAATGGGGAATGTGACTTTATAGGGCTGTAATTCAGCACGACCTAATGCAATGGAGATGCCTTGATATACTGTAAAGCTTTCACTCTGAGCTGAAAATAGAACAGATACTCTTTAAGTGATGTGACAGATTTCTTGAGGGTATCTAGTAAAATGTAGTTACTGAAGTGTAAATTGGAATGTGGATTGACAGTTCCCTTTGGAATGTAACAGCTTTTAACAGCTCAGAGCACATAAAATGGCAGTACTGTATATAGGAACAAGTCTTCTATATGTGTTTGGTTCACTTGCCTGGACCATTTGTTATGGCCACTGTACAATCACTGAGGCATTTTGACCCTTTGATTTTAGTAACAAAAAAGCAAATGTTATGGATTTTTAAGTTTAGACATGTCACATGCTTGAAAAAAAAGAGGGAAAGTATAAAAGGTTTCTTGTGTGGTTTTGTTCTTGCAGATAGGTGGAATGAAAACAATAAAGATTAACTTACAGAAAGCCAGACAAGAGCCTTTAACCCAATGGCTCCATTTTCTGACAGTGAAACAAGCCATACAGGAAAAAAGACATGCTTCCAATTCCAACGGGAAGCACATTTGGCTTAAGGCTCCACTGGAGCTTCTGTTCAAGGCACATCAATTATAATTTCATGATTTGATTTGTAGCAAATGTTTGTTTATTTCTGTATTTATTTTCTAGTCACTTCTACTCTGTCTCGGTTACCATTTATCTCGGCCTTAATGAAAATGTATTAACAAAATAATCTCCATAAGCTGCTCCTCTTGAGCAGGGACCAGTGGGTAGCAGTCAGATACAGCCACTCTGGTTATATCACTCTGCACCATCCGAAAGAGACGTCAAGAATAAGGTTCACACTGCGTTCTTCTGCTGATGGAAACTGTTATTGTACTTGGGCATTTGCCTCGCAAGTCTCCTGTCGTATCCACAGTGAAATCAGCAAATTGAACTGGAGAGATAATTTGTTATTGTTGGATTCCACTAAGCACTAAGCAGGGCAGAGTAGTATACCGTGTGAATCAACAAATTAAAATGTGATTGGTGGAAAGGAGGGGGATTTCTGGTCAAAGCACAAACAGAAAAAAAATCTAATTGGCCTCATCTTTAAGTAAGGAATTCATTCTATTATAACTTACATTCATTATTCTCACAATTCAATTAGAAATAAAACAAGAATGATGTGTTCTACAAGCAACATGCACTAAAAAAAGAACCATTTGTGCATTGTTTAATGGAAGAATTAAACCAGGGTTGAGCCATGCTTGCAGATGCAAAGTTTTATTGAGCCGTATAAACATTTATGAGGGGTGAGGATGTATGGGGTTTATATGTCCCCCTTTATATGTTCTCCCTGGGGCACTGCACAGTGATATGCTGGTGTCCAAAACCAATGAATGCCACTTTGCAGTGAAAAACGGCATTGCTGCTCTCTCTGCTGGTGAACATTGATTTCCTATATGTTGTCTATGTCAGTAGCCTAATATCTACAAAGACGCATGTGGTGGTTGACCTGCCGCCTTAGGCAGTAAAATTGAGAAACGCATTGGAGCCACTGCGTACCAAGATACAGCAGTCCTCTCTGAACTATACAGGCTGCAGTATTCAGTGCACCTTCTACTGAGTCTGTAGACAAAGGTCCAATATCAGGCCACATTCACATTGGTAATCTGTTAGATATCATCTTGGATAAGGAGACGCAGAAATGGTAATAAAAATGGTAACGAATGGTAATAATATTGACATGGTTCTGTGTTGCGAACATTGCTGTAGCTTCATGACAGATGACCGGGTTGTCTTTACTTGGTATGATCATGGCCTCAATGTGACCACTGCAATAAGATTTGCAGAATGTGGTGCACTACACCGGAAGGCTGGAATACAATGGTCACACTTTCCGCTACTGGTTGCCAGATTAAAGCCTTCCCACCTTACATCATTGGTCATTGGAATACAGCCTCCACACTTTCCATGACTGGTCACTGGAATTCAGCTTCCACACTTTCCATCAATGTCCAACCCATGTGAATTAAACATCTGCTGAGAATTAAGATAAATCATTGTCCAGCTCTGAAACAAATGTAATACACTTAACCCACTGAAGTCAGTGAAATATTTTGCTGCTCCGTAGAACTGAATATATAAGGAAAGTAATAATGTTTTAGGAAAGGTAGCCTCAGAAATTGGTTCTTGATATAGTCCATGTACAATGTTTTGTGAAAGACCTATGGTAACAGCCAGTGCAGCATATCTAAATGCTTTCTGCTCTTTCGCTAATTATGTTACAAAACATAACTTTTTTAATTCAGCCATATTTTAAATTACCAACATTAATAATAGCCATAACCCTTTCCACTTTGCCCCCCCCCCCCCCCCCCCCCCCCGCCCCCAGAAGGGCATTTCCACCTATTCTGTATTAGTCCTATAAAAGTGTCAATATCTCAACAATTATTTAATGCACACATATTGTTGAAGATTTAAATTAAAGAAGAGGCTCGTACCATTCTGAACAAATGTATGTCAACACATGGACATACAGTGTAAACAAAATTACAAAAAAATTACATTAGTTTAGCACTGAATATCTCAATTTCTAATTCCAGGACCAACCCAGAGCTACTTTATATTTGTGCATAAATGTGAACTTGAAATGCAAAATATCTGCATATCTTTTTGTCTAGACACGTGAATGATCAGATAAGCATATTTTTCTATTAAAACAGATTTTTTACAGAAAACCTTAATGTTTATTTTATTCACATATATGAGAGTATGTTTTTATAAAGCATGCCCAACATTTCCAAAAAATCTCTCTAAAAAGGATTACTCAACCTAACTCTTCATCATATTGCAGTATAATATTGCAATTAGATCTCTCAATATCTATGACTTTTTCTTCTTTTGTTCCTAGTTTAATACAATCAGATTTTTGAAAATGCATAACTAATATCTTTGAAGTAAGCAATTCTGTCATTTCTACACAGCAAAACCAAAGTGTTTGAAAATACCTTTAAATAAAAACTTTGAATGTGCACTTTAACCACACGTGAATTTGTTTACAAATCTAAAATTGTAGAGTACTAAGTTAGATCAATAAGATAAATGTCTTTGTGCCAAACATTACGGAGCTCACTGTACATCAATAACCATCCAATATCTCTAAACAGTTAGCATGGCAGCAGGGCTAGAATTTCCCTACTTCTACCCCAATCTTTCCCAGGATACATACACACCTCCATGGTGCAACCAATGGAGCCGGGCTGGTCCAGAAGGTGAGTGTTATGAAGCATTTGATTTTATGGATGCATTTGCAGTAGTAACATACTGAGCAGACAAATATGAAGAGAACCATTCATTCAAAACCCTGAAAAATGACCCAAAACCAAAATCATGTAGATGATTCATTTCTTAATTACTGAGAGCTTTCTAAGAAAAGTTACACCTACAGTATATGTTACTCTGTTTTTAAAAGCAAAGCTTGACACCAACCGTATGATAGATGGTTAATTCCCTTCTTATGACAGGCAGTCATGTTTGTCAGTGATTTATCTCAGTGTAGTGCACTGTCAAAGATTCAGCTCTGGGCTTGTGAGTGGAAACTCAGTGAGTGGATTCATTTCTGATTATGAGAGAGAAAAGGAGACTTCATGTCACAATTAGCCATTCATGAGGGATTGCACTTTTCCTGCTAAAAGCAAGATGTCACAGAAATTTCCATAAATAACAGCAGATTTTTGAAAATGTATTCTCATTCCTGGTCTCATTAGAACTCCCTTAGGAACCATTACTCGGCAATGAGAAAACATTTAGGGACAGGAATATGACTGGAGTTCCATACAATTCCATAGGCTGCTAAATGAGGGGTATCAATTATCTGAATACACTGACAAAACAGCATTAAAAAAATATGCATAATACATTTTTTAAAATGTTACTTTTTTTGACTCTGCTGGACAACCCTGTTCCTGTAGGGGAATGCAATCCTACCACTATACCTCTATACCACTATATTCATGCTAAGTGGTGTGGAAAGATGAGTGGAAAAAGTGGTTGTATAATGAGTCAAGGTTAATTCTCAGGTAATGACACAAGGTATCCCAATTTTCAGAAAAAACCATAGGCAATGACGCAGGAATAGGTCATTCCATTAAAACTGTTACTGAGCAATATGCGAGAGAGCATAGCATAACCCCCTGAAAGCAGAGAGCAACATAAGGCTGTTCAACAGTCAGCTTAAAGGACACAGGTGAGTCACCACTTCACAGCTGCCCTTGGGTCAGTATCCAAGCTTGCCTTTCTTTCATACAAGATGCAGGAAAAATGTATGGATTAGAGATTTTAAAAAATGGATTCTGCCCATTTTGGAAGCAAAATACAGGATGTTTATAAGGTATGGCAGACTGTGGCATGCATGTGTTTGTGTGTGTGCGTGTATATGTACCGCACAGTATGTGAGTGTTTTAGAAAATATGAACAAAGCCCCGGGGAAGGTAGATGGAGAGGTGGTATATTTGCTGAAGGCAAGCCTAATGTGTCAGCCTTTTTGGGGAATATGGGGGCATGGTGGTGGTAGGATTTCTGTGTTCATCCTCCTACTGAGGTGTAGAGGAGTGCACATCAGGGACGCCTGAGCCCACGAAGTCGAGCGTCACTAAGCCTCACAACACCCTGCTGGTTCCCAGGCGGTTTCTCCTCGTTTGGAGGGTTGCCAGAACTAGAAGAAATACATCCCCTGGATTTTCTCCCAAAGCCAGTAAGACCTATTCACATTATCTGTGCTTTATGAATAATATGTGTGTCTCTGGGTACATTTTCATACAGGAGACCAGCTGTATGTAATGCCCTTCATATTACTATGGTTGCATGTTGTAGAACATATTTGGAGGGATTTTTGACCATTCCTCCAGGCATTCCTCGCCTGCTTCCTGAGATTGCTCAACACTTTCAATGCTCCTGCAACAAATGGTAAGACTGGCTTATCACACAACAGTGCACACATTCCTTACTGATGTACAGCTACCGCAGTCAATTAAAATAAATAAATAATTAAATGAAATACGGCAATTCAAAATCATCACGGATAATGATTAAATTGCTCGTACAGCACTCGTACAGGCACGTAGGCCCACCCACTTGGTACTCAGGCCCACTCTTGGTCAACCAGTGAATAGCAGTCAATGAACAGTGAATACGGTTTCAATTATCTGAATATGCGTCAAATAAAAATAAAACAATTTTAGTTTCTTGCTACTTTTTTACCATATGATGATGATGAAAGGCAAATATTTTAAATGCCCAAGAATGAATATGAACCATATTTTTACTAAAGTGTTCATTTGTTCAGGGTTTATGAGAACCACTGCTGCTTGCTTGCGTCGGTCAAACACCTTTGGTGACAGGGCATTTATACAGCCCGCCAGCACACACTTTTCCATCACTGTGGAAGATGCAGAACATGAAGTGTTTGTACCGCAGCTGAACAGAAAGGTCACAGCGGACCTTATAAGGGATTAATTGACAGAGAGGAGTGCGGTCTCCATCGAGTGGCCAGGTCTGAAGCCAGACTGGTGGGCGTCCAGCAGGTGATTCTGTGAGAAGACGGAAGAAAGGTGGATAGAGGCAGCTTGTTCAAGTGATTTGGATAGAACAGGAAGGAGAGATACCAGGTGGTAGTTAGGAGGGGTCCAGAGTGGGCTTCTTCAGGAGTGGTGTGATGTAGGCCCTCTTGAAGGATGAGGGGAAACATCCAGAATACAGGGAGGAGTTCACAAGGGAGGCGACAAATGGGAGGATGTCAGGTGTGATTGCCTGAAGGAGGGTTGAGGGGATAGGGTTGAGGGCACAAGTAGTTCCAGGCAGGCTCAGAAATGGAGGCAGACACAGAGGTGGTGGCCATGAAGGTGCTGTGGATGTCTACAATCTTCTCATCGAAAAACACTGCAAAATCTTCAGCAAGGGAGGACTGAGGTGGTTGGGGAGGTGTGCTGAGAAGAGATGAAAAAATGGAGAACAGAGCAGGGGCCAGAGGCGGCATAGGGGCCGGAGACAGGTCTTGGAGGAGATGTGGCGCAGCTTTCCCAGTTCCCCTCACTTGTGCTGCTGTCCTGGTTGTCCCTGTACTTCAGTGCTCTGCTTTTCTTGTTTGTGAAAGTGTACATCATTTCTGTCATTTATGCCCAAATTGAACATTGAAAGACCCATGTTATGTTAACCAAATACCTAAAATATCATGTATATGCGTGTGTCCATGCTGTTTCTGTTTTGCCGTTGTAAAACCCCACGCTAACCCAATGACGGAATTTAGCGGGGGCCAAGGGGGTTTTGCGTGCTTGTCCTTCTGGTGTTGCTGGGAGAACATTAGTAGGGTTAATTATTATCCTCCGTACAAGAACAGAGCACAATTATGTTTAAGAATATACTGGGTCCGTTGCCATGGGTCGGATATGGATTGACCTGCCCCATATCCCGCTTACAGCTGGCCAGAAACGGATCAGTACAATTCTTAATATTCTCTGTTCTCAAACGGGGCCGTATTGTACGCTTAGTGGTTACTATAGTTTTACTCGTTTATATGACTCCATTTAAAATATAATTTAGAAATTTGGGTTTGGAACTTACGCGGACCTCGGGAGTGATTACACCCAACTTGTACCTGCGCCACCATTACTCAATTACTGCTGAAATCTCAGTTTGGTGGAGAACTCAGAGGCTGAGGGTCCAGTCAACACAATACATGCAAACCTGCCATGATAGTTGCGAGCCCAGGTTGGGGTAGCATTGTCTGGGCTCCTTAGAGCTAATTTGGCAGGAACCAGCACCGTAACGCCCATGGGTTCCCTTCACACCAGATTACAAGAGCCGTGCGTCCCCCGACCCTTTAACGGACAGAAACTTGCTGGCCTCACAGCTTAGAACTATCACAGATGCACCACGCCGCCGATCGGTCGGTCTTTAGCCACCATTTCCCCCTGAGTATTCAGTTGTAATTTAGGCTGAAAAGGTACAAGATGAATTAGAGTCATGGAGATCACGCAAGTTACAAACAAAATAGTTTATTCGCAGACAGGTAGGTTATTAGCTTTAAAATATCACAGTCAATTACAAAATACACAAATTAAGAATAGCGATAGAGTAAATAATCATACCTAGCCTGCTTTGAAGACACACAAACAAAGAATATGCAATGTATGGGAAGCCGATTACGATCTTCTGTTGCTACATATACATACATACATACCGACATACCCAAGACATGTTGTGTGGGAAGTCGAATACGATCTTCCCGATGCTTACATATACATACAATTCCCAGATTGGTCTGTCTCCCTTGCTTTTATGCCAAATCATACGTTTGGAACCAGGCGGCAGTGCCATAAATCAACCTGGAGGGGTGGTCAAATCTGGAATTTAGACCCCCACCGTTGGGGGTTGTTGAGTAGGGAAAATGAGATGATTACCAAGAGAGGACGTGTAGGTTTTCCCTTGAGTTACTGAAACTATGGTTCAGTAAACTCCATTTGGTATGAAATGTATCTCATCCGATTCCTTGATTTTACCAGATCACATCCATACCAAACAGATTACCCTTATGTTTTATTATGTTGCAGTTATCATGAAACTTCCCTCCTGATTATCCATTTTACATGCAATTCCTGTTACCATTACGTAAGATGATACAAGGATAACATGGACAATGTTTTCAAGGTTTTACCGGGTCTATTTACTATCTTAATAGCAGTTTTGAATATTTAATCTAGGAGAACAGTCACCGGTGTAATGGCAGCAGTGCCCAAATGAGGGCACTGTGGCATTGTCCGGAGTCTTCCCCCTTGGAGGTGCCCTGGTAGTCGGTCACGATTCCCATGACTTATTGACCCCTCAACCAAAACATCTTCCTCTTATCTCCTTAGCCTGACACTCCCCAAATCTAGTTTAAACAACATTGAAACCCCAGCTCTCAGGCCCTTCACAAATGGCAGCCCTTCCTGACCTTAACCACTACGCTACAGGCCCCCCATCATATATATGAATGCTGTAGCTGGGAGTTTTCATGATAACTGCATTATGCTGTAAATCTGTATTTGTGCCTCTCATGGTAATATACCTTTTGGATAAACCTGATTTGGGTGAATGAAAGGAAAGGAGACACAACCCCAGATTGCTTGGTTTCTTCTCCTTATCTCCGAAATCCAGGCCTAAGTTCTCGACCCTAAAAGTGAGTCACCCATCTATAATTTACAGCCAGGCCCACCAGGCAGGGGGCTAAAACACATGGCTTCTACAGAGACAGCTTTTGCCCAGTTTCCCCTCGGCTCCTGAATGGTTATGCTATCAAAGGTAGACTGTTACAAAAACTAGACCATTACACCAGTCGCACTGAACCAATCAGAATAACACCAAACATTACTATATTCTGACCTGGGATTATCATGAAACATCTTTATGCCATCTCCAATATCCCTGTGCTCTAACCTGTCAGGAATGTGAGAAAAGGGGGGCCCCCAGGGCCCAAGAAGGCGCCTCTAAGAATCCTTCTCTAGCTCTCCCCCACAGGCATGTGTGCCAACGGTGGGGGCTCACAATGTATGTTCCAGGAGGGGGAAGTCAGCAAGCTGACCAGCGCATGAGACCAAATGTTACTTATGACTGGCTTACACCGTTTTCTGTTTCTTGTCCTATGTTTGTCTTTTGTCTGCCCTCTCTTTCTATAGTCCTATCATTCATTCATTCATTCATTAGTTTTACCAGTTCATTTTTCTTTATATTTATACCCCTCTGTTTCCTGTGTCTCGTTGCCATATTGTAATGTGCTTGTCCCATTCATTCTTTTTGACTGCCTGATTTGTGTTTCGACCTGTTTGTTGTACCCCTATCTTCGCCTCTTGGATTCTGATTATGTCTTTATTTTGATCTGCTGGTACTGAATTCTGTATTGCAATTTCTGGACTGCCTTCTTGTGTAGGGTAGGGGCAGGGTGGAGGGCCAGTAGCGACTGAGGTTCGACCCTTGAAGGTGAACTCACAATAAAGAAAGTGGGATACAACAATAAGACCTTCTCCCGGGACACAGGGAGGAACAGAAACTAACCCGTAGGCGGTAATTGGAAAGAACAGAAATTAAGCCCAAAAAACAGCTGTAGAAAATAAAAACAACCCTCAGAAAACAGGGCGAATACACAAACCAGATATAGTGCTGGGAAGTGAGCACTGTGAGTAATAATAGTGAATTCCCCAAATAAAAGTACAACCTAGCAAAAACCGCTAGGCACAAAACAAAAACCCATGAGGCGCAAAACACAAACTAAAATACAACACCGGGGACAACGTCCCTCTACCACCGGCTCACACGAGCCCCAAACAAAAAGGAAGAAATGAAAACCTTTCAGGAAGGCGTCGGTGAACAAACACCACAACCGAGCGCCTTCCTTACCTATTTTTTGGTAGTCTCAGAGATTTTTAGATAAATAACCAACACCATACCTGACTCTACCAGTACAGAGTCTACCTGGTGTCTTACCGGCTTTGTGCACGTGCAAACGTTGAACACAAAAGCACTGAAGGGAGTCAGCACTGGCTTTAAATACTCTTGGGGAAGGTAATTGCCCAGGAGTTAATGAGGAACAGGTGGAACTAATGATCCTCAGCCCTCTGGTGGACCCACCGGGTACTACCTCCCACCATGACAGGACCCCCCTACTAAGGAGCAGCCCCAGATGCTCCTTCAGCCCCCTGCCTGTGGAATTCACGGATCAGCTCCGGGTCCAATATATCCCTTGAGGGGACCCAACAGCGCTCCTCTGGGCCGAAACCCTCCCAATCTATGAGATATTGTCTACCCCTGCCCACGCGGCGCTCGGCCAGGATGCGGCGCACGGTGTAGACCGGACCCCCGTCAACTAGCCTTGGAGGTGGTGGAGGAACCTCCGCAGAGGCTAGTGCGCTTGTCAGCACCGGCTTGAGACGGGAGACGTGGAACGTGGGGTGGATTCTCATAGATCGGGGCAACTGGAGGCGTACCGTGACCGGATTAATCCTCCTGATGATTTTAAACGGACCCACGAATCGAGGAGCAAGCTTCCTTGATTCCACCCGTAGGGGCAGGTCACGCGTGGACAGCCACACCCGTTGCCCTACTCTGTAGGAAGGCGCCGACCGGCGCCGCCTGTCGGCCAGCCTCTTTTGATTGGCTGTAGCCTTCATGAGCGCAACTCGCACCTTCTTCCACACAGACCGACACCGCCGAACAAAGGTCTCGGCAGAAGGTACTTCGCCCCCTCTCTCCGGTTCGGGAAATGGTGGTGGCGGGTACCCAAACTGTGCCTCGAAGGGCGAGAGGCCTGTGGACGCATTTTGTAGCGTGTTGTGAGCATACTCCGCCCACGTGAGCTGCCGACTCCACGAGGTGGGGTTGGCCGCCGCCAGGCACCGGAGCGTATTCTCCAGGGTCTGGTTGGTGCGTTCTGTTTGTCCGTTGGTCTCTGGGTGAAACCCAGACAAGAGGCTAACTGACGCCCCTAACAGAGAACAGAACGCCCGCCAGAACCGAGAGGCGAACTGGGGTCCCCGATCTGACACCACATCCTGCGGGAGACCGTGTATTTTAAACACGTGGTCGATCACCAGGCGTGCGGTTTCTACTGCAGATGGTAATTTTGCCACAAAGTGAGCCGCCTTAGAAAAACTATCTACCACAACCAGAATAACCGTTTTGCCCTCGGATGGCGGCAGCCCAGTGATGAAATCAAGCGTGATATGGCTCCAAGGGCGTCTAGGGATGGGTAACGGGCGTAATAGCCCTGAGGGAGACTGATGGGATCCCTTGCCGCGAGCACATATCGGACAGGCGGCCACAAACTCCCGAACGTCCCTCTCCATTCCGGGCCACCAGAATCGTCGGGCCAAAAAGTCTTTAGTGCGGTGAGCCCCGGGATGCCCTGTCAGCCGTGAGGCATGTCCCCACTGTAGCACCTGGGACCGGACCCTAGCGGGCACAAAGAGACAGTGGGGTGCCCACTTACCAGCCTATTCCACAAAAGCACTGAAGGGAGTCAGCACTGGCTTTAAATACTCTTGGGGAAGGTAATTCCCCAGGAGTTAATAAGGAACAGGTGGAACTAATGATCCTCAGCCCTCTGGTGGACCCACCGGGTACTACCTCCCACCATGACATCTTGTCTGTTTGAACTTCTGACATTGACCACGTCTCAGATTATCCCTGCTATTAGTGTTTGTTGGCGATTGAAGCCTGCCTGTTTAACTTGCCTTGTACTAAATAAAGAAATGTATTCAGTGAATTCCCAAGTTGCGATTGGTTCATCTGTCCTGATGCCAACAGAACAATCTGGCTAGAGATGGAACCAGCAACCCAATCTGGTACCCAAGAGGCCCGTTGCAATTCTCTTCAGAGATTTTCCACTGAATTTCGGACTTTGCCAGGCTCTACCGGCTGTAATTGCATGGCACAGTGCGATATGATTCCATACAGACTTTCTGAATCCATCAACAACGAATTCACCACTTGCGTGCTGCCTTCGAACCTAGACAGCTTAGTTGACCTGGCCATCAGGGTGGACTGAACGATGGGCATCACGCTGGCCTATCCATGTTTTGCAATCGTTCTCCCCTCCCAGTGAACCATCTCTGACTGTTCTGACAGGCGCCTTTATGAACTCTACCTCCTCTAATTCTCATTCCACCCTGCATGCAGTGGTGTCATGGAAGGGAACAGCCTGTACGTGTTCTGTGTGACTCCAACTTCATGAGCCCTACCTTGGTCAGCCGAATGAAAATCCCCACGTCCCATCTCACGATGGCTCTCTGAAGCAATGCACTCACCGGTGCACCCCTAGCTGAGGTCGACCATGTCCCCACTCCCGTGGGGATTCTGGTCTTGGGGATTCACAGTGAAGAAGTCTCCTTCTATGTGATGAAATCACCTCACCTTCCGGTGGTGTTGGGCAGGCCCTGGCTTCTACAACACAACCCAAAGATCAACTGGGTCCAAGGGACGATTACTGGCTAGAGCCCGGACTGTCATGTTTCCTGCCCCCACTCTGTTTCCGGTTCATCGATTCCTGTTCTGCATGCAGAAGAGATGCCCGTCAACCTGTCTAACGTCCCATCACTGCACCACAATCTCAGACTGAAGACTCATCTCGTCAGGCTAAGGCTACACCTTTCCCTCCCTAACTCACCACCATGATTAGCCTTAGACTGTAATGACACTTATGTATAGATTGTATAGATATTGTTACTTGTATAGATATTGTTGTTTTTTATTGCCTGTTGTATTGTTGTATTCAGGGTTTTTCTAGCTGCCAACTCTGGTATGCTAGTTTGGAAGTTGATTATACTCTTCAAGGGTTCTGATTATCTGTATGTTTACACTCGGTCTCGGAACTGTACTGTCCTCTCAGGTCCTCTTAGCACTCATACTTGTGTTTGATTTGCACTTCATTGTACGTCGCTCTGGATAAGAGCGTCTGCTAAATGGCATGTAATGTAATGTAATCTCATGGCCAGTGCCTTCCTGATGATTTTATCTGATCTGTGTTACTGGGAGATAATCGGCGATAGCTTGAGCAGAGAGTTGGGTCTTTATTAAGTTTAAGGAGGAGCGATATAAGTGCTGTGTTCATATGAGGTGGCTTGACAGAGGAATTTCTCATTTCATTGGTCATTGTAATGAATAATTGTGATATTGTTGGCCAGAAATGTTTATAAAATTTGGCTGGGACACCATTGGCTCCAGGTGCTTTATTATTTGGCATTTAAAACAGTGCTTTATTAAAGTCGTCTGATAAGGGTGGTCGATCTCTATTACTTGAATTTTATTTAGCCTGGGGAGTTTGATATTGTCAAAAAAATGTTTAATTGCAAACGGATAACAGGCACAGTTGGATTTATAAAGGTTGTTGTAAAAGGATTGGAAACTTGCTGAGATATCATTTGGAATAGACATGGAATTCTCTTCATTGCTTTTAATAACTGGTATGATTGTTTCTTGTTGGTTTTTTTTTTGGTGATTTGCTAGTTACTGTCCAGATTTGACATTTGGTTTAAAAGGCTTATGCCTGAGTCTCTGTATAAGGAATTTTTAAGGTTCTTATTTATAATGGTATCATGTTCATATTTGGGCGGCACGGATGGTGCAGTGGGTAGCACTGCCGCCTCACAGCAAGGAGGTCCTGGGTTTGAATCCCCGTCGGCCAGGGCCTCTCTGTGCGGACTTTGCATGTTCTCCCCGTGTGGCCAGCCGCGTGTAGGTGTAGAGCCCTATGATGGTCACCACGGCTCGAATCCGCCCCTTCGGCAAACCATGACATAAATAATGGAAACTATTTCCTTGTAGAATTGTCCCATAATCATGTTTGTTGTGTCATTAGATCTCCAGCTCCATTTCACTATGGATAGGAAATCCTTTCTGCCATCATTCTACTTAATAGTTATCTCAAATACAATTAAGGTATTTGGCTTTGTCCCCCACTGTTCACTCTGAACAATATGGGATATGCAATTTGTTTTAAGTACATTGTTTTTAATGGCTGTTATTGTAACTATGTAAATGTTTTTTTAATTTTTTAATTTTATTGTTTCAAATTGTTAAAATTAGGGATATGTTACGGCCCCCTGCTCTGTGCTACTTATTCTGGCGTTACTTCACAGGTGCCTTGTTGGCGGGGTACCAGGTCATTTGCGCAATTGGGAGCACCTGTGACCAGATGTTAAAATGTGCCTGACTCTTGTCTGAAGGAGGGAACTCTCTTCCCACGTACCTGTTGGTTCTTTTTGGGTTTGCATCAGACAACATTGCTTCAGCATACTTTTCACACATCCACTCACTCACACGACTGATGCAACTGACTTTCACACTACACATTTTTGTTAACTGGTTATTTCAAATAAATTTGACCTTGTTTTTTAAATGCGTCAGTGTGCGTCTCCCTCTTTGTCACGGCCAATGAGCCAGGTCGTGACAGATTACATTACATTACATTATTGGCATTTGGCAGACGCTCTTATCCAGAGCGACGTACAACAAAGTGCATACCCATAACCAGGGATAAGTTCGCTGAAAGACCCTAGAGGTAAGTACAATTTCAACTGCTACTTGTACAACAAAGATAAGGGCAAGGGCCAATTTTATTTTATTTTATTTTTTTTGAACAAACAAACAAACAGAGCAAAAGTCACCAAAGTTAACTATCCAAACACTGCTTACCTAGCCAACTAAAATACTGATACACAAGTCACAGAGACAACAATTAAGGTTCACAGGGAGGTAGGGAGGGATGGGGAGAGGTGCTGTTTGAAGAGGTGTGTCTTCAGCTTGCGCTTGAAGGTGGGGAGGGATTCTATAGTTCTGACCTCAACGGGGAGTTCGTTCCACCACCGTGGAGCCAGAACAGACAGTAGTCGTGAGCGTGAGGTGGAGGTTCTGAGAGGGGGAGGTGCCAAGCGGCCTGTGGAGGCTGAACGAAGAGGTCTGGCAGGGGTGTAGGGTCTGATGATTTTTTGCAGATAAGCTGGGGAAGACCCTTTAACTGCTTGGAAGGCTAGCACCAATGTTTTGAATTTGATGCGAGCCATGACAGGCAGCCAGTGGAGGGAAGTAAGCAGGGGGGTGACGTGTGAGTATTTGGGAAGGTTGAAGACCAGACGAGCTGCTGCATTCTGGATGAGTTGGAGGGGTCTGATGGCAGACGCTGGGAGGCCAGCCAAGAGGGAATTGCAGTAGTCCAGGCGGGACAGAACCATCGCTTGGACCAGGAGCTGGGTCGAGTAGGGGGTGAGAAAGGGGCGGATTCTCCGTATGTTGTATAGGAAGAACCTGCAAGACCGGGTCACCGCCGCAATGTTCTCGGAAAGGGACAGTCTGCTGTCCATCACCACGCCGAGGTTCCTTGCACTGGGTGACGGCGTGAGTGTGGTATCCCCGAGGGAAATGGAGAGATCCAGATGGGGAGAGGCATTAGCAGGGATGAATATCATTTCAGTTTTACCTGAGTTGAGCTTTAGATGGTGGTTGTCCATCCAGCTCTGGATGTCCCTCAGGCAAGCGGAGATACGGGCTGAAACCTGCGTATCAGACGGTGGGAACGAGACGAAGAGTTGGGTATCGTCCGCATAGCAGTGGTAGGATAGCCCATGTGCAGTGATCACAGGGCCAAGGGAGCGAGTGTAGAGAGAAAAAAGAAGCGGGCCAAGGACTGAGCCCTGGGGAACTCCTGTGGCGAGGGGCCGAGGTGTCGATACCGAACCAGCCCAGGCAACCTGGAAGGAGCGACCAGAGAGGTAGGACTCAATCCAGTCCAGGGCTGTGCCACAGATGCCCGTTGCTGACAGGGCAGACAGGAGGATGGAGTGATCCACAGTGTCGAAGGCAGCAGAGAGATCTAGAAGAATGAGGACAGAGGAGAGGGAGGCTGCTCGTGCGGCATGAAGTGACTCACTGACGGAGAGGAGCGCAGTCTCTGTCGAGTGGCCCGATCTGAAGCCAGACTGATGGGGGTCTAGCAGGTTGTTGTTAGATAATGAAGTACATAATTTAATATCTTCTAATCCTGACAAACTTTACATTCAAATTAATAATATCAAGCAGGAAATAAAATGAAAGGCAGGCAGCTGGTTGGATGTTGGGTAAAAGTTTTTATGGCAACTGAAGGACAACAATATTTACAACTTGTCTACTATCCATGCACACAGATACAGACAATTGCCAAAATATCCACTCACTGAGAACTTTATTAGGAACACCTGTACACCTACTTAGATGTAGAACTGACATTACATCACTACTGACATTAGATCAATTATTGCAATTTATTACATAGACAAAAAAAGATTACAATGTTATATACAGTGCCATCTGTAATGTTTAGGACAAAGACATTTTTTTATTTGGCTCCGTTCTCCACAATTTTAGATTTGTAATCAAAAATGCATATTCTCAGCAAATATTGAAGGGCATGTTTACAGACTTTGGTTTCACCATATTGAAATTACAGTGTGTTTTATATATAGTAACAATAAACATCATATTTTTCTGGAATTTTTCTTGCCTTTGGTTTGTATTATTGTCATTAAACATGAGGGCCAGAGTTGTTCCAATGAATGTCAAGGAAGCCATTATGAGACTGAAAAATGTAAATAAAAAGTCTGTAATATCTGTTTTGTTATGCCAAACCTTAGGTGTAACAAAATCAACTGTTTGGAACAGCATTAAGGAGAGAGAACATGTAATGGGTCATAGGGCATGGCAAGCCAAGTAAGACCTCTACAGCTGATAGCTTAAGAAGTCTCATCATAATGAAGAAAAGTCCCAAAACATGTGTCCAACCGATCAGAAACACCCTTCAGGAGGCAGGCGTGGATGTGTCAGAGACTACTGTCCACAGAAGACCACAGTCATGTCTCAGTGGGTCACAGACTTCAACCAGTCATGCATACAGAAAATATGCAGTAAACATGACTGTAATTTACATCACATAAATATGTCCCAAACATTATGGTGCCCTGAAATGGGGGATTATGTATAAAAAGTACTGTCATGTCTACATGGTGAAACCAGAATGCATAAAAATACCCTTTAATAAAATATGAGAACTTGCACTTTGAATCGTTTGTTTATGAATATAAAATTGTGGTGTACTGAGCTAAATTAATGTTTTTGTCCCAAGCATTACGGAGGGCATTGCATATTACAATTCTTATGAACATATAAACACAACAACAGCAACGAAAATATCAATGAATAACTATATATTGTTGTTTGTAACAATATTAGCATGGTGGATATGCATAGGTATTAAAGGAGACTGGGCTTGGGACTGGGGCAGTTGGAATAGCCAGGGCAGGAAGGAAGGTGAAGGCTGGGTCTCCTGAAGTACTGGTATTGTTCCGATTTTGCCAAGGACTTCACAGACCTCTACGGAAGTACATCTGCAGCCTACCTGGGAGAAAATATACACGCCTCCAAATGCTGATCACCTGGAGATATCAAAGTAACATTAGTTATGAAATGTATGAAAGTAACCAAGAGACCTGTACTAATTATACTGTGTGCCTAATTATACTGTAATGCCTGGCATTACAGTCATTAATGTACTAAACAAAGAAAAAACAGAACAATAAGTATATGTATTTACTGTACATTCATATAATTGAAGGTAACATGGGTGTAAATATTGTATAATATAATAATTGTGCAAACTGCTCTATTATTTCAGTACTTAGCTGGGCAACTACATAATATGGGCAAGTTAACAACAACAACAACAACAACAACAACAATAATAATAATAATATATTAATGGAAAATAAAGGAACATATACCAAGATGTCTGAATGACAGTAAGTTAGGCCTATTCATGTCTAAACCTTCACGAATCAAACGTGTATACAAATTGTCAATACTATTAATGACGGTGATATTTTAAAACCGTAATGTGATAGCATGTTAATGTAGCTGGCTACGACGTTGAGAAACAGACATGCAGAGACATTATCCCGTTTACCTGTAATTTTCCCACATAAAAAACGAACAATTGGAACATTCAAAATAACAATAATACATCGGGAATACCTCAACAACATGAATATCATTCGAGGACCCGTTAATAGTAAAATAATTATCTAGATAAGACTTACCAAAAGGAGCCCACGGAAATGATTCGCGCCAGACGATTTCGAATAGTTAAGGAATCCGCGCTGTAAGGACGTCATTGGTTTTTCTCGGAACAGCGCCGCGATATCAACGTGCGGCCAAGAATATATCGCATCCGAAGTGATAAGAACTTCCGTTGAGAATGAATGGGAAAAGTTAAGGAAAGTTAAGCTTAACTATCCGCGGCTTCCGCGCGGCTTTGCGTGGGTTTCCTCCGGGTACTCTGGTTTCCTCCCACAGTCCAAAGACATGCAGGTTAGGCTGATTTGAGAGTCTAAATTGCCCATAGGTATGAGTGTGTGAGTGAATGGTGTGTGTGCCCTGTGATGGACTGCCGACCTGTCCAAGGTGTATTCCTACCTTTCACCCAATGTATGCTGGGATAGGCTCCAGCCCCCTGCGACCCTGTTCAGGATAAGTGGGTTAGGATGATGAATGAATGAATGAAGTTCATATTTGGCTTCAATGAATTATTTACCAAGGATTTCTGGCTACTGGCTACTTTGGCTTACCAACTAATGTTAAAGGGCGCAGACTGTTGCCCATTTATTTAAACATAGACTTGCATACCCTCATGAAACTGATGAAATTTAGAAATTTGGATGAGACCTTAAATCAACTGAGTATGTCCCAGAGTAGCTTTAGTGTCGAATGCTTTCAACAGATCAATTAAATCCATGCACAGGTCTTGCTTGTGCTCTCTGGACTTCTCCTGAATTTTTCTGGTGACAAAAATCATGTCTGTGGAAAGATGTTTTCTGCAATGTCTGTAGCCAGGCAGAAGCACAGAATTTGTGTCAGGATTTTGCTTGCAACAGGAGTGAGACACCTCTGCTATTGTCACAGGAAGAATTTTCACCTTTATTTTTTTATATTGTGATGATGGTGGCATCTTTCCTGTCTGGGACAGTGGGACAGTCTTTGTTCTCCAGATGGCAGAGATGAGTTGGTGCAGCCGACATGTGATGAGGTAACCTCCATACTTACATATTTCAGCAGGGATGAAGTCTGAGCCTGCACTTTTGTTATTCTTTTGACCCTTGATGATTGCTTTATGACATTTACAGAAGGGAAGCTGGGGAGTTGTTCCAGAATAGACGGGTCCGTGGGGTTGCTCTGATTTAGGACGATGCTGAAGTGTTCTGCCCATTGTTCCATTATTTGTTGTTGATCCTTGATGAGTGTGGTGTCTTACAGGAGTGATAGTTCTGGGCCATAGATGGTTTTGATGACCATCATAGAAACCATTTGTGTTGTTGGAGTCTGCGAGAGATTGAATTTCAGAGGCTTTCTTGACCCACCAGTCATTTTTCATCTTCTGTAGAGCTCTTTGCTCTTTGTGTCTCTGCTCTGATGGTTTTTGAGGGGAGCAGGTTGAGGGTTGGCTAGATCGGTAATATGTGCCTCGCACTTTGCCTTAAGAAGGTTGTGAATGCAGGGTGCATTGTCATCAAACCAAAGTTGATGGCGCTTTTTGGTGAATACAGTTGACTCTTCTGCAGTCTGATGGATGGATGAGTGCAGTGTGTCCCAGGCAGCATTTACGTCCTCGATAGTGGAACTTTCTGGGATGTTGTTCAGCTCAGCGAGGGATTGAAGGGCATTTCTGTCAAGCTTCTTTCTGGCATTGTGGGCGGATCTCCATGTAGATCCTTGTCCTTATCATCCTGTGGTCCATCCAGCACTCAGCCCCAAGCATAGCCTGAGAATAGGACATTTGAGTTTCTCTCTGGTCATTCTGTCTGGTGGTTACAAAAACAGATGCCAATGTTTAGACATATGATACAGTCAAGTCTTTTACATCTTCAGTTTGTTTTTTTAATTAGAATAGGGTAATTGTTGGCTCAGTCGCATGGGAAGCTGCCAAAGAGACATGCTGCTCCACGGTCCCACGTCACTCCCATATCGCCTGCGTGTAGGGTTGGGCTAGGCGCTCCCAGTCACATCCTGACCTGCAACTGCAACCCTTCCCCTTCACTGCAAGACTTTTAGGGAGGGGGTGTATGAGCCTGTGCAGAGAGTATATTTAAGTGAGTGTAGGCACGTGCAATGCCTACTCTCACTGTCTTGGCTCCATCCAGCTTCTTCCAGTAGATTCATGATGACCTTCTGCTGTTTGGAGTTGCAGGGGACTGCCAAAGATCCAGTCTGTCGGTATCCTGCCCTTTCTTAATCTTTGTAATGGTATGGATATATGTGTGAATTTAAGTTTTGCTGTTTTAATTCTAGAGACAAGACTTGTAGATGGTCGTGCTAACCAGCGGTTGATTCACCTGTTGGAGCGGTAATGTAGTGCTACTTTATGTAAATGTATCTGTATATCACTTCTTGCAGTACCTGCATATTGCTGCTTACATTGCTTGTGAATCTGTTTCTTGCAGTTTGCGTCAATCGCTGGCTAGCCCATAGTAAATGTTGTCCTTTCTGGTGTAATCATTAGCTATTCCCAAGCTCTCGATTGCCGATGTGATTGCTCTGTCTCTGCATGTGCCCTGTCTGTGCTGTGCCCGTGCTTTGCTCCATTTTGCTATAAGTCTAACCATTTAAGCGGTAGGCCTACTTTAGCTTGCTGGCTGTGTGTGCAGGGGGATGGTGTGCTTCATTCTTTTGTTTGTTTTGTTTTTGATTCACTTCAATTTCTGTTGTGTGGCTTTGCCTCTAACCTATGTAAGCTTTGTCTTTAACTTATGTGAGCTTTGCATGTCAAGTTGTGCAGACTTTTTGACTTCTGCGGTGAGTGCAATATTATTGTGTAATTTAATTGTAATTTAATTGCATGTGTGATTCTCTCTGTTTCTTTTTTAAAAACATAAAGGAGACCAATGATAAACAAAGACAATTTCTTTGAAATATTTATTTGGTTTTACATTGAATAATATGATGTATGAAGTCAACTTCACTTCAAGCTGAATGGGAATGCATTTTATGTTTGTTTTTAAGAAAATAATGTCAGTTAAACTTACAGTATTGAACACCACTCTAAAGCAGAAAGCATAAAGCTATTCTTGATTGTCTTGTTTTTTTGGGGGGGTTTTTTGTAAGCAGGGGCCAATGGAATAGCTAAATTCCCCTTCAGTGCTGTGCTTTGCAATCAGCGAGCCTTCTTAAAGCCATGATTTATTCCTTTAATATCAGGTCAGCAATGTCTCTGGGCTAGCTGTTCATAGCAAAGCATTGGACTTGCTTTCTAAATATTAATAATGAATGTCTATGTGTACCAGTGACATTTATCTCACTCGGTGCAGTGCAAGGTAATTGCTGAAGAATCATTAAAAGCATGTTATATCCCAGTATTACAACTATTTTGAATTCAATCTGGTGTATTTGAGTTTCCAATTTCCCTTGGATGTTTCTCACTATGAGAATGCATAATGTGTATGTTCTATTCTACACTGCTATAAGATCAAAATAATTGTATTTGAAGGGCATAGTTTTAGCGGTTTCATTCCTACACTTCAAAAAATGGAGGGAGGGAGTCCACAAAGATCGGTTGGCAACTTCTAGCTAAAAAAGTAATAATCTCTGCAGTCATTTCTTTAAGGTTATACAGTACATGGCAATTTATACACATTATGTTGTGGTAATCTATTTAACAGGAATGGCCAGATTACTAATCACTGACATATCCACACCTACCTCTAGTTTTCTTTGTATAGAAAATAAAAGGAAACACATGTTGCAGTCAGGGCTTTGTATTCAGCTATCAATGGAGGAGACTGCCATCACCATCAAAGCAAGCTGCTGGCATGTTTCCGGGATAATATCATTTTAAGTAACATCTGAGAGAATGTTCAAACGGCACACAATTCTGGCTATTCAATCATTTAAAAATGGCCCTTTGATTCATATACACCAGGTATGCATTTAGTTCCTTCTCTCTGTATTAGAGTACCACAGTAATGGTTTCCCACACATATTCTGCAGGAAAGAGGGAGTACTCCCCAGGTATTTGAAGGCCCATACAGGCCCAGAACACAGACTGAGAGACATTTGTAAATAGCTTTACATTACCCAGCAGCTGCTGGGCTGCTCTGCACACAGGGTGCAGACAGTGACAGAGGACATAAGGCAAGAGAACGTAATTACAGTGGCATGTTCCCCCAGTTTACTGTTACAGTGGGCTGCAGAAATATTGGCACCCTTAATAAAAATAGAGACAAAAGGATGATCTATATTTTATATATTTATACCTATATTTAATATACTTTTATTTCAAAACATGTTTCAATGTTTCATATTTAGCAATCATTTTTTTTCTGAAAACCATAAGTGGCAAAATTATTGGCACCCCTAACAATTATTGTAATTAAAATCAAACAAATATAATTTGTTGTTGTTATATGGCAATATAATTTTACTTTTTTTGTGAATAACTTTTTTTATAGTTTTATATGAACTATACACATAAATGTGAGGAATAGCATACAATTACTCAATATTAGACAAAATATAATTAAGCCTCTGTTAGATAATGTCCAAACCACACTTGCATTCAAAACAGGAAAATCCTGACGTTGTGATGCTTCTTCTCTCTGGTACCGTAATGGCGGAGCTCAAGCAGAGTGGGGGAGCCAAATACTGGGTATTCACAATGTATTTATTTCCTATATTCCCCACTTCGACCATACGAGCCAGGTCTCACGGCTTCTATTCTACATTTACATATACGACTAGTGTCTACACGTCAAACATCACCGTTAGAAAACATAACAACATAACAATAAAAGAGAAAATATAGAATGTGTAATAGCTGTCCTCTTTGTAGGTAGGCGAACTGTCAACAACTTCGACTTACGCGCCAAGCGCGGGGCAGTGACGTTGCTCACACACGCAGCCCAAACGTCAACTCTTAAAGAGACATACCACATTTCTTGACCGTTACATATTCCCCCCTGAAAAGACAAAGGCTGACCTCAGCCGTATACTACTGAGGACCAGTCTATACTTAAAAATACTCCCATACATGGACAAGTAGAAATTAAGGTGTCGAAAACAGAAAAGGGTCATATACAGTCAACATTCACAGGAACTGGCATACATGTCAGTAGGCTACTATTCATCGTGGACATCCTCAGTGGGTGATGCACAGAAAAACAAAACTCCTTTTATGTGGGTTAATAAAACAAACACAATATCAGAACATTTCTTTTTTTTTTTTAAGAACATAACAACCTTAGCTGCATGAAAATTGCAAAAGAAATACCCAAAACAAAGTGAAAAGAACACACCACTTAACTCCAAATACATCCTCTCTGGTAGGCTTCATAAAGAACAGAACTAGCCTAAGGGAAATTAGACAAGGCAACCGTACCTTCAGATCCGTAAGTTTACTCAACTTCTTACTTTAGATCTAGCTTTTCAGTATGATAGGGGTGGGTCCACCTAGTGTTTGACCATTCAGAGGTAATTCTGGGAACTTGTCTTGCCCTCAAACTATAGCGGCTGTTAAGGTCACAATCAGAATCCATTAGGGGAGAGTTGTAGTTATCGATGTCCTGTCTCAAGTCATCAGTCACCCAGCCTGTTTCAGGATCAGGGTCTGTGAGATCAGGATCATTGTGACCGTTATTGTCATCATTAGGTACATTTACGTCTCCTGCGCTAGAAACACTGGGCTCCTGGCTCCCCAAGTCAGCAAACCAGCTCCCATCCAATAACTCAGAGTTCTCTCTCTCAGTAGTCACATGCTTGGTGTGCCCGCTCGATGAAGCTGTGGCCCACGTATGGAATGGCTGCAGATTGACCACATGAAAAACTCCAGCATCCTCTCCAGTATCCATTTTCGTGAGCCGGTAGTTCACAACCGACATTTTCTGGGAAATGCGATATGGGCCAGTATACAGTGGGGCCAGCTTGGCTGTGAAGTTTGCTAGCGCATCTGACCTGGGGTGGGACTTCACTCTGACAAGGTCTCCAATCCGGTAGGAGACTTCCCGACGTCTCAAGTCATAGTAGTGTTTCTGACGATCATGACTCGCCTCCAGCGCTGCTCGGGCATGATCATGTGCTTCCTGGAGGGAGGCTCTCAGGTTCTCAGGGTAGGGGACTCCCGGTTCCTCCACACCATCATAGTTGGGCTGGGTGACTAGGTCGAGTGGAGTCTCCAACTCGCGTCCATACAACATCATGGCGGGACTGAGGCCTGTGCTCTCGTGAGATGCTGTTCGCAGTGCAAAGCAGATTTGGGGGATAAATTTGTCCCATGATGTGTGCTTGTCTCCCACATAGGCACGGATGGCAGCCTTCAGCGTGCGATTTACTCGTTCTGTTGCATTTGTCTGAGGGTGATATGCCGTAGTGAGCCTGTGCTCAGACCCAAGGGCTGACACCACATTTTCGAAGAGATCGCTCACAAATGGTGAACCTCTGTCTGATATGAGGTAAGATGGAGCACCATGTCGTGCGAAGACCTCACTGACAAATTTGCTGGCTGCGAGCTGAGCTGTAGCTTCTCTCACTGCGCTCACCTCAATCCACTTGGAGAAGTAATCCACATAGACGAGTATGTACGCGTTCCCCCTTTGCGTGCGGGGCAGGGGCCCAACGTAATCCACGCCTGCGTATTCCCAAGGTCTCTGTGGCTGGATGGGCACCATAAGACCAGCCGGTTTTCTCTGGGTTGGCTTTGTGAGTTGACACACGGTACAAGTCACGACATATTTCTTGACATCAGAAGCCATTTTGGGCCAAAAGAACCTGAACCTCAGTCGTGCCAGCGTCTTCGTAACACCCAAGTGTCCAGCTGTAGCGTGGTCATGGTAGTACTTCAACAGAGAACCACGCATGGCAGTGGGTGCATATAGCTTCAGCTGTTTTAGTGGGTGAAGAGCACACTTTGCCTTATGGTCATGAAAGTAGAGGAGCCCATCTTGAACAGCATACTGTGGGGGGTCATGGCTATCTGTCTCTTCCTGCAGGCCTTCTTCCAGATCATGGAGTAATTTGCCGGTCACAGGGTCCTCCAGTTGCAACTGTCGCACATGTGGGCGGTCTACCAACACCACAGAAGGCAGGGCACGGAGATCCAGACTGCCTATCACTGCATACTCAGGCAAGAGATCCATAGGAGCATCCTGTGCAGGAAGAGGATTACGCGACAGGGCATCGGGCACTTTGTTGCGCTCCCCAGGCTTGTGTATTATATTGAAGTCAAAGTCCTGAAGACGAAGAGACCAACGGGCAAGCCTGCCGGATGGGTTAGGACGGGACATCAACCACTTGAGGCTGCTGTGGTCTGTGAAGATAGTCACATGAAGGCCCTCAACGTACGGTCTGAAGTACTCCAAGGCCCAAATGACCGCTAAGCACTCCTTCTCAGGTGTTGAGTATGGCTTCTCAGATTTGTGTATGGCACGACTGGCATATGCGACTGCAACATCTCGACTTTCGTCGTCTCTCTGCATTAACGCTGCTCCTAGGCCTGTGTCGCATGCGTCAGCATGAATGAAGAAAGGGCGAGTAAAGTCTGGGAATCTCAGGACAGGTGCTGATGTTATCCGCCTCTTCAAGAGATCCATGGCAGCTTGGCAGTTGTCATCCCAGCTGAATGGCGCATCTTTCCTTGTAAGAATGAAGAGTGGCTCAGCATGACGGGCAAAATCCTGAACGAAGCGGCGATAGTAGCCGGTCAATCCCAGGAACTGTCGGACTTGTTTTACTGTGGATGGCACCTTGAACTCTTTCACAGCCTTCACTTTATTGGGGTCAGGATGTATGCCTGACGGGGTGACACGGTAGCCGAGGAAGGTGAGTTCGCTGAGACAGAACTGACATTTGCTCAGTTTCAGAGAGAGACCAGCAGACTCAATCCTGGAGAGAACTTCCTGAAGTTCAGTCAGATGCTGTTCAAAGGTCGGTGAGACAACAACTATGTCATCAAGGTAGACTGCACAGGTCTTGTAGATGAGGCCAGCGAGGACAGTGTTCATAAGCCTTTGAAAGGTCGCTGGTGCGTTGCTGAGTCCAAAAGGGAGAACCTTGAACTGAAACAAGCCACAGTGTGATATGAAGGCTGTTTTTGGTCTGGACTCCTCTGCAACGGCCACCTGCCAATAACCCCGAGCTAGGTCTATGGTGGTGATGAAGTTCCCTCTGGATAGGAAGTCGAGAGACTCATCAATACGTGGCAGAGGATACGAATCTTTTGTTGTGAGCTGATTGAGTCCTCTGTAGTCCACGCAGAACCTTGGCTCACTGGAAGGCCTGTTCACAATGACCACTGGAGCGGCCCATGGTCCTGATGCTGGTTCAATTATGCCTTCGTGCAGCATCTTTTGCACCTGGTCCTCAATTATCTGTTTCTTAGCAGGAGAGGTGCGGTAAGGTGGGAGATTCACGGGCCTCGCATCACCAGAGTCAATAGCATGTTCAGCCAGAGAGGTTTGGCCAAGGTGACCATCAAATAAGCCACCGAAGCTTACTAGCAGCTTCAACAGCTCTGTCTTTTGTACCCTCTCTAAACTGGCTTCATCAACTTTGCTACGAATAGCATATGGTGGGACTTCCAGGCCCATCATAGTGTCACCTTCCAGGTCAGCCACAGACAGGCTGTCATCCTCCCACACATCGGGGCATGGCGGCCTATCATCTATGATCACAGTCCTGGAGGGTACATGGATGGATACTGAGGCACGCATCATGAAGTCCATCCCCAAAACCATAGGAGAGGAGAGGTGAGGGATTATTGCAAACCGATGATAGAAACGTCTACCCATGAATCCGATAGCCAACCACGTGACCCCTAACGGTTTGCAGGCTGCCCCATTTGCCAGTTGAATGGGTGGGTCTGACCAGGTGTGGGTTTTAGGTTTACTTTTTAGGGTGTTTTTGTGAACAAGCTCGGCCCGCACAGCTGAAAGGGAGGCGCCAGTGTCAAGTGTTGCATCTAATGCTACAGCGTTGAGGTTCACTTTGACTTTAAAAGGGGTGCTCCATGATGACTGTGAAGTCTTGTCTTCCACATGACCCAGCTCGAGCTCACGTGAGAGAGGCGTAGTTATGACCTGGAGGGAGGATTGCCTCTGCGGAACATCCTCCCTCCCCTGGCGTTTCCCTGTTGCCTATTGAAAGGTCTGACCCCTTCCATTTCGTTCCCATCCCCAGCTCTCGCCTCATCCTGGCCGGAACTCTGAACGGCAGGAGGGGGTTGAGTTGACTCATCAGTAGCCCTGTGAGGATGTGGGAATGAGTGGGGGACTGACGTGCAGTTAGGGCAGGTGCGAGATGTGAAACCAGGCAGGGAGCATTTGAAGCAGTAGGGCCCGCCAGTAGGCCTATTTCTGGCCCGCACATGAGGCTGTAGTGGGCTGCTTGGGCCAAGAACAGAATGAAGTTCGTGAGCGCGTAGTAGCAGAGTCATGACTGAAGGGAGAGGAGTGCCATAAAGTGCGACTCTATATTTTTCCAGAGCATGCTTACATATGAGCTCAATCTGCTCTTGCCCTGGAGGTGGGCTTTTCAGTTTTTTGAACTCACTTAACATGTGAGCAACAAATGTAGGGAGGGGCTCCTCGGAGGCCTGATAGCAATCCAGGATGCCTCTCATTACACGTTCCTGGCTGTCTGAAGGTAGGAATACCACTTCGAAAAACTCACAGAATTCTGTCCAAGTGACGACATGTGTGCTGAGCACTCTGAACCACTTCCTTGGCTCCTTAGCTAGAAAGCGCGGCAGCTCACTGAGGATCTGGACCTCCGTCAGGCCTAAGGAGGTTCTGTAAGTATTGACAGATTGCAGCCATTCATCTGGTTTTACTGACCCATCATTAGCGAACACTGGTGGCTCCAGTTTTGCTTGGTGCAGGGCTGCTGCCAGGACGCGAGATGTATTGTTCAGTTCGAGTGAGTTGGACTGAAAGAGAGAGGCTGCGTTTACAGCATGACTGCTACCAGAAGCTGCTACCTTAGAGGATATGGGTCTTTGGCCGGAGATAGTAGGAGACCATGGGGTTGATGTAGCCACTGGGACTGGGCCTGCAGGCTGGGCAGCTGGAGTGGCATGTTCTACCCTATTGGCTTGGCCCCAGCGATTCAGAATAGTTTTTTGTAGGCTAAGGGACTCGAGCAGACAGTTCTGCAGTATCTCGACTTCAGCTTCTAGGTTCTGCACTTTTAGATTAAGGTCTACGGTTGTGCGTCTCCGTGCTCCCGACATAGGGAGAGATGAAAAGTCAACATCAACGTCGAGGTCAGTCTCAGTTTGCATATCAGGATGAGTTGCCATACTGTGTGGGGGGCGGATGCAGGTTATCAAATATTGTTATATATACCATAAAATATAAAATATAAGATTGACTTATTGTTCTAACCGATATTAATAATGGGAACCTGGGTTCATACAACTTCCCCAACATACAGACTTGCACAGTAAAATGGCATTATACTCGTTAAAACAAAATTCCTTTTTTTTTTCTTTTTACTAAACTATACACTCAACAGTATTACTAAAGGAAAATAATAAAACACTGTATAAAGGAGTGCTATGCAATGGCGTTACAAAACAACAGGGCAGGCTATAGCAATGAGATTTATTTTCTTCCAGTTCAGTAGGCTACTTTACCCATTGAACTTGCAAATAAAGTTCAGGTCCCTGCGACTTGAATCCACTCTGTCAATAGCACAGCACAGATGAAGAGGCGAAGGGAAAAGTTCCAAAAACCTCCCGAGTAGAATAGTGTAGATATAACAGGAAAGTGTTCCAACTCCGTGCGCTGACGTGCACTGTGTAGTGCGCGCACACAACGGCTAACTCCAGTTCAGCTCGGCAACAAGAAAATCCCGCGGTGAAAACTTTTTCAGTCACTCTACCGGTATTTGTGTCGTCTAATTCCTGCTTTGAAGCTTAACCACGGGAAAGAAAGGTCCAAGGAAAAGATGTTCGGGCGCCACTTGTGATGCTTCTTCTCTCTGGTACCGTAATGGCGGAGCTCAAGCAGAGTGGGGGAGCCAAATACTGGGTATTCACAATGTATTTATTTCCTATATTCCCCACATCGACCATACGAGCCAGGTCTCACGGCTTCAATTCTACAATTACATATACGACTAGTGTCTACACGTCAAACATCACCGTTAGAAAACATAACAACATAACAATAAAAGAGAAAATATAGAATGTGTAATAGCTGTCCTCTTTGTAGGTAGGCGAACTGTCAACAACTTCGACTTACGCGCCAAGCGCGGGGCAGTGAAGTTGCTCACACACGCAGCCCAAACGTCAACTCTTAAAGAGACATACCACATTTCTTGACCGTTACAACGTCCAGGAATGTGAATAGTAGGCAGTGTTTTCTGTGTCATTTTGCTCAAAGGCATACTTTGCTATCTCGATAGGCTACAACCATTGTTTACTTGTTACTTGTAACGTTAAATCCCTGTCCAGCTTCGCAAGGGGATATCAACCCCTGCTGAAAGAAAAACCTTGAGCTAGGTTTTGAAACAGTTGGTCAGCCAGTTAGACCAGCTTCATAGGCTAATCCCAGATTCCCAATGTGTCCGATCTCAACACCGTGTACTGTAACAGTTTTATGTTCTTGGCTATTGTCGGTTGCATCTCACATACGCTAATTCATTTTTACATTACATTTACATTTTTGTCATTTGGCAGACGCTTTTAATCCAAAGCGACTTACAAGTGCATAGGTTCTACCATAAGTCAAAGCATCACATCCAGGGGCCTCATTTATAAACGTTGCGTAGGCACAAAAGAATGCGTACGCCACTTTCTAAGCAAACTTTGGCATTTATAAAAAACGAACTTGACGGGAAAATATGCGGTCCTCCACGGGAACTCTGACCCATGCGTACGCACATTAACTGGAGAAATGAGAAACTGTGCCTTTAATGCTCGTGACGTAAGACCAGGAAAACGGGAAGTGAAACAGGATTTAAAAAGGTATAAAGATTTCCCGGGAGTTGTGGCTGGGTATGGCTGCTGTAAGGACGTGCTTCGTCCCTGTTATACTTATTAAAGTGTTGTGTTGTTGAATCTCGCTATACGGGTTCTCTCCCTTCCTAAGTGTAACACAACATTTGGCGACGAGAGAAGTCGAAAATGATATACAACAGATACCACTGTGTAAAATAAATCGAAATTGATTGTTGTTGATTGTACTCTTAAAGGGTTCTGATTTTCTGCATGTTTACACTAGGACTGGGAACTATACTGTCCTCTCAGGTCCTATTTGCACTTGTTCTTGTGTTTAATTTGCACTTTGTTGTACGTCGCTCTGGATAAGAGCGTCTGCTAAATGCCATGCAATGTAATGTAATGTAATGTAATGTAATGAAATATTACCTCTCACGTATCATATACGAAAAGTTAATTTGCAAAAACGGATAAAAGCCTCTCTTACAACGATTAAACAAACAGCTGTTTGATTGATTAAATATGATTTAGGATGATAAATATAAACGGAGAGGTTTAATCCCTCAAATATGTAGACGAATTGTTAAACAATACTTCATGTTATTAAACGTATTCTCATAAATAATATGGTGAACAGTCGGACAATTGCGCTGCACTGATGCCGTTTACAATGCGTACAGTCGGGCAGATACGAGCATAGTTTCATATATTGTTATCATATTCATATATTATGTTTTATAATGTGTTTTGTTCGTTTTATCTCTTAATTTTGTAACTGTGTTTTCAATGGTGCTAGACAAATAACGTGTATTATTATTATTATTATTATTATTATTATTATTATCGTCATCATCACATTCGTTGTGCAGAACTGTGACAAAGTAGGTGAGAACACACCATTTGTCCCCATTGCCATCATCATTGCCATATTGTTTATTCATTTGAATTGTTCGTTAGCCAGAATTCCATCACTTATTTGCATTATGTTTCATTACAGTTCACATAACATCAGCATCTCTGGGTAAAGCAAAATACTGACAAGTATTATAAGTTTAGTTAATTGTTTATTGGGTTAGTTCTATGTTTCATAAGTTAATTACAGTCTTCTTTGTTTCCAATCCTAACATACTCACCATGTGGTCCAGAGGCAAAAGGAGGAAGCAGCCAAACACTTCCTGTATTTGTATCCTAGGTGACATCATGAGTGATGTCACGGGACCAGACCAAGTAGGGGGGGGGGTAGGAAATGTTTAGTAAGTTATGTATGTATATTGATTGTGATTTGTTGATGTGATTACAGATATATGTTATATAGTAAGCCATGTGAACGGTTTCGGTTGGGCTAAATGAGGACAAGGAATGGTTAACAATTGTATCACTTACCTGTGTTCAGGAGAGACACCGGCGGGATTGGTATAACCTAGATTGTCAGGGTTTGGGGTTGATTGAAGGCCTATTTAAAGAGTTGCTGTTTAGCTGCTGGAGAGGTGGGACGTCAGTATGTAGCTGGGTACACGTGACGTTGTTAAGTTCTGTTATTATGATTTGAAGTTTGTTCAGTTAAAGCCAAGTTACTTGTTAATTTCTTTTTTTTTGTTTTATATATATATTTTTGGTTGCACATGTAGCCGTGTCACTTGGTTTTATAAATAAAACACCTCTTGTGATGCCGGGACAAGTCTCTGTCGTCTGCCTCCTACCAAACTTCTTGCCACTCTGGTCAGTCTTCCTAACATTTGGTGGCAGCGGTGGGATCCAGGCCAGTAGGAGGCAGTGAAGAAAATGACAGGCAGACGGACGAAACCACAAACAGCCGAGGGTCTGCCGGGAGTGTCCCCAGATGACCAGCAGGGGGCAGCAGGTGGTCAACCCCAGGAGCAAGACAGTGCAACTGAACTGTCGAGTCTGATGCAAAGCCTGATGGAACAGACCGAGCAGGAGCGCACTCGACAGGAGGACAGGTGGAGGCGAATTCAGCACCAGTTCGCCCAGCTCCAACACGAGGTGCACCAGGATCGCCAGGGTCGTCAGCAGCTGATGGACGGGGCTGCAGCCATGTCCGGCCCATCCACAGAGCACACAGCTGAGCCACCTCACAACCCAGCAATCCAAGACAGACCTGATGAGGCTGATTCATTGCAGTCGACTAATGGAAGACAGCATTCCAGTCTGGTGAGGTTTCCTGGCTGGAAAAGCCCCAAAATGCAGCCCTACACCGAAGGTGAGGACATTGAACATTATTTAATTACATTTGAAAGGATTGCTCATGCCTGTCAATGGCCTCAGGATGAGTGGGCTCTTCACCTAGCGCCACTGCTAACCGGTAAAGCCCGTTCAGCATACGTAGCTCTGGACTTTGATGACACAATGGACTATTCAAAAGTAAAGTGTTCTGTTTTGGAGAAGTTTGAAATCAGTGCAGAGACTTATCGGGTGAGGTTCCGTTCCAGTGTGCCGGGAGAAGACGAGAGACCTAAAGAGCTGCAGGTCCGCCTAAAGGACTTGTATGACAAGTGGATGGCTCCCAAAGCAAAGACAAAGGAGCAAATTGGAGACACCATCATCATGGAGCAGTTTCTTAGAGTCCTGAATCCTGAGCTTCGCACCTGGATTAAAGAGCGGAACCCACAGACCTCCAAAGAAGCAGCAGAATTTGCTGAAGCTTTCTTGGCTGCCCGCCGTACATCACAAGATTATCTCCCAGCCAGTAAGTCCCGCCCACCCACACCATCAGGTAAGCCTGTTGGTGGGAATGAGTGGAGAGGTAGGAACACAAGTCATTTACCTGCCATTTCAGTAAGACGTGAGGCTAGACCATGTTATTTATGTGGTCAGACAGGTCATTGGAAGGCAGAGTGTCCTAAAGTACATGGTAGTAAAAGTTACAGGTGTTTGGCTTTCCAGTTACCTGTCAGTGGGCTAGAGAGGGATCACAGCTCAGAATGTCGACGTGAGGAGCTGACAATAGGAGTGTTAATTGAAGACCGACCCTGTGTAGCTCTTCTAGATTCAGGAAGTAATCGCACCCTAGTCAGACAGAACAGTCTCCCTAGGGATGTCATTCTTTGTGGAGGGACAGTGGAAGTGTTGTGCATTCATGGTGACAAGATTGGCTATCCCATAGCTAAGGTAGATATTCAGGTTGAGGGTCAACACTACTGGCTGTCCGTGGGAGTATTTGAACAACTGCCCTATCAGGTGGTGTTAGGCTGTGATCTCCCTATCCTTCCTGATTTGATAGCCAAGCAGTCCCGTGAGGCTAGGGGTAGCTGCATCAGTGGAAGTTTGTTGGCTGTCACAAGGTCCAAAAGCAAGCAGGAACAGGCTAGTTCAGCAGTGGAGTGGGAGGAGTTACCTTATGCAAATGTGGAAGTGCCTAGTGTTGATCATACCAGACAGCCTAAGGAAAGGAAAAGCAGGAGACAGAGAAGACAGGACAGAGTAAGGGGAACAAGAGTAGCTGAGCATGTGGTCGAGCCCTTAGAGCCTGACCTTTTTGCCATTTCTAGCGATGTTGCTAAGCTACAAAGAGAGGACCCCTCCCTTACAACTTTGTTTTCTAAATGTGTGCCTGAGTCAACCCAAGTGACAGGTAGAGGAAAGGAAGCATTTGTGGTCAAGGGAGATAGGTTGTATCGCCGTAGTCACATTGGTGACCAACTTGTCCTTCCTCAGAGTTTGAGGCCCACCATCCTTAATTTGAGCCATTCTATCCCTTGGGCAGGACACCTAGGACAGGCAAAAACATTTTACAGAATGGTTCCCCGGTTCTATTGACCCCAGCAGTACGCTGACACAGTGAAACATTGTCAGTCCTGTCCGCAGTGTCAGTTAACAGCCCCAGGCAGGAGAGGTGATAGGGCTCCCCTCATTAACATGCCCATCATTGATACGCCCTTCTCCCGCATTGCCATGGACATTGTAGGCCCACTAGAAAGAAGTAGTGCAGGCCACAGGTACATATTGGTAGTCTGCGATTATGCTACAAGATATCCTGAAGCTTTTCCCTTGAAGAAGATCAAGGCCCGCCAGATTGTCAACTGCCTTGTACAGCTGTTCTCCAGAGTTGGAATCCCTAAGGAGATAATCACCGACCAAGGCACCAACTTTACATCAAGCCTGCTGAAAGGGGTATACAGCCTGTTGGGAATTCAAGGTGTGAGGACCAGTCCCTACCATCCACAAACAGATGGCCTGGTGGAGCGCTTTAACAAAACCCTCAAGTCCATGCTGAGGAAGTTTGTGAATGATTCGGGGTCAGACTGGGACCAATGGCTTCCATTCTTGTTGTTTGCATACAGGGAAGTCCCCCAAGCATCCACCGGGTTTTCACCTTTTCAGTTGTTGTATGGACATTCAGTGAGGGGCCCAATGGATGTCTTGAGGGAGGCCTGGGAGGGTCCCATGCCACAACAGCAGTGCAGTGTGCTCTCATATGTCCTGAAAATGAGAGACAAGCTAGACCAGTTTCAAGAGCTTGCCAATGGTAACCTGACTCATACACAGCAGCAACAGAAGCAGAGTTATGACAAGGCTTCTAGGCGGAGAGTTTTCCAGGAGGGTCAGAAAGTTCTCTTACTGCTGCCAACATCGGACAGTGGTCTCCTTGCCAAGTGGCAGGGGCCATATAAGATCGAAAGAAAGGCAGGCCCAGTCACATATGAACTCCTTTTGCCAGACCGCCGGAAAAAGCACCAAGTCTTCCATGTAAACCTTCTGAAAGAGTGGGTAGACCAACCAGAGCAGTCTTCAACCTTGTGGGCACGCACAGTTGTTGATGAAGAGGAGCTTCAGGAGCAGTATTTTCCATCTTCAACTGAGACTCCAGTGTTCCCAGATCTTTGTCATCTCACAGCAGATAAACAGCAGGAGCTGCAAGCCCACATGGCGGAGGATCTCTTCAGTCTGAAGCCAGGTTGTACTCACCTCATTGAACATCAGATCTGTCAACGGTCTCCAGCTCAGCAGCCAATCAGGGACACCACCTATCGCATTCCAGCCAGACTTGTTCCTGTACTGAAGTAGGAAGTGGAGGAGATGCTGGCTACAGGGATCATAGAGCCTTCTCGCAGTGAGTGGTGTAGCCCTGTGGTATTGGTTCCAAAAAAGGATGACCCTAAACTGAGATTCTGTGTGAACTTTTCAAAGTTGAATGCTGTGTCTGCCTTTGATCCCTATCCTATGCCTAGGGTGGATGAACTGATTGAGCGCTTGGGAAATGCCAACTTCCTAACAACCCTTGACCTCTGCAAAGGGTACTGGCAGGTGCCCTTAACCGAATCATCAAAGGATTTAACCACATTCAGAGTTCCAAGCGGTCTGTTCAGGTTCAGAGTGATGCCCTTTGGTTTGCACGGGGCACCAGCAACGTTCCAGAGGTTTGTGGATGAAGTGTTGAGAGGAGCGGAGGACTTTGCAGCAGCCTACATTGATGACATTGTTATCTATAGCCGGACCTGGGAGGAGCATGTGCATCTTGCAGATGTCTTTCAACGCATCCAGAGGGCTGGTCTGGTCATCAATGCCAAGAAGTGTCACATTGCCAAGCCTGAGGTCCAGTATCTTGGCTATGTGATTGGAGGTGGAGGCATCCGTTCTCAGGTAGGAAAGGTAGAGGCGATTGCAGCTTCACCACTACCTAACACCAAGAGGAGGCTACGGTCGTTCTTGGGGGTGGTAGGCTGGTATCGCCGGCTCATCCCCAACTTTTCATCGAGATCTGCTGTACTAACTGATATGACTCGCAAATCCAGTCCAGTAAAGGTGAAGTGGTCTCAAGAAAGTGAGAATGCTTTCATAGACTTGAAAGACTGTCTGTGTCGAGAGCCTGTTTTGCAATGTCCAGATTTTACTCTTCCCTTTACAGTGCAGACAGATGCTTCAGGAGTAGGTCTTGGAGCTGTGTTACTGCAGGGGGAGGAGGGGAACCAGTTGCCTGTGCAGTACATCAGCCGGAAACTCTTCCCAAGGGAAATGAGGTACTCAACAGTTGAGAAGGAAGCTCTAGCTATTAAATGGGCTTTAGACACCTTGAAGTATTACCTCATTGGCAAAGACTTTGTGCTTGAGACTGACCATCGGGCACTGAAGTGGATCCACAGAATGAAAGACACTAATGATAGAATTACTAGGTGGTATCTGTCGCTCCAGCCTTTCTGTTTTCAGGTCGAGTATAGACCAGGACACAAGAATGTCATCGCTGACTTCCTGTCCGAGTCACGGTTTTAAGGGGGGGGGGGGTGACTCCAAATGTTAGGAAGACTGACCAGAGTGGCAAGAAATTTGATAGGAGGCAGACGACAGAGACTTGTCCCGGCATCACAAGAGGTGTTTTATTTATAAAACCAAGTGACACGGCTACATGTGCAACCAAAAATATATATATAAAACAAGAAATTAACAAGTAACTTGGCTTTAACTGAACAAACTTCAAATCATAAAAACAGAACTTAACAACGTCACGTGTACCCAGCTACATACTGACGTCCCACCTCTCCAGCAGCTAAACAGCAACTCTTTAAATAGGCCTTCAATCAACCCCAAACCCTGACAATCTAGGTTATACCAATCCCGCCGGTGTCTCTCCTGAACACAGGTAAGTGATACAATTGTTAACCATTCCTTGTCCTCATTTAGCCCAACCGAAACCGTTCACATGGCTTACTATATAACATATATCTGTAATCACATCAACAAATCACAATCAATATACATACATAACTTACTAAACATTTCCTACCCCCCCCCCCTACTTGGTCTGGTCCCGTGACATCACTCATGATGTCACCTAGGATACAAATACAGGAAGTGTTTGGCTGCTTCCTCCTTTTGCCTCTGGACCACATGGTGAGTATGTTAGGATTGGAAACAAAGAAGACTGTAATTAACTTATGAAACATAGAACTAACCCAATAAACAATTAACTAAACTTATAATACTTGTCAGTATTTTGCTTTACCCAGAGATGCTGATGTTATGTGAACTGTAATGAAACATAATGCAAATAAGTGATGGAATTCTGGCTAACGAACAATTCAAATGAATAAACAATATGGCAATGATGATGGCAATGGGGACAAATGGTGTGTTCTCACCTACTTTGTCACAAGAACTGTTCGTCATTTACAATCAATCAGGATAATTCCCACACCTGTAGCTTTTCAGAGGCAATCAAATGGCTGAAATCCCTTTTCTTGGCCTTCTTTTCAGCGTTTGCCATTGTCGTCTTCGTGAAATGCATATTCATTAGGGGTGTTTCACTGCCTATTTATAGGCAACTGTGGGCGGGACATGAAGCTGGCAAAGTTGCGCCACATTTAGAGTTGATTGTGATTTATAAAGGAAAACTGGCGTGGGACGTGCGTATGCACTGTTTTATAAATCAGAATATTTTTTTGCGTACGCACGTCCTAGGTTTCATGCTTACGCAACCTTTTGACGTGAATCCTAAGCACAGTTTTATAAATGAGGCCCCAGAACTAGGAAAACACTAGGAATGCTGTTCTAAACATAGTCGTCATCATAAGTGCACTTTTTTATTTTTTTATTTTTTTTTGGGGGAGGGTTAGACAAGGATAGGGATATCAGAAAGGAGGGGCAGGGGAAATCAGGAGGGAGGACTAAGGTAGAGTTTGAAAAGGTGGGTTTTGAGTCTGCGTCGAAATAGGGGGAGGGATTCTGCTGTCCTGACAGTGGTAGGCAAGTCATTCCACCACTGAGGAACCAGAACAGAAAACAGGCGTGAACGTGCAGCTCGACCGCCAGGTGTACGTAGAGAGGGAACCATAAGGCGACCAGAGCTGGCAGACCGGAGTGGTCTAGCTGGTGTAGGGACTACAACTTCCACATTCCCACAGGAAAATTCTGCGACGTCCACCACGAATGACGTCTAACTTGGTTCAGCCAATCCCGTAATGGCGGGAGCAATAAACGGTCCCGTATAAGAGCAAGACACGTTCTTGGGATCTCTCTTCTGCTTCTTCTGCCTCTTCTGCCTCTTCTGCTTCTTCTCTTGGACGCACCCTTTTTGGGCATTCGCTTCAGCTCATCTGCTCCGAGACTCGGACAGAGGCTGAATGCTGCACAGCGCACTACCAGGCCTACGGACACACCCAGTTACCTCGCGGTAACTTCGTGGCCTATAGCGAGTGGAAACTGGTGTACGCGGAACGCTACATCAGTTTACTCCTGCAAAGCTCACCATCGAACAACAGCAACAAACTTTTCCACCCGGAAAAAGGACAAGCGAACATCCTTCCAGCAACCGAGTGGACCAGACGATAGCGCGCGGCTAAGACGCCCCAGCCTGCGCATCTCTCCAGGACACGCATTCACAGCACCATCGCGGCTCCTATAAGGACAGCACGTCTTTTGGATCCAATGCGTATGGACTCAGTAAGAGAACAAACATTCAGGCATAGCCAGTGTTTAGTTTAGTCTTAACTGTTTTCGTGAATCTGTGTTTCTATATTTACCATCCAACCATTGTAATGTGTTTGGTTAGCTACATATATATGTACGTGAATTGATTCGCCGTCTTTTGCGCATATATAGAGTAAAACTACGCAAGTAGTCCCTTCTCACAGCTAACCCCAACTCATTACCACACCCAGAACTCTAGCGACACGCGCGCTTGCGCGCGCCACACACACGCACACACACATACCAAACTAAATTTCCTTACTAACTTCCCGTTAGTTTATCTGTTATGTGTTTGTATGTTTGTTTAATAAATATATTTTATTAAACCCCGGTGTCCGTTTTGGAATCGCATAGACATGAGAGCCGAGTTAAAGCAGTCTTTCGAAGAACTTCCAACCTTCAGGTTATCGGTATGTTCAATCATTAATATTGGTTATTTTAATTAATTGAAATACTATATTTGTGGTTGGATATTTCTGATAACAGTAATTTTATGAGACTGATTACTTTTCGCAGTTATACTGCAACACAACGTTTAACTGGCGCCCCGGTTTCGTAGAGAGTAAAATCCCTGCGTTATTTGGCGGCCCGTGCGAGGACCCTACATAATTTGGAGTCCCGTGCGAGGACCCCTACATATTTTGGCGCCCCGTGTGAGGAAGACTAGCTTTGGCTCAAATTTCATGTCTTGTGACTTCATAACGAATTCCCCATCCTAATTTGGAGCTCTGCGTGAGAAAGACGAGCTTTGGCTCATGTCACGTGCCTCCAGAACGAATTCTCGGCATTCTTTCTCAGCTAAATTGCCACCAGTGCAATTTTTTGAAAATGCCGCTAGATGTCACCCTTGTACCATTTTTGAAAGCCTGCATGAGCCGCTTTCTCAATATACTGCCCCCTCGTGTAACATTGTGGCATTACATTCGTAATCTTACACGGTAGTTTGTTGATTGGCATTTACCTTCCGGTATAATACGTATTATCAATAATAGTATTATTAACCGCACTGTATTATTAATTATAATTACTTTGTCAAAGTAATTTTAATAATTAATTGAATTTTACATTTAAATCCAAATTTAATTGTAATTTCAACCAATCACATTCTGGTATTTAGGATTAATGTGATCAGCATCACAGTTCCTATTTTACGGTCTGAATATCCGCCATATGTTCGGTCATTTTGCTGTTGTTGCATTGCAGTACCGCTAGTGCAACTCGAGTCCCTGTGTGATGCTATAGCTACCTTGTACTATAGTTAGAGAATATTCAAAGAGCGTTTTAAATTCTTTATCCTTCATCACAACTTGTATGTTGGATTGTGATTTTGGTGAACAATTCATTGCCAACTTTTAGGAGCTCAAGGCCCTTGTGAAATAGTTAACTTCAAGAGTACCCTCTTAAGTTACTGATTCAGCTTTTAGCTTTATTTGGCGTGAGATATGGAACCCATATCTATTGATGAGTACCTTTCCTTTTTAGCCCAAGGTTTAGCACCTGGCTACGTAGCTTTCCTGAATCAGATGAACCTCACTGATTGTAGGAAAGAAATGTTCTCCTTAATCAACGAGAAAGGTCACTCCCCCACCCAGTCAAAAGACCCAATTCTAAGTTGTCTGGTCTTGAATTTTGCCAGACAGATTAGTCTTGCTCTTCAGAGCAACAAAAACTTAGAATCAGAGATGGCATACCTCAAAGGACAACACACCAGTGTTTTACTTGAGCTTCAAACTGTTGGCAAGAAAGCAGTACAATACTTGCGTGATCTGCATTCAGCCGAATCAGATCTTTGTTCCTACAGAGAGGAATTATTTCAGTTGAAGAGTGGATGCCACAAGCTACCACATCCACTCTCTTCTGTAAGCCTGCTTTCTCAGGCTTGCCCAACTCCAACTTCTCCTGCTTCCTCCTTACACCACAAGGCAGGGGAAGGGGGGTCACAAATTGATTCGGGTTTGTCAGATCCCGGTTCCACAGCTTGCTCTGATGGAGACTCGTCAGTCTCCTCAGATTGCAGTGCTGTTGACCACCCATGCAATGGTTTGCCCACCTCTTCCCTGGAGAGGGAAAGGGGGGACTCCATCCCAACGGTGGTCCATCTCCGCAAGGGAGAAACAGTCAGGCAAGTACAGGACTGCACCTTCCATGCCCACCCCTCTCATGAGGAGGTCAGGGAACCCTCCCGTGGACACGGTAGAGGAGATCTAACGTTATTAATTGGGCACACAAAAAGCAACGCTAATCCCGCTAGCTTTCCCTTTATAACTGAGAGGATAGGTGACAGCTCTGTACAGTACACTGACAGCGACAATTCATCTTCTGCCAACCATTGTGAGAATGACTGTTTTGTAGCTCCGCCCCCTAAACCAAACCGAGGACGTCGAGCTCCGCATGAAACGCATTCACATTCAAATGTGATTTCAGTCTCTCCTTCTCCAAACAGGCAAACTAGTGCAACTTCACATGGTCTTCGCTTTGAGGAGCTAGAGGCCATGGCGAAGTATGTCCACACATTTGACCCCAAGGACTCCGAATTTAACATTCAGAGTTACTTGAGAGAAGTTGACTACTGTCTCTCGGATCTGCCCAGGGCAACCGATCGAGAAAAGGTACGACTTGTATGGAAAACCTCTACCAGAGAGATCCATACATTTATGGAACAACTTCCACCACAGGTTCGTTCCAGCTATCCCAAGGTTTGTGAAGCGTTGGTAGCTGAGTACCTGCCACGGTTTGATCAGGCCACAGCCATGATCAAATCTGTGGAGGTTAAACATAGCCGTACAGAACGACCAAAAGACTTTTACCAACGACTTAAACATGCTTTTTTCCAGGGCAGAAACGGACCAGGCTTAGATGAAGATCAAGCCTTCAAATCCCTTTTTGTGCACAACCTGCACCCCTGTGTCCGAACTCATGTTTCACTGTTTTCAAGGGGCCAACACTCAGCCCTTGAATTAAGAAATGAAGCCCAAATGGTCTGGGACACTTTAAGGATTGTGCCCAGGAACGAGGTATTGGAAACAGCTAAGCACGTTGTTCCAACCAAGCCCGCCGGCACTTCCCAAGTTGCCCCATTAAAATCTAATGGCTCAAAACAACGGCATGTGAGTAAGTTCCCGGTTAAGAGCCACCGTGGTCGCTTCTCACACTCTGATTCCAGCCGGAATTGGAGAGAAGACCGACCCGGTAGGCCCAAGCCTCAGAGTCACCAGCATGACTCTGATAGGGAAGATACCTTGTCTGTAGAGAGCTTCTTCAGTTCCTCTGAGGACAACTAAAGCCTCTAACCTTTGTTCAGTAGTGTGTATGCCTTGAGTAACCACTCCAAAGAGCTATCTGGTCTTGTTCAACCTCTATCAAAAGACGTTGAATAAGACTGATCTATAGCCGTGGTCTCCTCACAGGCAGACTCCCAGCTGATGCTTTGACCACTTTCTTTTGCACACCTTTCCTACCAAAGGGGGGTGGCAAAATAAACTGGTAGTTTATAGCAGCCACTTAGATTTGCATGTAGCAGCAGCAAACGCAGATCGTAAGTAGGTACTGTAGAGTTAAATCCGACACCTGCTATAACTCATAAACGTTCATTGCTTCTTTCTATACCTACTGAACCATCGTAAAGTATTGCATGTAGAAACTACAGTGTAATCTTTACAAGTATATTGCCACACCCCAGTGTGCCTTACTCCACCTCTTCCCCAAGCAAGACAAGACCACTTGTGAGCTTACCACATCATTTAGAAATGAGACCACCTCTCCATTTCCTTCCTGATGACACAGCCATAAGGTTAAGCTTGGATACAGAAAGCTGCCCTAATTTGAAAATGTCCCCACATATTTCAGATGACAACCCTCGTCAGCAACCTGACTGTAGGGACTAGAACAATTGGTCAGTCTGAACAAGACTTCCAAAAAGACTACAGCCTCTCCATCCTAGACCCCTACATCATCTGAAAATTTTCATGGCTGGGTCATTCCTGTTGGTGCTCCACCTTCTGGACACCATCCAATAACTAACAAAACACCTGAACTAACAAAACGACTAACCCTTTCACCAAGGTTTCTTTTGTTTTGTGACAATGTATTCACTGTTCGACCTTAGTGTTTCACATTGTTTGTATCATGTGTCTTAGACCAGTTTAGTTAATTGTTGATAAATGCCTGGATGTTTGTCAGTCAATTGTGAACTGTGTTACCGACCCAACGTACTTGACCTGTGGACTGTGAACTGACTTTTATGCTCTCAAGGAACACTGGCTTCAGCCGCATCCTGAGACCACAGGGGGGATGTAGGGACTACAACTTCCACATTCCCACAGGAAAATTCTGCGACGTCCACCACGAATGACGTCTAACTTGGTTCAGCCAATCCCGTAATGGCGGGAGCAATAAACGGTCCCGTATAAGAGCAAGACACGTTCTTGGGATCTCTCTTCTGCTTCTTCTGCCTCTTCTGCTTCTTCTCTTGGACGCACCCTTTTTGGGCATTCGCTTCAGCTCATCTGCTCCGAGACTCGGACAGAGGCTGAATGCTGCACAGCGCACTACCAGGCCTACGGACACACCCAGTTACCTCGCGGTAACTTCGTGGCCTATAGCGAGTGGAAACTGGTGTACGCGGAACGCTACATCAGTTTACTCCTGCAAAGCTCACCATCGAACAACAGCAACAAACTTTTCCACCCGGAAAAAGGACAAGCGAACATCCTTCCAGCAACCGAGTGGACCAGACGATAGCGCGCGGCTAAGACGCCCCAGCCTGCGCATCTCTCCAGGACACGCATTCACAGCACCATCGCGGCTCCTATAAGGACAGCACGTCTTTTGGATCCAATGCGTATGGACTCAGTAAGAGAACAAACATTCAGGCATAGCCAGTGTTTAGTTTAGTCTTAACTGTTTTCGTGAATCTGTGTTTCTATATTTACCATCCAACCATTGTAATGTGTTTGGTTAGCTACATATATATGTACGTGAATTGATTCGCCGTCTTTTGCGCATATATAGAGTAAAACTACGCAAGTAGTCCCTTCTCACAGCTAACCCCAACTCATTACCACACCCAGAACTCTAGCGACACGCGCGCTTGCGCGCGCCACACACACGCACACACACATACCAAACTAAATTTCCTTACTAACTTCCCGTTAGTTTATCTGTTATGTGTTTGTATGTTTGTTTAATAAATATATTTTATTAAACCCCGGTGTCCGTTTTGGAATCGCATAGACATGAGAGCCGAGTTAAAGCAGTCTTTCGAAGAACTTCCAACCTTCAGGTTATCGGTATGTTCAATCATTAATATTGGTTATTTTAATTAATTGAAATACTATATTTGTGGTTGGATATTTCTGATAACAGTAATTTTATGAGACTGATTACTTTTCGCAGTTATACTGCAACACAACGTTTAACTGGCGCCCCGGTTTCGTAGAGAGTAAAATCCCTGCGTTATTTGGCGGCCCGTGCGAGGACCCTACATAATTTGGAGTCCCGTGCGAGGACCCCTACACTGGGGAGTAGGGAGTGATCAAGGATTGTATGTAAGGTGGGGCAGTCCCCATAGCAGCCTGAAATGCCAACAGTAGGGCCTTGAAATGGATGCGTGCGGCAATAGGAAGCCAGTGGAGGCCAATGAGAAGCAGGGTGACATGAGCCGACCTGGGCTGACTGGTGATCAGGCGGGCTGCAGCATTCTGGACCAGCTGGAGGGGCTTGATGGCACACGCTGGGAGACCGGCTAGGAGGGAGTTGCAGTAATCCAGGTGGGAAATGACGAGCGCCTGGACTAGGAGCTGGGTGGCTTTCTCCGTCAGGAGATGACGGATACGGCGTATATTATACAGAAAGAACCTGCAGGTTCTGGCAGTGGAGGATATTTGTGGAGCCAGGGTGAGGCAGTTATCAAGAGTCACCCCAAGATTCTTTGCCGTACGGGAGGAGGAAACTACAAAGTCCTCAACAGTCAGTGAGAGGTCGATTGACGGAGAGGACTTAGCAGGGATGTAGAGAAGCTCAGTTTTGGCAAGGTTGAGCTTCAGGTGGTGGGAAGTCATCCACGCACAGATATCAGCCAAGCAGGCAGAGATCTGTGTGGTAACTTGGGTGTCGGGGGGGAAGGAAATAAAGAGTTGGGTGTCATCAGCGTAACAATGATAAGAAAAGCCATGGGAAGAGATAACAGAACCAAGAGACATGGTGTATAGTGAGAAGAGGAGAGGCCCAAGAACCGAGCCCTGTGGGACTCCAGTTTGTAGGGGGTGAGGGTTGGAGACTGAGCCCCCCAAGTCACCTGGTAGAAGCGACCAGAGAGGTAGGAGGAAAACCAAGCGAGTGCAGACCCTGTGACACCCATCCCAGACAGCGATGAGAGCAGAATCTCATGGTTGACTGTGTCAAAGGCGGCCGACAGGTCGAGGAAGATGAGGACAGAGGAGAGGGATTTGGCTTTAGCAGAGTGGAGTGCCTCAGTGACCGCGAGCAGGGCAGTCTGTACATGAAATGTCTGACATGTCTGTGTCAGTGAAATGTAGCCTATGCTATATGGCGCTTCTTATGTCAGTTATTGTGAGTGTTCGCATTGATAAACAATTATTTCCCACTGTAACATCTGTAACAAATGTATTGGTAATAAATATGCCTTTTGGAAATGGTTGAATAAATTCATCCATGCATGCTTACGTAGGCTACTTAAAGGTACAATAGGTAATTTTGGACTTCTAATGGTCAAGAGAGGAGTTGCAGCAACAGACACGCTCAAACCACAGCACTGTTTATCCCACCCCTTCTCTGTCAACGCGCTGATGTTGAAACGCCATTGGCTGTGGCAATTACAACCTATTTTCAACCAATGAGCTCAAATTATTGTACAGCTATACAATGTTCCAGCCCGTCAACTGCATATTTTGAAACACAAATTTAAGGACTATAAACACAGGCAGAGGCTGGGTCAACATGTCTTTTTCAATGATAGGAAGGGATTTGCAATGACTAAGCATGTTCGTTTTATATTTTCAAGATGAAAATCCTGCATATTATACAGAGCAATATGTTTTTAATGTTGATCATTGTAAATATGTATCTTTTTTTTTTTTTTGATAGATTAGGTTAAATCTATGTATAATAATAGATATGATTTTGAATGCATTAAGAATTTGATGAATAATTATACTTTCCCGTCTTCAGTTTCATTAGGGATACTGGCTTTGAAAGTGAGGGATCTATAGGCTATTGAGATTTAAAAACGACCTTCATGCTTCCTTGATTTAATTCCACTTTTGTCCTTCATTTTAGTTTAGTTAATTAAATGCCAGCATAACAGTCATATTTTACAATTTGGGAAGGTCGACATCCAAAACTTCAGGTGTGAAGAAAACAAGTAAAACTTGCACTTACTTGTTTTAACAGGTAAGTGCAATCTGATCTACTGACTTCACTTGACCAAACCATACATTAACCATACACCATACATTATTTTTATTTTGGGAGAAGACGTGGAAAACAAGGGGGTTAACATTTCTGAAGGATAAGAATTTAAATGAAACAAACAAAGCAGGTGATTAGGGGGTGGGGGGGTCACTGCTTAAAGTCCATTGCTTAACTCTTCATCTATTGTTTTCAAAGTACATTGGAAAAACTTCTCGAGCACTTTAATGAATCTATAGTTGCCAGCAAACAGAACAGGAGACGTTTCTGGAGTAAATAAGTCAATCAAGCTTCACTGATGCACTGCGGCAGTGTATGAAAACATTTGAAACAGCAACCGTGAATTTGAACTCAACTCTAGAGTACATTAGGGGATTTCAGAAGACAATAGCCTATTACACTTAAAGCTCCCTGCTGCTCACACATTTCAAACGGGCAGATTTAACGTGCCCATCTCGCTGTCTATTAAAAAAAACCCTTTCAAGAATCTTCGCTCACTATTCCCCATTGCACCCCTCTCCCCTCACTGCTTCTTTCGTTTACACTCACTGTGATATCGCCAATAGAACTATTCACAAGGTTGCATACCAATTGATGAATTGTAATCCTGCAGATGTAAGCATGTTATTTGCTCCACGAGAAGATACAAAAATATGTCATTCAGTTACAAAAATATGTCATTCAGTTACTTTGAAGAGGCACTTATGAAATGACTTTTTTGAGGCCACGCAAAGGTCATGTTTCTTTGCATTCACTGCATTTAGCATATACAAGCAATCACACTGAAGGAGATGATGGACAGCAATGGTTTTGAATAAAAACTGAGTAACAGCCTCTTCTGACTGCGATCAAGTGTTGTTTCGTCACACTGATGTCCAATTCCTAAATGAGAATGCAAATAAATATGGGCCGCATGCTGTGAGCTCATTTTTCATATTTTCAAGCCATATCCGCCAAAGCAGGATGCGTTATCACATGTGCCTTTGAGCAGAGAAATTGAGAGTTTCCCATGTGCTGAAAGCTTTGCGCAGTCTGTGTGGTTGTCACATTGGCACAGTTTGAATAAACTGAATCGCTTTATAAGATTTGAAATAAAATGTATGACTTGGCCTTCTTTGTTTTTTTCATGAAACACAACCACACAATCTTTTTCACACTTGGGGAAAATGATCCTCAGTGGTCACTCTTAGCTCCTCTTTTCAAGGTCCAATGTATTACTCAATCTGTCTTATTTTAGCCACAGTTCAGCTTCATTTGGTATAATAAATAACTGCAATCAAGAGAATGATCAGGTAATAATATAACCTTCCAACCCTGAAGCAGTTGGGAGAATTCTCAATCTAATAGAAATCTTCGGGCATGTAGTGTATTTTATGCCACAATTTTGTGCACATGCTCTCTCTATAAATACTTTATATGTGGAGGATGGCAAACACATTTTTGAAAGAAAAAAAAACCCATTACAGTAAATATGAGTTCATTACAAGGTAATGCCCATACATCAATGTTTCCTTATAACATGCAGCAAAATGAAATAACATCAATGAATGCAAAATGGAGCAAATCCATGTTGTGAGTCAGAGCACCAATCCTCATTGTTAATATGTTAATTGTTTGAGGGATGTGTGTGTTGACAAGATTATTTTGAAATAAATAAATAAGTGATTGATGGTTGTGAGGAATTGCAGCCAAATCATGTATGCATGTAGGCCAGCATAATACTGGTTTACATTACAACCCAGAGCTGTGAATGCCTGATCTCATACCACAGAACACTGAAATTTTTTTTCAAAACTACCTACATTAGGTAATGCAAATTTATATTGGAATGAGAAAAAAAGTTAATGCATTTATTAATGGCCAACTAATTATGACTTAATAATTAGTTTCATAATAATTGGTTTGCTAATTGTGAGGTTGAGGAGGTGCGAAGAGCCAGGTGTGACTAAGGGGTAATCCCTTGTAAGCGGACACACAAACGTGCCCTCCACTAAGACCCCGGGGGGTAGAGGAGACAGCTCTGAAACTCGGAGACAACTCCACACAAATAAAAGGAAGAGCCACAAATAACGGCTCTGAAAATAAAACTACCCTACAAAACCAGGGCGAAAATCACAAACCAAAAATGAGTGCGTAAAGGCTAGCACTCCTCTCCCGGACCGGGGAAAACCCAAAATAAAAGTACAATCCAGTATAAAAGACTGGGCGAACAAAAATAAAGATTCAGGAGTCGCAGCTCCGAAATAACACACAAATCAAAATACAAAATACCGGGGACAACGTCCCTCACCCACGGACTCACATGAGCCGAAAATAAAAAGAAACAAAGAACAAAAGAACCAAAAGGAAGGCGGTCGCAGTGTACACACACTAACACGCAGACCCCTTCCTTACCTTTTTTGAACACAATGCGAACCAGCACAATACCTGACTCGTTAGCTGCTGAGTCTACCATGTGCTAAATACCGGCTTTAGGTGGCAGAGCGAACAGTGACACCGAAGCGAAGACTGAGGGGAAATGAGGGCTTTAAATACCTTCAGGAGGTAGACATCAAGTACGCACTAATGACCACCAGGTGAAAGTAATAAGCCCCCCTGGTGGCCACAACCAGTACTACCTCCAACCCTGACAGGACCCCCCTTCTAAGGAGCGGCCCCAGACGCTCCTTCAGCCCCCCGCCTGCAGAACTCATGGATGAGTTCTGGGTCCAGAATGTTCCTAGTGGGAACCCAACAGCGCTCCTCAGGGCCATAGCCCTCCCAGTCCACAAGGTACTGTCTACCCCTGCCCACGCGACGCTCAGCCAGGATGCGGCGCACCGTATAGGCCGTAACTAACCGTGGAGGCGGTGGAGGAACCTCCGCCGGGGCCAGCACGCTGGTGAGCACTGGTTTAAGGCGTGAGATGTGGAAGGTGGGGTGGATCCTCATGGATTGGGGCAGTTGGAGTCTCACCGTAACTGGGTTGATCTTTTTGATAATACGGAATGGACCCACATAGCAGGGGGCGAGCTTCCGCGACTCCACTCGCAATGGTAGATCACGAGTGGACAGCCACACCCTCTGCCCTACCCTGTAGGAAGGAGCTGACCGGCGATGTCTGTCAGCCAGTCGCTTCTGGGTAGCAGTAGCCCGTAGGAGTGCCGCCCGTACTTTACTCCAGGTGCCTCGGCACCGCCGAACAAAAGCCTCAGCGGAGGGCACCTCGGCCCCCTTCTCCAGTTCCGGGAACAATGGTGGCACGTACCCAAATTGAGCCTCGAAGGGTGAGAACCCGGTGGAGGCATTGCGCAGAGTGTTGTGCGCGTACTCGGCCCACGCGAGCTGACGACTCCAGGACGTGGGGTTGGCCGCGGCTAAGCACCAAAGTGTGTTCTCAAGCGTCTGGTTTGTGCGCTCCGTCTGCCCGTTGGTCTCAGGATGAAAGCCCGAAGACAGACTTACTGAGGCCCCTAACAAGGAGCAGAACACACGCCAAAACCTAGACGCGAACTGGGGTCCGCGGTCAGACACCACATCCTGGGGCAGACCATGTAGTCTGAAGACGTGGTCGACTACTAACCTTGCGGTCCCCGCCACCGACGGTAGTTTCGGTAGCGCCACAAAATGAGCCGCCTTAGAAAATCGATCAACTACTACCAAGATCACCGTATTACCTTCAGATGATGGCAACCCCGTAATAAAGTCAAGGGCCACGTGACTCCACGGACGTCTCGGGACCGGTAAGGGTCGTAATAGCCCTGAGGGGGGTTGGTGCAATCCCTTACTACGGGCACAGACCGGACACGCGGCCACAAACTCCCGAATGTCCTTTTCCATGCCCTGCCAGCCATGAGGCATGTCCCCACTGCAGTACCTGGGACTGAACCCCAGCGGGCACGAAAAGGCAATGAGGTGGACCCCCTCCTGGATCCGGCTCGAGGCGCAACGTTCCTCGCACCGCCGCCTCCACCTCCCAAACCACTGGCGCCTCTATTTACTCCTCAGGGATGATAGGTTGAGGAGTGTGCTCCCTGTCAGTGTTATCAAACACCCTGGAGAGGGCGTCAGGTTTCGTGTTTTTGGAACCGGGACGGTAGGTCAGAGCGTGCAAAAAATAGGGCCCAGCAGGCCTGCCGCAAGTTCTGTGTCTTGGCAGTCTGTATGTACTCGAGATTTTTGTGGTCAGTCCATACAGTGAACAGGTGCTCCGCCCCCTCCAGCCAGTGACGCCACTCCTCCAGGGCTAACTTGACCGCCAGCAGTTCCCTGTCTCCCACTTCATGATTTCTCTCGGACAAGGACCGAGAGAAAAACGCACAGGGATGCATTTTTTGGTCTAGGGGAGACCGTTGGGATAGAACGGCGCCCACCCCCAGCTCGGAGGCATCCACCTCCACAATAAATGGGCGCGAAGGATCTGGAGTTATTAAGATGGGTTCCGTGCAAAACCTCTCCTTTAACTCCGCGAACGCCGCTTCCGCACGGGAGTTCCACACAAAATAGTGATGGGCGCGACCACCGTGCTAAAACTTCTGATAAAACGGCGATAAAAGTTTGCGAACCCTAAAAACCTCTGAACCTGCTTTATTGACGCAGGAGTAGGCCAGTTCTTAACGGCCGCTACTTTCGTTGGGTCCATTTCAATTCTCCCCTCAGACACAATAAACCCAAGAAAAGCTACGGATCGTCCAGGTAGACAAACACAAATCTCTCCAACATCTCCCTGAGCACATCATTCACCAGCGCCTGAAATACTGCGGGGGCGTTAGTGAGACCGACCGGCATAACTAGATATTCGTAATGCCTGGTGTGGGTATTAAACGCCGTTTTCCACTCATCGCCCTCGCGTATGCGTACGAGATTGTATGCATTACGGAGGTCGAGTTTGGTAAAGATAGATGCAGATTGCAGGCGCTTGAACGCGGAGTTCATTAGCGGTAGGGGATACCTATTTTTAATGGTTATTGTATTCAACCCTCTATAATCTATGCAGGGTCTCAGGCTCCCGTCTTTTTTTTTTACAAAAAAGAACCCGGCCCCCGCTGGTGACGTAGATGGTCTAATAAACCCGTTAGCTAATGCATCGCGAATGTATTCATTCATAGCCTTGCACTCTGGTGCCGACAACGAATACAGCGACCCCCTAGGTGGAGACGTTCCAGGGAATAATTCAATGGCACAGTCATAGGGTCGGTGCGGAGGTAACGTAGTGGCTCGCTGTTTGCTAAACACCTCCGCTATCTCCCTATATTCCCTGGGAACGTTCTGCGGGAGAGGAAACGCAATAGCCCCTATCATCCGCCCTTCATCTCCACTGTCAGAGTCCTGCCAGGATCTCTCAGAGTCCCAGTCAGTGACGTCACTGACCTCCCCCTCGTCCACGGGGGGACTCCAGTCACAGACAGAGTCCCACTCCAGACTCTCCGCCTGCACCTCCGACACCTGAGGACTAGCCTGAGGGCTGCGGAACCCCCTAGCCTCCTCCTCGTCCCCCTCAGAGTCTATATCGGTCTCTATGGGTGGGACTGCAGGAGTGTGCGTCTGCTCAGAGTGATTGGCGCACTGCGGACCCCACCGGGACACCGGATTGCTCCGGTCTCCCCAGTTTATTTGGGGTTGATGTTTTATTAGCCAAACGTGACCTAGTACAATAGACCACAAATCAGCGGGTCTGCCCAGGCTAGAGCCGTCCCCGTCAACAGAGATAAAATGAACGCTACCCGAGCATCCTCCGTGGCGAAACGTGAGGGTTGAGATTTTTAAAAAATTAGGCACTGGGAGACCCCCTACATTTCCCTGCCTCTACACCATACCATAAAGGGAGCTGGAGCTTGGGCTCCCTAACCACTGGTGTGATGGGTTGATAAGTAGGAGTGGTTACTTGTGGGGGAAGGGACGATTGGGAGGTGTTAGAGATGGGTGCGGGTGTTGGATAGACCGAAACTCGCTGGCTAATTGCCGGAACGTCTCGGCGAGTCCGAACAATACCTCCTGCTGTTGGTCTAACCTAGTTAATATTTCCTCCTGCCGTTGAAATACCCTGGTTTGCTGCTTGGCAGTGGCAGTTTGGTGCGCATGCAACATCAGTAACTCCTGCTCCTGCTTAACTAGAGCAGCCTGCTGGGCGGCTACGACCGCCTCCAGAGGAGAATCCCCTCCCACACTAGTCGCTGGCCTCTCCATGCTGGCTTCGGTGTTCTGTGAGGTTGAGGAGGTGCGAAGAGCCAGGTGCGACTAAGGGGTAATCCCTTGTAAGCGGACACACAAACGTGCCCGCCACTAAGGCCCCGGGGGGTAGAGGAGACAGCTCTGAAACTCGGAGGGACATCCTGGCTGGCAATAAATAAATAAATGCATAAATATTTATAAGCTCAGCTTACAATTTAAAATATTTCACTTACATGGACAATATTGCAGCAAACTGTTATCAAACTGTAACAAACTGATATCACCCAAAATCACCCTCCAGCAGACACGTGGGCTTGGTAGGCACAAAACAGTTATTATTTAATTAAAGCCACATCGAGAAGCAGCCTGCAGGAGAAAGTTACATGGCTAATGTAAATATCAAGATGCACAAAAACTTATGGGACATTTCATTTCAAGTCCGCAGCTGCCCACAACCTCCAGGAAGTATCTTCTATGACAAGTGATGAAAAAAGCATTTACCCCCACCTTTTTTCCTCAATTATTGTGTACAGTACCTGTCACAGTGAATGGTTTTAGATTGTTATATTGTATGATCATGTTCAAAATGTAATATCAGACAAAGGGAACCTGCAAAAATGATTTTTTGGTTCATTTATTTAATTAAGAAGTTAAAGACCTGTGGAAAAGGGTGATAGCCCCCTCCCCCTTTGACATCAATGTGGAAGAAATTTAGACCACTCTTCTTTGTAGAACTGCTGGTTTTTGAGCATGAACTTCTTGTTTTTGGCCCTGCCACAGCATCTCTATTGGGTTCAAGACAGGACTTTTGATTAGGACACTCCAAAACTTTTGGAGTGTCCTAATCAAATTTTGTATACAATTCTGTAGCAAATTGTGTTATACAGGCGGCACGGATGGTGCAGTGGGTAGCACTGCAGCCTCACAGCAAGGAGGTCCTGGGTTTGAATCCCGGTCGGCCAGGGCCTCTCTGTGCAGAGTTTGCATGTACTCCCCGTGTCTGCGTGGGTTTCCTCCGGGTACTCCGGTTTCCTCCCACAGTCCAAAGACATGCAGGTTAAGCTGATTGGAGAGTCTAAATTGCCCGTAGGTATGAGTGTGAGTGCTCTGCGATGGACTGGCGACCTGTCCAGGGTGTATTCCTGCCTTTCGCCCAATGTATGCTGGGATAGGCTCCAGCCCCCCTGCGACCCTGTTCAGGATAAGCAGGTTAAGATAATGGATGGATGGATGGATTGTGTTATACATGTTGTGATCATGAGAGGCCGTGTTGTGCAGGGCAGGGTGTGGCACTGCAGGTGTGGCCATTTTGTGCTGTTGTCCCTCCAGTTGCCATCAGATGGGTACATAGCAATCACCTGTCCCCTGGTGATGCCACAATGTAAATCTTGAATAGTCTGAAACATCACTGTATGCGTATGTAATTCTTTAAGAATCCTTTTTCAGGAACTCGGTATCCCCTATTAGCCTATTCATAGTCCTTCTTACAAATGAGCTAAGTGTAGTTAGTAACTAATAGGCAATAGTACAGTAACGAATAGGCCTGTGCTAAATGAGCAAGAGGCTACCACTTGCAAAGACCTGTAAACACAAAAATGTTTTGACAACAAAATCTTATTGTGACTAACAGATCCACCAAGAAAATATTTGAAGGCACCTTTATTCACTTTGTTTTATTCTTTCCTCTTTGGAATCAAACTGATGTTGCTGATGTAATCAGGAGGAACAGACAGGGAACTCTGCTTCTAACTACAGGTCAGGATGTTGTTAACCAATGTCCATTTGAAGTATAGTTTTCAGGAACACTGAATCGTCTGACAACGATTTTTACACTTGCAACCATTGTTGGACAATGCTTTTGGGAAATTCAACCCAGACAATTTGTCTGACAAACTGAAATCTTTCCAAACACATTCACAGGATTAAAAAAAACTTAAATTGGCTCAGCCAAAGTGAATGTTTGAACAACAAGTGGCTATTCTGGGCTGAGATACTTATTGCTTCCCGAAGAAGTGTTCACCAGAACTGCTTCCGTATACATCCAATCTAAGTGCATAATTTGCTAAACTAATTCCATGCAAGTCACCCCTTTACAAGGATATCTGCCTAACAATGACATGGTAATGTAATCAGCAACAGTTTGTGCGCCAGTCATTGCATCTTGCCGCAGGCAAATCACAATATCTGTGGGGATGGTGTCTCTGGCCTCCCTAATGCTGTCACTATCTGAAGCCACACAATCACCACAGTACAAACGCCTAAGACAAAAATATCCCTCCAAAGGAGAGTGGAGACATCTGCACATCCACTGCAAGATATTACATTAATGGCATTAGGCAGATGCTCTTATCCAGAGCGACGTACAGTTGATTAGACTAAGCGGGAGGCAATCCTCCCCTGGAGCAATGCAGGGTTAAGGGCCCAACGGCTGTGCGGATCTTATTGCGGCTGGGGATCGAACCACTGACCTTGCGGGTCTCAGTCATATACCTTAACCACTACGCTACAGGCTGCCTCATATCTTAGTATGTAAGTAACTTGAACTGTGAATCTCAGCTGAAATTCCCCTAAACGTGTCCCTAAAATGTTTGTTTTCATAAACACATTTCCAAGTGCCCTGATTGTGAGACTGAAGGAATCGTGGGAAACCGGAAACATCCTAAATATTCTTGTAGGTAACAAACACATTAACAAACAAACATTTACTTTCATGCTTAATTAATGTATTTATATGTGAATTAGGTATTGTTAACAACTACATTAATTAATGCCAGTTCATGAACCCTTATTGTAAAGTATGTCAATTTTTTCTGTTGATACTTCTATCTGGAGCAAAATGTATTCGCTGGCAATTGCTAGTTTTGGCTGGTAAAAATGATCAAAGTCTGAATTTTCTTACTTCCTGCTTTCTCTCCATTTCATGTTTGTACATAGCACTAATTTACTAATCCCAACTAACAAAGAATTTGTACAGTACTAATTATATTATACCTATCATTATAGGTTGCAGGCATGACAACCAATTCTCCTGGAGCAAGGTTGCCAGATCAGCCAAAGATTCAACATGCCAATTATGGAAACCTGTACAGCTATACAGAGGTGAGAGCCATCTGTTTACCCAGACACACTGGGGGACATCTCATCCCTGCTGAAGAAACAGCTCAAGCTAGGTTTTGAAATAGTTGATAGACAGTTCAGACCAACTCCCAGCTTGACATGATTTAACCAGCTGAAGCTATGTTTTGAAACAGACAAGCTACCAGCATTAACTGGTTGACCAGCTCATACCCAGCTAAACCAGCTTCATGACCAGCTTGACCATGCTGGTTGACCAGCTCATATCCAGCTACACCAGCTTATGACCAGCTCAATTGTCAAGCTGGTCAAGCTAGCATAGCTGGATTTTGCAGTAGGGCTGTCGTGTGTGTCACACGTCACTGCGCCTGCAGCTGCCGGTCAATGGGTTGTTTAAGATGACCGGGGGCTAGCCTGTGCATGCATGCACGTGTGTGGGGTTTTACTTTATTTAAAATGCATCCAGATTATTCTTGACACACAGAGTAGCCCCATCATCCCTTTAATCCTGGGTATCATGCAAATTTATCTCAACCTCTGCTCCAGGCACATGATCAGTCAACGTTACTGCACCCTTGACATGGCAATGTGATTCCGTATCAGAATCCCCTCATCGGAAGCAGCTGAGCCTCTCCGATGAAAACCCATCAGTCCCCATGGGAAGGGGAAAAAAGGAGGATAATTAAATCTTCACCATCTTCAGTGGATCTGTTTAAAAAACAATTATCTACCTTTGTTTCCACTATCAAGAGATTAATATTATAAATGATTGGGTAAATTCAGCTCATTAATTTTTTTTATAAACATACTGGGACAGAAGAACCAAGTGCAGACTCGAATGTAGAAAAGTGGCAGGCTTTAATGGTAGCAGGCAGATCAAGGCAGGTGGAGGTCGAATGCCAGCAAACATATGACAGGGATCATCAGGTGTGTAATCGTATAAGCAGGCAGAGTCCAATCACGGGTGGGCAGTCCAGGAGCAGAGTGACGGTACAAAAACGCAGTCCATGAAACAGTCCAAAAACAGGCAGAAGGTAAATCCAGAAAACGAAACAGAAACCAAACAGTTAAAGGTACAGGGAAGAGTAGGCTAGAACAGGGGTACAGGAGCAGATACAGAATTTGACGAACTAGCAACAAGAACTGAAAAAGACAGGCTTAAATACAAAACTAAGAATCACATAACAGGCAACAGGTGAAACAAATGACAAGGAAATACATATAAGGAGTGGAGGGTGGAGACAGGTGAAAATAATGAACAGGCAGAACAGAATGGACTATGGGGGGAGAACAGGGACATAAGACACAAAATGCAAAGGAAACAGGAAGGTAAGGAAACGGATGAATACACAGAAAACAACAGCCAGGGCATGGATGTGACACATGCAAAATATCAGACAAACAAACAAACAGCACTTCATATTCATTCAAGCCTTACTTGCTACCATTACTATTTGTCTTATTTGTCTGAGAAGCACTTTGAGCTGCTTGTTTATTTGTTTGTAGGAAATGAAGGAGCTCCGTAATTAAAGTTTCTTATTATATTATGCACACCTACGCACATTGCCTATTTAAATTATGCATAATCTCTACATTATTTCATAAGACCCTTACACCATTCACATAAAGAGCCTACTTATGCTGTTACAAAACAGCTGATGAGTATATTGCTACTTTGGCTGAGCTTAATTAGGTAAAGACGGTAAATACTGCGTAAATTAGTATGACTCATTTTAAAGTACTTAGAGAAATAATGAGCTACTGTTGTAATATACAGTATATGTGATAGTTTGCATGAAAAGGATGTGTTTATGTTTCATGTGTTTTTGTAATATGTTCTCGGGATGGAAACATTTTTTTGACTATAGACTGACCAAGTCAAATAGACCTGTAAGGATTAAGGTACATGTCTGAAAATGAACAAATATTAATTTGGTCCCAGACCATAATGATCAAAATCATATTATAAATAAAAATTGAATCTTGAATGGGATTTCCAGTTTCCAAAATGTGACCTGAGGCTATTTCAAATGAGTATTTTATGAGGTAGGCCTGACAGAGATAGTTGAAAACAAGTTCACATATTAAGTGTCCCCAAAAATGAGACAGACAGCAATAACAAAGATATAGTATATTACATAACTGATGAAGAACATTGCTCAAAGACAAGCAAAATTAGTTCCCCCAAAACACATGAACATATTTAACAAGAGACACACAGTCACTCAGTAAAAACTGAACTATTCCCAATCCAATTAGTATAAAGGAAATCTTCACAAAAGGGATATACACTGTAGCTTCATAAAAACAATGTATTTATGACCAACGACTTGGTATTGTCTCAGATTGAAATGAAAACAGCACTGTGCCAACTAGTGTAATTGTTATTTTAATCCTCAAAAGGGATGTCAGTCATCTACACTATGCATTACAGATAATTATATGTGCTTCAAAATGTAAACCGCTATCATGAAATGAAGAAGTGGCTCATTTTTTTAAATTGAGTTCTCTACAGAGTTGTACAGTGTATTTTGTAAACTAACGCCCCAGTGTTATTATAAATGTTACTTTCCATTAGCACCCCATCACACACGACAAGTGTCATCATCAAAAAAACTCCCTGCAGGGGAGAAATCAGCTATGTTTCAAAGCTTTAATGGATTTCAATATATGACTTTTCACCCACTCATATTATTGCCTGTATTAAGTGATGATGCTTGATGAGTGTCACACGCTGTGGCACACCACTGAGAGGATAGATAAGCTGGACACAGGGGGATGAGGAAATTCTTGATTGCACTGGCATTTTAGTAAATCAATGGGGAGAGCTCACCAAAAAATAAAGAAAAGGTCTTCAGCCTTCAGGCTCATGGGATCAGGACTAAAAATAATAAACTAAAATAATAGCCGTGTCTGTAAAAATAATAATAAAAACTGACTAGCATGCAGATTTTTCAGCTGGCTGGCTTTTCTGTTATTTTAGTGTCCTGTCTTGTCTTGGCATGGCTCTTGGATCTTTTGTGGTTTCCCGGTCTCAGCCACCTACTGCTGAAAGAGCACACATTTTAAAAGCCTGGACTAATTTGTAATGTAGCTTCCTGATGTCTGTGACCTATCAACATCATCAGAGTCTGGATATCTTATTTTTAAGTTGCCCTACACTAAAACGCTTTGCATTTGAATGGATCTCAATGGGAATTGGGGGGTGGGACTAGATTCAGCTGTAAATTATGCTGATACAGTATAGAACACATTTGTTGGCTAAATGGCATTGAGTCATTTGACAAGGTGACCCAAACTTTTGAATGGTAGTGTAATCTGGAGGACAATAAAGCACAAGATACGTACGTATGTTTATGAGAAAGGCTCTCCTATTGTATAAAGTAGTTGGCAAACTAATTTCCTCCTTTCAAATGAATACATGATTTATATTCTATTCTAAATTAAATGATAGTTATCTATTTATTTATTGCACAAAGGCCAGTCCATATCTATTCTGAATCTAAATGTCATGGATAATAAAATCTACCTTACATGCATTTAGGGAGGAAAACAGTAAAACATGAATCACCTTTTCCTGTATTTTAGATTTTCAATGTCGAGATAGAAATGAGCATTGCTGATTGATGGCCCTAACATTGGTGTTGTCATAGATTGGAACCATCAATCATAATTCATATATTCACATGATCCCTCGATCTGAAGATGTGGGATGGCTTCACTGACAGACTTTTGGTGTTTAACAAAAGAGCTAAAGAGAGTGTGTTCTTCAAAATCTACAGGCCTTTTCAGAGAAACTTTGAGTGAGAACTGCCAGCTTGTAAATAAATGTTTTCTTTTTGGCAGCCACATTTTTGCCTGGGGATTAATTGCCTGTACTACAGCACAAGTTGCTTTATTTTGCACAATGTGTAAGCTATACGGCCAGATGCTAAATGAGATTTTGCTCGTCTGAGATCACGTCAGTCCTTTCTCCCACTGAGTGCTTTGCGTGACAGATGGTAAACCATCCTGGTGCAGATTGTTGTAATCTCCTGTTTTTACATTGAAATGAGTAGGATCAAAGAAATACATGGAATATATAGACAGGCTGGGTAAACATAGGGAGGAAGAGTTAAACTGGTCAGTGCATTGCCAACATACACTCCTTTAATTTTATGCGGGCATACAGTTCAGCAAGTTCAGAAGTTAAGAGCAAATGTTGACTGAAACTGATTTATTTGAGCTATCTTTCAGGGGAATTTAATCCCTCTGCATTGGTGTTTCAGTCATAGGATCTCTGTTTGGTACCACAAGCCTAAAAACTATTTTGTCCCAAATATCTCAAACTATTTATCCACACGGTTTAAGACTTGAATTAAAGAAGACGCTTGTACCATTCATAAATTTGAGACAGGACAAATGTATGTCAGTCCATGTACATACAGTGTACTCAAAAGATACATAAAAAAGACCGAACAATTTATGTTTTTATAGCTTAACAGTGAAAATCTCAATTTCAGTCAAGTCAAGGACCAACCCAGAATTATTTTATATTTGTGCACAAAATTTGATATCAATGTGGGTACAAGATTTGGTAAAGATATCAACAAGCATTCAAATTCCTCATTAGTTCCCCCCCCCAAAAAAAAATGTAAAATATGAAACATGCATATATTTGTGTCCAGACATATGAATGATCAGAAAAACGCTTACCTTTCTATTAACCCCCCTTAATCTTCACATGTGTTTTATTCACATATTGTCAGGGTTGGGAGGTAGCACCGGGTGTGGCCACCAGGGGCTTATTATTATTTTCACCTGGCCCTCATTAGTGCCAGGGGAGCCTACCTCCGGTGGGTATTTAAAGCGCTTGCTGGCATTCCGTCGGCGCTTTGGTATTCACTGTGCGCTCTGATACCAAGCCGGTATGCACGCGGTAAGACTCTATCTGTTATGAGTCAGGTATCGTGCAAGTTCTGGTTTTGCTGTCTGATTTAAAAAAGAAATAAGAAAGAAAATATATAGGGTAAGGAGGACGCTCAGCTAGCTGGTGCTGTGTGCACGGCTGACGCCTTCTGTAAGGTTTTGTTTTCTTTTCTTTTACAGCTCGTGTGAGCTTGCGGGTGAGGGACGTTGTCCCCGGTATTTGTATTTTTGGTTTGTGTTTTTCCTGAGCTGCGACTCAAGGTTCTTTGTTTTCTCGCCTAGTCTTTTATACTAGGTTGTTATTTTATTTTGTCCCCGGTCCGGGGTTTTGCGGTGCTCTGTTTTAGCACTCTTTTTCGTTGGGTTGTTCGCCCTGGTTTTCAAGGGTTGCTTTATTTTCTGGTAGCCGGTTTTTTTGGGCTGTTCCTTTTTTTTTGGTCGGAGTTGTCTCCAGACCTTTTCTGTTTCATTTACCTTCTGGAGTTTTGTGGCGAACACGTTCGCATGTTCGCTTTAAAGGGATTACCCTTAGTCGCTCTTGGCTCTCCGCCAGTCCCCGACCCTACACATATATGAGAGTATGTTTTATAAAGCATGTCCAAAAAAGCTCTCCAAAAAGGACAAAAGGATTACTCACCCTAATGAACCGGCATCACTTTATTTCAAAATTAGTTAATTAGACAAATTCAATAACAAGTCCAATGCAAATGCTCACTTGATGTTTTACGCACGTTGAAATATCTGCAATGCGAATGCGAATGCAGCAATATTCCTAAACGGTCCGTCTCCTAAATATGACACATACCATTATAATAATAGAAAACCCCATACAAGAAGATTGCCATGTTTAAATTGGTTCTGTACTGCAATAACCGAACAATGCATTTACACAAGAAGCAGCTCAAGATGGCATTTACTTAGGTATAGTCCTGGCAAAAACATAGTCCTCTCAAAAATGGCTGAACGGATTCCAAAATATACTTCAACAAATTATTTTTTAGAGTGAGGGATGTATCTCGTCCAATTTTTATTTTCATTTCAGTCAAGCTTCGAACCACTTCACATATACTGAATATAATGACTAGTGGGGTTTAAGCAGTCGATCCACTCCAGATAAAATGTAACAGTTGAGTCGTGTAATGAGTAATGAGAACTGTGCCTGCAGCACCATATAAGCGACAGCCAGTTCCACTCCCTGTAGAGAAGCCATGTTTATGTTTATTTCGAACAGAATAAAAAATTGGGAAAGTATGTTGTGGTTGTTGTATTCAGAGGATACGAAACTGTTTAAATTAAAAAGAATATACAAATATGCACAAAAATGTGCAAGTTATTAAGTCAGTTTTGGCCACAAGAGAGGACAAGGATGGTAATTAACCTGGAAATGTAATGACTTAAATTGCTGAAAGCCAGGCCAATGTTATAGCAGATCAAAAAGAGGCCTGTCTAAATCAATTTCAGTATTTTACCAGTTGTAATGTCTGCTCACAGGGTCACTTGGCACAGCAAGGCAGTGCTTTAGATTAGTAATTAGTTGAATTCAATTGAATAGAAAAGTGACCAGTGGTATATAATGTACCAGAAAAAATATTTGGCCTTTTCCTAATTTCCTATATTATTGCATATTAATCTCACTGAATGGTTTCCGATCTCTAGATGAAATGTAATACTCAACAAAGGGAAATGCTGATTATTATTTTAAATGATTATTTCATTTATTTAAGTTAAAAAGTTATATCAAACACCTTGTAGTAAGGGCGTGGTTTGCAGGAAGGAAGCAGGACAATCCAAGGATCACGCCGACTGGTTAAGTAGACACACACAAGCACTACGTTGCAAATTAGTCCAGCCTTTTAAAATGATATGGTAATGCAGCTTGCGCAGCTGCAGGAGTCCCAACATCAAACAACACCTGCTATGGCATCGTCACAGGGTGTGGATTGAGCTGTCCTGCTGAAGGAGCAAACAACTGACCTGAGTTTGGCCATCCAGCTAGCGGAGAACTACCTGTCTGTCGGAGAGGGTACAGGGAGGAAGAATCGTGAGCCTCCCACTCATTCCATGGACCCCTCCTCTTCCTTTCCACCTGCTCGCAAGTTCACCGTCTTTACCCTGCCCCAGCCCAAGTTCCCCGTTTTAAACCCAACCCAACCAAATTGTTGGGCGTCAGGTCTTTTCAAACCAGTATCTACCGCCACCAAACCAATGGGCTGGTGGAGCCATTCAATAAGACGCTGAAGAGAATTATTTATACGTCTGTTTCCACCGATATCCAAAATGGGGATAAACTAATTGACCCCCTGTGTTTGCCGTAAGAGAGGTTCCCCAAAAGGTTTTACCCTTTTGAGTTATTGTACGGGCGGAGGTCCCGTGGCATTTTGAATGCAAACATTTTCTCCAGGCTCAACTGCAGACACGGAAACACAACATGGGATGGTAATTGCAAATATTCAAACTGGAAGACAATGTCCTGGTATTACTCCCATTTTCAGCATCCAAATTACTTGAGGTTATTTGTTCGAATAGGAGAGGCACACATCAGAGCTACCATCTCAATTTCTTAAAATTGTGGGGAGAGATAGACCCTGCCTTGCTAGCCACACTAAATTTCATGTCACTTGAGCTGGGAAATTCCCAATCTGACCGCCACTCATCCCGTCCCACCTGGCAGCTATCTGACTCGGGAGCAGCAGGCAGAGGTAGCTTGGTTGCAGCAAGACTTTGCTGATGTATAGTATTTCCCCCCCTCTCAAAAAGAACAAACCTTATAGAACATCACACAAACCCCTCCAGGCACTGTAGTTAGATGTGTTCAGGTAATCAATACGGGCATCAAAATTGTGGTACAGGAAGAACTGGGCAAGATGCTGAATATGGGAGTAATAGAGGAATCTCAAGCCTGATGGGATTCTGTGTGAATTACCAAAGAGTGAACTAGAAATTTGTTGCCTATCCTATGCCTCGGGTGGACAAGCTGGATTGGTGGACACTGCTTTTTTTTTTCCCCGTTGGATTTAACCAAGGGCCACTGGCAGATTCCGGTTTAATTGGATGGAGGGAAGTACATTATCTGGGGTTCATCTCGGGGCGAAGACAGGTAGGTTCTCTGGTCGATAAAACACGGGCATTTCGTCGTGTCCCCAACCCAAGTCCAAAAAAGGTCATTCCTGGGGCTAGAGAATTACTATGAGCAGTTTATCCTGCATTTTTCTTTTCTCACTAGTCCCTTAATGGACCGGCTGGTCCCTTGGCTTCATTGTGGTGGTGGAGGTGTGTGACAAGGGCACGATTTGTGGGAAGGAAGAACGGCAATCCGTGGAACATACAACTGGACTACGTTCTGAATTGGTCCAGGATTTTAAAATGTGTGCTCTTTCCGCAGTAGGTGGCTGGGACCGGGGAACCGTAGTCTGAGAAAGCCGTGTCTGTTAGACCTGTGTGGGTGAGAGCTGCAAGTGAAGCTGAAAAGCTACCGTTAAGGTTTTGGTTTACTTTGCCTTCATTATTTCCATTTGTTATTTTGTGAAGACTTTTTGTTTATTTGTAGTTTATCTCTCACTCTCCCTTCCCTGCACAGCATTCCCTAATAAAACACCAGTGCAATCTGGAATTTCCGTATCCAGATTGTCTATCCTCCCAGGGGTGTGTCACAGCATGTGAAACACCTATTTCACCCATGTGAAAAAGTCGTTGCCTCCTCCATCAACTGTGCATCAAAACATTGCTCATATTGAACCTTACCACCAGAGTGAACTAGTCACCATCAAAGGAAATTCCAGCAAAGATTATAAAAAGGTTGTTCAGTCAGGAAAGGGTTACCAAGCCATTGATAAGACTCCATTATCTCCAAATGGAGAACTCTTGGAACTGTGAGTAAATTTCCCAGGAGTAGCGGACCTGCCAAAATGTCCTCAAGGGTGCAGTGACAACTTATCTAGGAAGTCAGAAAAGAACATCCAAAGACCTGCGGGCCTCTCTCATATCAGCTAGCAGCGTTCATGATTCCACATTAAGAAAGAGTCAGGTCAGAATAGCAAGGCAGAAACCGCTGCTAACCAAGAGAAACATCATCTGGATGATTTCCAAACCTTTTGGGATAATGTTCTATGGATAGATGTTATGACCTCTGTCGCAAGTATTTGTGTTTACATTCATTGTATATTTGCTGCATGCGCAACAATCTTAGATTTTCTTCCAGTTTGCCCCAGATTGGCAATTTCCATCTTCAGTTCTTCGGTTTGAAAAAGCCACCATTCACCAGTAGAGACTAAAACCTCTGCATGTGGTTTGTGGATTTGTGATTACTTCATTGACTTTGCCTGTTTGACCATAATTTATTAGACTTTTGTTTCCCACCTAGCCCCTTTTGATTTGTTTGCTGATTTGGATTTTATGTTTGACCATTGCCTTGTTCTATTCAACACTGATTCTTGGCTCAGCCTTTGGTTTGTTTACCACAGTATAGCCTACTTCTTGTGCTTGACCCCGGTCCATTCATATTGACTTTAACTTTCGTTTTGCCCCTCTGCTCCATGTATAGTGACTACGGTTAGTTAGTGTTTCCAGCTGAATTACACATCCTTCCATGAGGATACAATTTTATTATTTTGCTTTGTTATTTTTCCTTCATTATTTTTGAAGATGACTCTGGGTGGAAATCTAAACTCCATTTGGGGGTATGTTATTTGGTCTCTTGGTCACAGCCTGCAGATTTTCCACGTGTGTTGCGAGCTGGTGTACTGGCAACTTTGTATTTTTGTCATGGATTAATATATTCTCGACCGCACAGGCAATTTTGGGACTTGCCATGCACTGAAGTGGGAGGAGAGCCATTGCTTGGTGTGTATCAGTCAATAGTGAGCAGTGCATATTTTGTTGCAGCTTATTGCAGTTTTCCAGTCAAACCAGTCCATCTGCCCTTTCGCCACCCGCCTGCTGAACACATGGCACAAGTCTATGGCCTATGGCATATTGCACAAGTTGGATTGGCAATTTCCATTGTCTGTAAGAATGCAATGGAAGACAAGGATGTTTCTCCAAAAAAGTTATTTTGCAGCAGGGACATAAATCATAAATAATAAAAATCCATTTGAAAATCCATCCAACATATTTTCATTCAAACATTGCCGAAATGTTTATTATTATTGTTTTAATTCCCCATTAAACCTGTAACTCAAAACTTAAATTGTGCTATTCTATAAGCAAGAAATACTGATGTAGGGACTACAACTTCCACATTCCCACAGGAAAATTCTGCGACGTCCACCACGAATGACGTCTAACTTGGTTCAGCCAATCCCGTAATGGCGGGAGCAATAAACGGTCCCGTATAAGAGCAAGACACGTTCTTGGGATCTCTCTTCTGTTTCTTCTGCTTCTTCTGTTCTTCTGCTTCTTCTCTTCGACGCACCCCTTTTGGCCAGTCGCTTCAGCTCATCTGCTCCGAGACTCGGACAGAGGCTGAATGCTGCACAGCGCACTACCAGGCCTACGGACACACCCAGTTACCTCGCGGTAACTACGTGGCCTATAGTGAGTGGAAATTGTTGTACGCGGAACGCTACATCAGTTTACCCCAATAAAGCCCAACAACGAAACAGCAACGAACTTTTACACCTGGAAAAGGACCAGCGGATCAGACGACAACGCGCTGCTAAGACGGGAACACCCCAGCCTGCGCATCTCTCCCGGACACCATTCACAGCACCATCGCCGCTTCTACAAGGACAGCATGTCTTTTGGATCCAGCAATGCGTATGGACTCAGTAAGAAAACAAACATTCAGGCATAGCCAGTGTTTAGTTTAGTCTTAACTGTTTTTGTGAATCTGTGTTTCAATATTTACCATCCAACCATTGTAATGTGTTTGGTTAGCTACATATATATGTACGTGAATTGATTCGCCGTCTTTTGCGCATATATAGAGTAAAACTACGCAAGCAGTCCCTTCTCACAGCTAACTCTAACTCATTACCACACCCAGAACTCTAGCGACACGCGCGCTTGCGCGCGCCACACACACGCACACACACATACCAAACTAAATTTCCTTACTAACTTCCCGTTAGTTTATCTGTTATGTGTTTGTATGTTTGTTTAATAAATATATTTTATTAAACCCCGGTGTCCGTTTTGGAATCGCATAGACATGAGAGCCGAGTTAAAGCAGTCTTTCGAAGAACTTCCAACCTTCAGGTTATCGGTATGTTCAATCATTAATATTGGTTATTTTAATTAATTGAAATACTATATTTGTGGTTGGATATTTCTGATAACAGTAATTTTATGAGACTGATTACTTTTCGCAGTTATACTGCAACACAACGTTTAACTGGCGCCCCGGTTTCGTAGAGAGTAAAATCCCTGCGTTATTTGGCGGCCCGTGCAAGGACCCTACATAATTTGGAGTCCCGTGCGAGGACCCCTACATATTTTGGCGCCCCGTGTGAGGAAGACTAGCTTTGGCTCAAATTTCATGTCTTGTGACTTCATAACGAATTCCCCTTCCTAATTTGGAGCTCTGCATGAGAAAGACGAGCTTTGGCTCATGTCACGTGACTCCAGAACGAATTCTCGGCATTCTTTCTCAGCTAAATTGCCACCTGTGCAATTTTTTGAAAATACCGCTAGATGTCACCCTTGTACCATTTTTGAAAGCCTGCATGAGCCGCTTTCTCAATATACTGCCCCCTCGTGTAACATTGTGGCATTACATTCGTAATCTTACACGGTAGTTTGTTGATTGGCATTTACCTTCCGGTATAATACGTATTATCAATAATAGTATTATTAGCCGCACTGTATTATTAATTATAATTACTTTGTCAAAGTAATTTTAATAATTAATTGAATTTTACATTTAAATCCAAATTTAATTGTAATTTCAACCAATCACATTCTGGTATTTAGGATTAATGTGATCAGCATCACAGTTCCTATTTTACGGTCTTAATATCCGCCATAAGTTCGGTCATTTTGCTGTTGTTGCATTGCAGTACCGCTAGTGCAACTCGAGTCCCTGTGTGATGCTATAGCTACCTTGTACTATAGTTAGAGAATATTCAAAGAGCCTTTTAAATTCTTTATCCTTCATCACAACTTGTATGTTGGATTGTGATTTTGGTGAACAATTCATTGCCAACTTTTAGGAGCTCAAGGCCCTTGTGAAATAGTTAACTTCAAGAGTACCCTCTTAAGTTACTGATTCAGCTTTTAGCTTTATTTGGCGTGAGATATGGAACCCATATCTATTGATGAGTACCTTTCCTTTTTAGCCCAAGGTTTAGCACCTGGCTACGTAGCTTTCCTGAATCAGATGAACCTCACTGATTGTAGGAAAGAAATGTTCTCCTTAATCAACGAGAAAGGTCACTCCCCCACCCAGTCAAAAGACCCAATTCTAAGTTGTCTGGTCTTGAATTTTGCCAGACAGATTAGTCTTGCTCTTCAGAGCAACAAAAACTTAGAATCAGAGATGGCATACCTCAAAGGACAACACACCAGTGTTTTACTTGAGCTTCAAACTGTTGGCAAGAAAGCAGTACAATACTTGCGTGATCTGCATTCAGCCGAATCAGATCTTTGTTCCTACAGAGAGGAATTATTTCAGTTGAAGAGTGGATGCCACAAACTACCACATCCACTCTCTTCTGTAAGCCTGCTTTCTCAGGCTTGCCCAACTCCAGCTTCTCCTGCTTCCTCCTTACACCAGAAGGCGGGGGAAGGGGGGTCACAAATTGATTCGGGTTTGTCAGATCCCGGTTCCACAGCTTGCTCTGATGGAGACTCGTCAGTCTCCTCAGATTGCAGTGCTGTTGACCACCCATGCAATGGTTTGCCCACCTCTTCCCTGGAGAGGGAAAGGGGGGACTCCATCCCAATGGTGGTCCATCTCCGCAAGGGAGAAACAGTCAGGCAAGTACAGGACTGCACCTTCCATGCCCACCCCTCTGATGAGGAGGTCAGGGAACCCTCCCGTGGACACGGTAGAGGAGATCTAACGTTATTAATTGGGCACACAAAAAGCAACGCTAATCCCGCTAGCTTTCCCTTTATAACTGAGAGGATAGGTGACAGCTCGGTACAGTACGCTGACAGCGACAATTCATCTTCTGCCAACCATTGCGAGAATGACTGTTTTGTAGCTCCGCCCCCTAAACCAAACCGAGGACGTCGAGCTCCGCATGAAACGCATTCACATTCAAATGTGATTTCAGGCTCTCCTTCTCCAAACAGGCAGACTAGTGCAACTTCACATGGTCTTCGCTTTGAGGAGCTAGAGGCCATGGCGAAGTATGTCCACACATTTGACCCGAAGGACTCCGAATTTAACATTCAGAGTTACTTGAGGGAAGTAGACTACTGTCTCTCGGATCTGCCCAGGGCAACCGATCGAGAAAAGGTACGACTTGTATGGAAAACCTCAACCAGAGAGATCCATACATTTATGGAACAACTTCCACCACAGGTTCGTTCCAGCTATCCCAAGGTTTGTGAACCGTTGGTAGCTGAGTACCTGCCACGGTTTGATCAGGCCACAGCCATGATCAAATCTGTGGAGGTTAAACACAGCCGTACAGAAAGACCAAAAGACTTTTACCAACGTCTTAAACATGCTTTTTTCCAGGGCAGAAACGGACCAGGCTTAGATGAAGATCAAGCCTTCAAATCCCTTTTTGTGCACAACCTGCACCCCTGTGTCCGAACTCATGTTTCACTGTTTTCAAGGGGCCAGCACTCAGCCCTTGAATTAAGAAATGAAGCCCAAATGGTCTGGGACACTTTAAGGATTGTGCCCAGGAACGAGGTATTGGAAACAGCTGAGCACGTTGTTCCAACCAAGCCCGCCGGCACTTCCCAAGTTGCCCCATTAAAATCTAATGGCTCAAAACAACGGCATGTGAGTAAGTTCCCGGTTAAGAGCCACCGTGGTCGCTTCTCACACTCTGATTCCAGCCGGAATTGGAGAGAAGACCGACCCGGTAGGCCCAAGCCTCAGAGTCACCAGCATGACTCTGATAGGGAAGATACCTTGTCTGAAGAGAGCTTCTTCAGTTCCTCTGAGGACAACTAAAGCCTCTAACCTTTGTTCAGTAGTGTGTATGCCTTGAGTAACCACTCCAAAGAGCTATCTGGTCTTGTTCAACCTCCATCAAAAGACGTTGAATAAGACTGATCTATAGCCGTGGTCTCCTCACAGGCAGACTCCCAGCTGAAGCTTTGACCACTTTCTTTTGCACACCTTTCCTACCAAAGGGGGGTGGCAAAATAAACTGGTAGTTTATAGCAGCCACTTAGATTTGCATGTAGCAGCAGCAAACGCAGATCGTAAGTAGGTACTGTAGAGTTAAATCCGACACCTGTTATAACTCGTAAACGTTCATTGCTTCTTTCTACACCTACTGAACCATCGTAAAGTATTGCATGTAGAAACTACAGGGTAATCTTTACAAGTATATTGCCACACCCCAGTGTGCCTTACTCCACCTCTTCCCCAAGCAAGACAAGACCACTTGTGAGCTTACCACATCATTTAGAAATGAGACCACCTCTCCATTTCCTTCCTGATGACACAGCCATAAGGTTAAGCTTGGATACAGAAAGCTGCCCTAATTTGAAAATGCCCCCACATATTTCAGATGACAACCCTCGTCAGCAACCTGACTGTAGGGACTAGAACAATTGGTCAGTCTGAACAAGACTTCCAAAAAGGCTACAGCCTCTCCATCCTAGACCCCTACATCATCTGAACATTTTCATGGCTGGGTCATTCCTGTTGGTGCTCCACCTTCTGGACACCATCCAATAACTAACAAAACACCTGAACTAACAAAACGACTAACCCTTTCACCAAGGTTTCTCATGTTTTGTGACAATGTATTCACTGTTCGACCTTAGTGTTTCACATTGTTTGTATCATGTGTTTTAGACCAGTTTAGTTAATTGTTGATAAATGCCTGGATGTTTGTCAGTCAATTGTGAACTGTGTTACCGACCCAATGTACTTGACCTGTGGACTGTGAACTGACTTTTGTGCTCTCGAGGAACACTGGCTTCAGCCGCATCCTGAGACCACAGGGGGGATGTAGGGACTACAACTTCCACATTCCCACAGGAAAATTCTGCGACGTCCACCACGAATGACGTCTAACTTGGTTCAGCCAATCCCGTAATGGCGGGAGCAATAAACGGTCCCGTATAAGAGCAAGACACGTTCTTGGGATCTCTCTTCTGTTTCTTCTGCTTCTTCTGTTCTTCTGCTTCTTCTCTTCGACGCACCCCTTTTGGCCAGTCGCTTCAGCTCATCTGCTCCGAGACTCGGACAGAGGCTGAATGCTGCACAGCGCACTACCAGGCCTACGGACACACCCAGTTACCTCGCGGTAACTACGTGGCCTATAGTGAGTGGAAATTGTTGTACGCGGAACGCTACATCAGTTTACCCCAATAAAGCCCAACAACGAAACAGCAACAAACTTTTACACCTGGAAAAGGACCAGCGGATCAGACGACAACGCGCTGCTAAGACGGGAACACCCCAGCCTGCGCATCTCTCCCGGACACCATTCACAGCACCATCGCCGCTTCTACAAGGACAGCATGTCTTTTGGATCCAGCAATGCGTATGGACTCAGTAAGAAAACAAACATTCAGGCATAGCCAGTGTTTAGTTTAGTCTTAACTGTTTTTGTGAATCTGTGTTTCAATATTTACCATCCAACCATTGTAATGTGTTTGGTTAGCTACATATATATGTACGTGAATTGATTCGCCGTCTTTTGCGCATATATAGAGTAAAACTACGCAAGCAGTCCCTTCTCACAGCTAACTCTAACTCATTACCACACCCAGAACTCTAGCGACACGCGCGCTTGCGCGCGCCACACACACGCACACACACATACCAAACTAAATTTCCTTACTAACTTCCCGTTAGTTTATCTGTTATGTGTTTGTATGTTTGTTTAATAAATATATTTTATTAAACCCCGGTGTCCGTTTTGGAATCGCATAGACATGAGAGCCGAGTTAAAGCAGTCTTTCGAAGAACTTCCAACCTTCAGGTTATCGGTATGTTCAATCATTAATATTGGTTATTTTAATTAATTGAAATACTATATTTGTGGTTGGATATTTCTGATAACAGTAATTTTATGAGACTGATTACTTTTCGCAGTTATACTGCAACACAACGTTTAACTGGCGCCCCGGTTTCGTAGAGAGTAAAATCCCTGCGTTATTTGGCGGCCCGTGCAAGGACCCTACATAATTTGGAGTCCCGTGCGAGGACCCCTACACTGATATGTTTTTAAAGTATTTCTTAAGTTTAACTAAACAAAATAAAACCAGGGAAGATCATAAAACAGGCTACCAGTGAATGACTCGCTCAAACGAAAGGAAACAATTATAACCTACAATTAAATCATTAATTCACATGAATGATATTCCTTACTAAATTTATTTTCTTTAAGTGGTGAACAGGCATTTTGGGTTCCCACATGTAAAATTTGGATTTGATTTTCAGGCTACATAGCCGAAAAATAATGACAACATGTCTTGTTGTTTATTGGTCGCTTTGATATTGAGCACAATCAAATTATATTAGCAACAAAGATATGCTAGGAGATCATTAATGCACTAAATTCAGTGTGCATATACAGTACTGGCATTAATTGGACACTGTGCAGCTTGGTTCCCTGAACAGCAAGATACACATGCTCAGTGATATTGGAAGTAATCAGTACATCATGGTAGGTGTAATAATCACTGCTTGTTTAAAACAAATGGTAAGAGAGAGGTAGCAACTTAACACTCGTTTATATATATATATATATATATATATATATATATATATATATATATATATAGGAGCAAATATTTGTAATTCAGAAAGAAGATGCATATCTTTGCTATGACTATACACCACTGGTAGAGTTCTAGTACATTCCTGGTGATTACAGTTCATGTGTTATGCCATTCTTCTTGTCAGACTGGTGTAAGAAAAATAATAAAATATACAATATCAATAAACTATATACAATATCTGTACACCTTTTGCCTAAATTAGTGTGATTGTGAACCAACTCACACACTATTGTTATTTGAATGTTTTATTTATTATTCCACCATTTTTTGTTTGCCTATTCTTCCCACAGTTTAAGCTAACAACACCAGACCAACTGGAAAATGTCCGGCTTGGTTCCGAATGGTGTGCTTGTTTTTCGATTTCGCATTCATTTCCCAGTTATTTAAGACTTTCCAGGGAAAAAGGAATGAATGGAGGAATGTTCAGTTTCTACAGTGGTGACAGTTAAAATTGAAATGTGGAGACATGTTGTGTAATTACTCTCGATTGTTTCACGACATACATATATTACACATCAAAATGTTCATATACACCACATTATTAGGTACATGTTTACACCAGCTTGTAAATGCAAAATTTTCAATTCCATCGTATTGGAATAGCAATAGTCCACGGATTTGCCATGATGTCACAATAGCTGTAATGTAATATTGTATATAAATGAAATATTTGTTCTTACCTTAAAAAAATAAATCACAGATAAGCAGCAAATCAGCTAGCTGGCATTATTAAACAAAGTCACATCCATTTGTATTTATGCATTGGTGACAAACTAAATGGAATGTTAATTTAATATTGCTCAACAGTAACTGTTTGCTGCAAATGTAATTTGAATGTTCGCTGTCTTAAACGCACCTCTGTACACCAGCTTGTAAATGAAAGTATTTAAACACAATAATATTTGCAGTAGTAGCAATAGCGGGGCAGCCTGTAGCATAGTGGTTAAGGTAAATGACCTGGACATGCAAGGTTGGTGGTTCTAATGCAGCCACAATAAGATCCACACAGCTGTTGGGCCCTTGAGCCCTCAACCCTGCATTGCTCCAGGGGAGGATTGTCTCCTGCTTAGTCTAATCAACTGTACATTGCTCTGGATAAGAGCGTCTGCCAAATGCCAGTACTGTAATGTAATGTAATAGTCCTCCAATTCGTTGCAATGCAAGGAAAGTTTTTGAAGAGATCTGCTGGGAAATTTTTCCATGCTTCTTGTAAATACCTCCAAAGTTCAAAAGCTCAAGTCTTGCATTTTCAGCTTCTTTAGATCTCAAAGACATTCAGTGATGTTGAGGTCTGGACTCTGATGGGGAGCTAGTCCATTATTCTGAGACCACCAGTAGCTTGATCGTCTTATCAGTGTGCTTGGGGTCATTAACTATCTTGCTGTAGAACTAATTTGCTCCCAATCAAATGTCTAGAGGCTACTGTATATGTTATGATTTGTTTGTATTCATCAGCATTCATGACTATAGTGCCTACGACGATAGTCCAAATGACACTTGCATTCCAAACAAGAAAATCATCAGCCATTCTGGCACTAATATACAGGAAAATATATTTTGGTAAGGCAAACATGCTATTCAAATGAATCCTGAAAATTTCATAAAAATTTGTTTGACAGTTTTTCTTAAAAAGATTTGTATAACTAGCAATTAGAACTAGCAATTCTTTAAGTTCTGTGTTCCTCTCAAAATAATCTATTTGGATGTTGATTCAAAGAGAATATTTGATTGAATCCTCAGCAGCCTGCCCAGTGGTACATGTTGTTTGAAGTAGACCACCATAGTTATAGAACCCATAGCAGGTATTAATACATTGTGTGTTGGTAGCCTTGTCAGTGCATAGGTCAAGATAATGGTCTCAGTGCTTCTGTGAATTTCCTTTTGCCAACCATTATGACATTATCTCTCACTTTAAAGATAGTTTTTGGATTGAATAGTGATATATTTAGTGTGGAGGCTTTTCTGTAAGAATGAGGGCATCAGCAACTTTCAACCTTGAATCATTTCAATTTATTCTGCTTTCTGTGACAGACAGCTTTGGAAGCACAGTAATATTCAGCATCTACCAAAACAAACTTACGCACCATCTATGGGATTTTGCAGGGGTGTTATAAGGCAATATCTTGGCACGGTCAACTGCTCCCATGTCTATATCCAGGCAGGGAATGTCAACACGTCTTCCCTCCTCTCTGGAAAAGCACCTGACTTCCTTCAGTTGACTTATAGAAGTTGGCCACAGTGACGGTACTGGTGTCATATGATTTGACAACAGCCGCTTTTGCCTCATTATCAACTTTGATGCCAGAGCTCCCTCTTCATCTTCTTAGTTGTGTGGTTCTCCTCCTGAGTTCATCCCTTGATCCCTTCCCCAAATTCACAGGTCCATTGACTGATGCAGTTGTGTTATGTACATAAATTAACTAGTTGTCTAATTAGGAAACACCATTGACAGGGTTTAGAACATTAGTTCCAAGGCAAAACTCTGTCTGGAAATTGCGTTATACCAGCAAACAGTGTCTGATCAAAAAACTACAAATACAACCAGCCTTGACCCTGTTGTATGACCGCATCCTTTGTTCATAGAAAGCTAGTTCTCACTCAGGCTTTATTTTGAAAATATTGTCTGTGTCTGGCCCTGAAGTCAGGTTGTTTTGAATTTGGAGCTCTTGAGAGAGACTTGAACCTTTTTATGGACATCACAGGAGCAATTCTGTGATAGCATGTAGGTTCTGCCAAGTAATCATCAGCGCATGGCATCTTTACAATACCCAGGATGGGCTTCATCCTGATGAAAGATTACATTATATTTTGGTGTATATTGATGCTGGCTTCATCCAAGCAGCAGTAATGCAGATTGGTTTGGTCGGCAATAAACTAGAATCATTTTGGAAAAATAGCTGAGTGGAGTCACCAGTTCATAAAGTACAGTAAATGCAATCACTGTAGACTGCAAAGAACAATCGGATTTATTGTTGTTATACATCGCATTAATTGAATCAATAATGAAACCTGGGTAATCTCACTACATTTTACACTCCTGTTGACAACTGTACTTATACTGGAGGTTCTGCTGTTTAAAATGTGTCAGCAAAAAGCTCAATACTAATATTGCAATGGCACAGTCTGCAAACTTGATTCTCAGTACCTGTATTATCACAATGAACTGCTTATCAGGTCACCTACCTACTGAGCATGTGCATTGTATACATTCGTGCCTTGGGATTTTAATGTGAGCACTCCTCTGTATCTCTAGAGATACTGTCCTCATACTGACCCCTTTCATGTCTGTTCTCCCTTGAAGGAAGTGCTTCCTCATCCTCTTCACTTCATAAGAGAAAATGGAGGCTCACCTATCACCCTGCCTCTCTCTACTGTACAAGGTGTTAGCGGTGATTCTCTGGGTGGGAAATATTTATGCTGGTAATTAAGATACTGTAATGTACATAATCCTTTTCAGGATTAGTAATCAGTAATAATAATGTGGCTTGGTGCTGGATCATTGTGTCATGTGGTGAATGGACAAGACAGACAAAGGAAACTGCATTTCATGTACTCTCTTGTGGAAAGTTTCCACAAAATAATTTTCCAAAAACATGCACCACTGTCAGAATGCATAAGCAAAGGGACAAATTGGCCACTTTCAACTATATGGAAATTATTTGAGATATTTCACTGGGCTCAATGGGCTCTTTCAATATTACACAACTAAATCGGTCATTGTAAAAGTTTTAGAATTCTTGGCTGATTGCGCTTTTCTTAAAAGTACTAAATATGAAATACTCTATTCAGACCACTTATGCAGAAGTGATTACCTCTGCTGCACTACCATGTCTCTTTGAGAGTTTGTTCTTTTGCCTATATTTTGTCTGAAACCTGCAAAGTGAGAGTGAAAAGACATTGAAAATAAGTTCTGCAGGAGAGGAGACATATTCCCAGTCATGTGCATCAGCCCAGAACATGCAAGAGTCCAGACAGGCAGGAATATGCCCGCGACAGGCCTCTAATCCATAGCACACACACCATTCACTCACACCTTCAAGTCTCAAATTAGCCTAAAACCTTTTTGTTGTGAGGAGGCAGTCAGCACACCTACTATATCAGAACAAATAAAAATGTCTTTGTATAGCACATTTTTCACACATTTGCATTTGCGTATAAGACCCTGATCTCACCCCCACAAAGGTTTGTGGTAATGGTGGCCTGGAAAAACAGATAGTAAGACAGATAAGAAAAAACCATGGCAGGAACCAGACTCCTCTGGCCAGACATTAATCTGTGAAATGCACCAAATGTAATGGCAGTGGATGGTGAGGGCTACACCAGAAGCAGAAGACATGTGGACTGGGAGGCAGACAAGCTACAACACAGCATTACAGTCTGCATCCTCATAGCTTTGCAGACCCTATTCTATACTCCCAGCTTGCTGTGCCACACAGTGAAGTGTGTATACACATAGACCTGCCCTATACTGCATGGTACATATAGTCTGATGTAAATGTAATTGTTATATTAATGAAGCAGATTTTTCTTAAGCAGCTAAACCACTGAAAGACCAACCATTTAATTGTATTATTTCACTGGCAGAAAATGAATACAATTAAATTGTCAAAAAGGCAAAGGTGTTTACACATTCTGATGTTTACAACAAGAGCTTTTGAAAATATCAGAAAATGCACACTGCATTAAAACAGCATATTCAGATTGCTGATGAAATGATTGTGTGAATGATTTTATTTTACTTACTGTTCAAAGCTTGTGCTGATAGTGGGGTAATTTATCCCTTCAAGATAAGTGTTTATCTTTATGGAGATAAAACTGTTTTTATCATTTAATCTAAATTATTTAGTGTGAATAAAGAAAATGCTCCTCTGAAAAACAATTGATCATATTTGTTTCAATAATGTATTTTCTCACCATTTTCAATAGTTCCCCAGACCCCAACTATAATTCATTATGAATTTAATCTTTCTGTCTGGGAGTAACCTCTGGACTGCATGTAATATGTGAAACGTTGACCAGTATATGGTAATTTTCCATCGACTAGTGTTTAAAGGCAGCAATCTGTGTTCCGAAATGATAACAAGTTTTGGGTGGGCTATTAACAATAGACATGTTAGACATTGTGGAGGAGATGGACAATTCTCAAAGTACATGAGGTCTAACATGCCTGGCACAGGAGACAAGGGGGAGCAGCTCTGAAAAAAAACTACCACCATAAAGGAGAATTAAATGTGAGGGAAATGTGAGGATGTGAGGAAGTAATACAAAGAGTTGCATCATCCACAAACCTGTCAAACAAGGACTTACGTGCTGCTTGAATTGTCATCTCTGTGAAGTGCCTTGTAAGGGATTTTGTGATAACATATAAATAAAAGAAACAACATCAATATCAAAGTTGCTATTTACGTCAGAATTTGAGGACAAAAATAGGCTTACTCATAACTGAAGAAAAATAAAACTGTACAGCAGATGTTGTCGGAAGGCCCACTGGAGACTGTAGGCACGAAGCAAACGGTACTGGTGTTGACACACAAGCAGAAAGATGTGCTGCTTCTATGTGCCACTTAAGGACCATGGCCACTACATGTACAGCTTAAATGAGGCTTCAGATAGGGGGGTGCTGCTGATACCAGAGACAGTTCTAGGACAGGGGAATAAACAATGTTCAAAAGATGGTTCAACAATAAATTTAACAAGTGTATGCCTCACCTTGAACTGCAACAATAGGGAATAGCTGGAACTGCTGTAATGAGAGGAAGAGACCGAGACCTCCCTCTGTACATTGTATTTGGACTGCATGCTGTCCAGTGCCAAGCTTCAGATCTCGATGAAGACTGAAGGTTTGTGAAGGTGAATAAAAGTGTGCTCAGTTATGGCTGTCATCCACAGCTGCTAATGACATGGTCCGACTGGTGCACTTGCCTGTGGGGCAGGTCTGAGACCTGTGATGTGGAAAGATCACATCCCAAGGCAGAAAGTCCTGACTCCAGGGGTCAGAAAGTAGAAGTCCTGCCATGTGTTTCTGCCACCCATGGACTCAGCCAGGTGATTTCACTCATTAGTTCCGTCTCCTGGCTGAAGAATTGTGCTATTAGGCGGATCCAGGCAATTGGAACAAAATACTGGTATGTGGACTTTCTACCTCTGGTCACGTCACATCAATTTGAGATGTATTTTACAAGAACAGTCATGGAAGTCTGGAGCCAGGCCTACTCATTGAGTGGGCACATACCTTGGTTGCATTCATAAATCAGCAGAGGGTTTAAATGTCCTTCATTACAGGGTGTGGAAGCTGAGACTGGGAGCCTGCGTGGTGAGGGAGAATGAGTCCATGAGACAGGTTAATTGTACAGGACACACTACAGAACACGTACAGGCTTATACTCATCATATCTAACAGTGTAGGTAAATCCATACCTAAGCTTGGTCTGGAAGGAGGTTTGCCAGTACACCCATCCATCTATCCATCCATTATCCTAACCCACTTATCCTGAACAGGGTCGCAGGGGGGCTGGAGCCTATCCCAGCATACATTGGGCGAAAGGCAGGAATACACCCTGGACAGGTCGGCAGTCCATCTCATACCCATGGGCAATTTAGACTCTCCAATCAGCCTAACCTGCATGTCTTTGGACTGTGGGAGGAAACCGGAGTACCCGGAGGAAACCCACGTGAACACGGGGAGAACATGCAAACATCCACACAGAGAGGCCTCGGCCAACCGGGATTCGAACCAAGGACCTCATTGCTGTGAGATGGCAGTGCTACCCACTGCACCATCCTGCCACCCTACCATCCATGCCACCCTGTTTTGCCAGTACATATAGTGGAGCCTACATGCTGAATTTAGTACAGGGATCAAACGCGCAGTGCACAATGCAGTCTACACAAATCAACATGTATCAAATAAATCTGACTGGAGACGCCAGTGTATTAGAAATTTAACATCTGGAGGTAGGCTTATTCGATTGGTTGAGTGTTCAGTAGTTTTGTGCTATGCCACTGCAGATCCAGGATCCATTTATGTATATTAATGTTAGAACTGGGGTTGGGAAATCTGATCGTGGATCAGAATTTAGGAGCTGGCTGGTTTTAAAATGTTTACACTTCCAACTCGGGCTCAGGACTATTTCAGAACTTGCCATGATCCAAATTTGTGTCGCGACCTACAGGTTGAGAAACGCTGGTTTAGACCCTTGTTGTACTTTGCAGTTTAATCTAGGACTGTTGCATTTGTACTTATCTTGGTGCTGTAGTTCCTGACCTTATTACTCACAGAATTGATCTATTTACTATGTGTGCTAGACTTAATGTTGCATGACTGTACACCTGATTCCATGTGAATTGTACCTTATACACCCTGTCAAATGACAACACTCAAACCAACTTGGTCCCTCCCATAAACTTCAGTGACCCATTTGAAGTATTTCACTTTCTGGATATTGAAGTAATGCAAAAACATGGTTGTTTTGGTTCATTTCTCAGAATTAAAGCTCCAAAGTTCAGTGTCAGAGTGAATTGAACAAATTTCAATTGAAATGACCTTTTTCTGCAAAAGCCAGACATGTTCCATTAAACAGACCCTCAGCTTAGTTTCACCAATGAGATCAGGAAAAAAAACTAGCAGCATACTTTGTTACTGCAGCAAAAAAACAACAACAAAAAACAATATATTTATGCTACATTCACGTTTCAAGGCGATTCATATTCCTAAACTTTTTGCATTATTCCATATGCTATATAACTGGTCCTCCCCCACATTTTTAATACAGAGCAATGAGGCAAACTGAAAACTGGTATAAACAGACCTCTCTTAGAGCTTCAGGGCCAAGCACACAGTGCATTCTACCTGAGATGAAGTGCTATAGTAAGGACAACTTGTTTTAAGGAGATACAATAGCCATAAATATTAAAAGAATCCCATCTCTTTGTCCATTATGCATGTATGGGCCTTGTTGTAATTCAATCAATTTATAATGTTTGTGACTTGCTGGCAGCAAAGAGGTTTGGAAACAGCAGTGCAGGTGTCACACTATCTGAAATTAAATGAATCACTGTCAGCCCTTTATTAGCATATGGTAAGCCCTCCATTATTATATGGAAATTAATTAAAAAGAAAAAAACCTGAGGGTGATGATTTCTGATGCTCACAATACTCACAGTTTTCATTAGAAAACCATTTCTAGCACTTGCATACATGGACTCAGCATTAGATTTACATAATTGTGTATGAAATTAAGTCTAAGGATGCTTGAGGAACATAGAGCCACAGTGTGCTCTAAATGATAGAAAATAAATAGTTTTGAAATAGCATGAGACCAGCAGGTGACAAATAAATGTTTATATACTATTTATAATGTTAGCTGTTTAGAAATACCTATAGATTGTCCTCGCAGGTCTAAAAACATTGTCTTTTTGACAGTTCCTGTTGAAGTTAAAGGCATACTATGCAGGATTTTCAACTTATATTATAAAACATGCTCAGTCATTGCTTATCAACCTGTATTTGTTATTCAGGATGTTTCTGGGTGTGGCTGTGTACTGTATCTGAAAAGCATGTGGCCAATAGAAGAAGGAGGAGGATCGCAAAACATGTATTCCTTGACTGTACAGCTATTGCTGGCTTAGCGAAAGAAAGGGTCACCATGGCAGATAACCGCTAATTAAATGGCTGGTCAGCCTTCAGTAATGTTAGGTAGCTGGCATTATGAGATTAATAAATTCAGTTATGTTTGGTAAAGTTAGCTGGATGGCCACGATAACTTGAGAATTTGCCTTGGGTCTGATATTACAAAGTATCTACAACGTAGCTACTATCTGTAGTAACTAACTAATATCCTGTATAATTTATGTATTTTCTGTATATGGCTGCAGTTTGACTACTACAACCAACATCTGTGGTCAGAGACATTCTTTTGTATATTTGGTCAATGTATGTGCTTTTGTTTATACTTTCATTGCCACGGGGGTTGGCAGGTGGGCCATAGCCAGAAGGTCGCCTAGCCTACTGCCCTAGCCAGAATAACAGTATTTTGGAGGGAAGCAGGGAAAGAAAGCATGCATAGTATAAGTTTTGCTATTTTATTCTTGTTTTGTTTCCCCCCCTCCCCGCCCCCTCGGGAGATATGCTTTCATTTTTTAGTTTGTATTGGTCTTACTGACCAAGTAGCCTTCTGTTGGAAAGCAAATTGTATGGGTTAGTGCCATTAGCTTATGCCAGCTACATCATACTAACCTAATATGGGGGCCAGTAAAGGCCAACAAGACACTAGCACTTACTTCTTGCAAGTTTTATCACCACTGCTGTGAAGTAAAAAAGTGGATAAACTATATTTTCTGTGAGAAATGTCTTGTTGAGTTCACATGCACACACAGCGGTCTACATTCTAAAGCTCCATTTTGGCCTCCCTACATGAAGTTAACAAACATTATAATATATTGCTTGTAATATTACAACCCGGTCTGGCTTTAGAAGCGAACATCAACTAACGTAGGCTAACTAACTTGTATTTGTTTACTGAACGTTAAGTTAATGTTTATACTGATGAGTTAATATTAACAACATCCACGTCTCTATAACAATACTAGTTCCAAATACATTGTCAGCTGTTACAGGCTTTAAATTGCAAACTGGACCAGCTCCACCGTGCACCACATGTTTACAATTTAATATTAAAAAAGGGTCAGCTAACAGCTCTCTTGTGGCACATAGCAAAGTTGTAAACAGAGAAACAGAGTTGTTGGCTGATACAGAGAGCATGTTTAAATGAGAAGTGGTTTGGCTGCATCGTGATTGCAAAGTATGGAGAAAGGTCATTCTCAATCATAAATGCGCGTAACATGATCAACAAAATATATCCACACACAAATATCTGTCAACTTGTGTCTTGTGTCTTCTGATTTGTACAAATGCATACATATTTGTATATGAAGAGCACACATATGTATCAAAATTCAATTTTTTTTTCAATAACTCAGTTTCAAATACAAAATCTGCATTTCCGGATAAAATGACACGCATGCATTCAATGACATGAGTGGTAAGTTTCCTTTCTTTTTTTTGGAGACTATTCAATACTCACCTTATGACTAAAAAAAAGTATTTGTTGGGACTAGACAGTTCTCTCTCTCCTTTCTCTCGCGTGGCACCTTTACTATTTCTGAAAGTGACAGCTCAGCTGACCTTTACAGTCTAACAGCCTTCAAAGAAAGTTTTATTATTATTTTAATGGGGTCTGGAGAGACAATATCACCTGACAATCTGCAATACTGATGAAAGCAACCAGGTCTCATGCCCTTTTGATGATAGGTTAATACCTGATCATAGCAAGGCAGTTAACCTGAATGATCTCACGATAGAAGGAAGGTACAAGTGTATACTGTAGGTAAAGGGCATTCTCTGGTGTCCTGGCTAAATGTCACTCAACCTAATGATCACCCTGGTGGGTGCTACACGTTGGTGGTGGTCAAGGAGAGTTTTCCCCTTGTCACTGTGAATCACTTTTAGTGAAAGAAAATGGCTATGTAAATCTAAGTGATCATTCTCACCATCGTCATCATATACAGTAAATACAAAAGTATGAGTTTAATTTATTTTCCACAAATCACATATACCTAGTGACTGAGTGAGTACATTTCAAAGCAGTGCTTTTCAACAGGCATCATTACTGACCTTTCAAAGCAATCATGTTGTAAATGGTCTGCATTTAAATAGTGCTTTTATCCAACGTGCTGTACAATTATGCTTCTCATTCACGCACACACTCACACACCAACAGCATGTGGCTGCCATGCAAGGCACCAACCAGCCTGTCAGGAGCATTTGGGGGTTAGGTGTTTAGCTCAGTGACACTTTGACACACCCAGGGCAGGATCGAACCGCCAACCCTCCGACTGCCAGATGAGCCAATGTCAATCTAATCCCCTTCAAGAGATGTCCATAGAGAAATCATACTGCATTTATGAGTATCTTAGTTACTAGCCTGAAGATCATTAGAGTTTTACACTGATATTTAATTACAAGTGACTGACATCCTTTTGCGCTTCTGCACTCTTCTCTCTTCCCTAATTTTAGATAAGGAGTAGTGTAGTATCTTAAACAACTTATTTTTGTTTTGTTTTCTTCAAGCTGTCCAGTCATAATCCAGTCCCATTATTGTCATACTTCAAGAAACAATCTATTTGGAGAACTACAATGGATTGTCAGATAAAGTACATGCAGTAGGTTTACATTAACTTGAAAAAGGAAAGAAAACTGGGTTTTTGAATTTCAATTGTCATGCTTTTTGTTGCATCAAATGAACACAAAATACATGTACATTTGATCTTCTTTGAGAGAGAGAGAGTTGGTAACAACAAATGTGCCATAACCTTGCTTTAGCCTCAAACACCTTTGATGTGTTATACTGAGAACAAATCCAGTGGGCTCCGGAGTTATTGGCACCCTCAATAAATATGCACAAAAATACTGTAAACTAACAAATCATACTGTTATTGAAAAACTTTATTTTCCATAATGGGTGAAGTAGTGTGATTTATTAATGATTCAATAAAAATGATGATTCAACCAAAGTCATACATTTTCCAAACACCCCTGGCAAAGTTGGTAGCCATGCGACTTTTCCTACAATTTGTGATAAGGTTAGAGAGCACAGTTGGAGGCATTTTAGACCATTCCTCCATGCAAAAGTTTTCAGAATCATTGAACACCACCGTTTATGGACACCACTCTTACATTCAGATGATAGGTGTTTGATAGGATTTACAAGTCTGGAGACTGATATGGCCATTGCAGAACATGGATGTTGTTTTTAGTTTACCATTTCTATGTCGATTTTGATGCATGTTTCGACTCATTGGGTCTCATGCAAGAACCACTTATACAAACAAATTGTTATTAAATCGCATTCACCAATTTTTTCGTATTTCGATTTTTTTTCTGAGGTACAGTAGGAACAACATTTAAGAGTGGTGCTGACCTGTTGTACGAATCATGTAAACAACACATTCCATACATTTTTTATGGAGGGGCTTGACGTGCATATCAGCGCAGCTCACAGAACTCAGATCAAACTATCAAACTGGGTGTTGCTGATCAAATATGTATCAAGACTCAGTAACTGCATTGCTTATTTCTTCCTTCAAATGTTTTCAGAAACATATTTTAGTGGACTGTTTAGAAGGAATAAGAGAAAGTTTATCATATTAACATGACCAATTAGCCTTCTGATGGAACTCACCTAAAGGACTGTAAATACTGCATTATAATGGACATCTTCATTTAGTTTTTCTGAAGTTAGGAGCGTTTGTTGAATCGGATGTGGCACAGTTGTACAGAGCATTACATTTCGGTCTCATCATATCACTCTCTTCTAGTCATAATTGGAATGAGGACTGACAAACTCCAGATTCTTGTCTCAGTAAGGGCTGTCTTTATGCCACCCTTCCAAACAGTTTGTTGGTGAGGAGGTGCCATTTAATGGTTGTTTTTTGAGATGTGGTGACCTTAAGATCAGTGGAGTTTTACATTACATTACTGGTATTTGGCAGACACTCTTATCCAGAGCAATGTACAGTTGATTATCCTAAGCAGCAGACAATCCTCCCCTGGAGCAATGCAGGGTTAAGGGCCTTGCTCAAGAGCATAAATACCAATAATGTAATGTAATGTAATGTAATGTAATGTAAATAAATGACATTCAAACTTAAATTTATGATGAATGTTAAATGAAAAAGTGGTTCATGGTCTGGCTCGATCATTGCCAATTTAGTATTTGATCACACATGCAGGTAATCAGGGGAGCTGGCATAATTATCTGCTAATCAAGTTTACTGGTATAATTACCGCTTTATATTGTGGGAAAACTGGTCTGTAACTCCACTATGCAGTGAGGAAAAGGTTAAATAAATTTGGACAATTAAAACAGGCGAACAGTCATTTTAGTATGCTTTATTACAGTGAAACATTAGGCTACAACACAGAGTAAGAACAGTAAATTAATCAATAAATAAGCTCTACTGTGGTCCAACATGAGGACCAGAGTAGTGCCAATGCCAATATGAGGCTGTGGTGCATTGCGGGAATTAAACACATCAACATCTGAGGAAAGGGGCTCAAGATTAATTAGACACATTTCAGGTTTGGTGCTCAAAAGAGGTAGAAGCACAGGAGCAGGCCTGAATTCTCCCAACAGCTGTTCCTTAATTGTTGCGCAAGCTTTGAGGTATGGCCGTCCAGAACATAAATGCCATCTGTTACCGAGCCCCCTTCCGCATACTTCTGTCAAATTTTCCAAAGCGAGCAGGGTTAACAGTGCGGAGAAGATGGGGACCGACAGTTGGGGCTGAAGCCATCGCCCGGATCTCTTCGGGCACCACTGTTGATGGGCGACAGCATTTGATGGCTCATCCCGCCGCACAGTGATGGGATTCAGAGCCCTTGGAAAGAGGCATATGGCATCTCTAGGCAGGTAAATCAGCCTGATGTCCTTTTCCGCAGAAATACACAGCGTAGTGGTTACCTGTCTTACAAGCTGATGGGGTCGGGTGCTGGATGAAGAGGAACTTGCGCTAAGCTGGAGGCCCTGAAACCTGCTGTAACTTTTTGCTTTTGTTCTTGTCAGAACAAAAGGGACCTCATTAGCAGGTGCTATTCTGGGTTTCTGTCACTGAGTACTTTATTAGGTAGGCCTGTACACCAGCTTGTTAATGCAAATATTTGATAAGCCAATCATCCCTGGCAGCAACTAAATGCATAAACGCATGCAGACATGGTCAAGAGGTTCAGCTCTTTCTCAGACCAAATGTGAGAATGGGGAAGAATCTAAATGACAGTGAGCATTTCTGCCTTTTTAATGAGAGGGGTCAGCAGAGAGGGGCCAGACTGGTCAAAGCTATCAGGAAGATGACAGTAACACAAATAACCATACATTACAATGGTGTTATGCAGACGAGTGTCAATGAACAGACAACGTGTCAAAACTACAGACTGGATAGACTACAGCAGCAGAAGATCGATAAGATAAAAGTATAATGAATACATAGCAAAGTGTATATACTGTATATAATTTCAGTTTTATTGTATAGTTTAGATTGAGACAGTTTTTTTCGTGTACAAAATACGTGCACTAAAACAGATTTATTTGCTCTTTAAATGGTCATTTAAGCATCACTTTAACTGTGAACATTTCAGATCTTGCCATGTTGTCTTTTCTCTTTTTTTCTATTTTCCTGATTTAAAAAACCTATTTATGTCCTGTCTCAACTCCTATCTGCTCCCCATAATTTTCTAAGTATCTTTCTATGCATGGCTCCCCTCCCATTGGGATACGGGTATAAAAAACTAAGAGTGTGTGAAAGGCAATTATGATAAACAAAACAACACATACAGTAAGTGATGTTATGGCTTTGAAGGAAAGAAAAGTATTCTATGCTGAGTAACAATGTCAGTAAAAAGTTGATGATGAACTGTTGATGATGATGATGATGATGAATATGGCCACACATAGCCAATTACTATAATTCTGATGTTATTAAATTACATATTATTCAAGGGTAATGACAATAATATATAATAAGATAGATAATAATAATGCACTAGTAATGTATTGTGGTAACCCGCTGGTAGAGAGAGGGAGAGAGAAATGGTGAACAAAAATGATTTTTATTTTTTTCTATTAGTGCCTTCAGGGCACGTCTCAGTAGTCCTGTACAAAAAATTCAAGTCCTTTCTCAAAAACAGAAAAAATCCACTCCTCGAGTTTCCCCGGCCTTGGAAGTCCTCCTTCTCCGCCCAGCCAGTCAGTTCGTCTGCAGTTGGAGAGGGACAGGTTAGCTGGAGTATGGGCAATTTAGACTCTCCAATCAGCCTAACCTGCATGTCTTTGGACTGTGGGAGGAAACCGGAGTACCCTGAGGAAACCCACACAAACACGGGGAGAACATGCAAACTCCACACAGAGAGGCCTCACCTATTCAATAGTTCGCTGACTCAGCTCTCTCCTGATACAGAATGTATTGCTGATTATTGGTTTACACACTGCAGCATGTCTGGTCAGACAAACAAATGCTGAAGTGCAGAGTACTATAATCAATCTTCCTCATCACCATTATTTTTGAACAAATGAACAGGGCATAAATATTTTAAACAGTAAACACTTTATCATCAATAACAGCATTGTAAGAGAAATAACATAGTTTTATCAAGAGTCACCAAAAAGTGTAGTAAAGCTATATACTGTGATTGATATTTGTGTCATATAGGGTGCAATCCTGTTCACTTTATTACTGTCAGCTCAATGATAGCCTACCTTGCAATATTCCGAATAAAGTTGGCATGAATGAAAAATTCATAGTTTGTGGATTTAGAATGGCTGTTTTACAAATGTTTTATTTTACCCAAGTTGGATTATTCTACGCACGTCAAACAAAAATCGTCCATCTATCACTGACAAACTGAGATTGAAATGAGCAATGAGAAGTTTCTCTTGCCAATTCTTTCTTGGCAAGTAACCATCAACCATGACAGGTAACAGTCAGTAATAAAGGACTACCCAGCTCTGATGGATGATGTCAGAGTTACAATTTATAAAGCAATTGAGCTTTAAACATTATATTGAATATTATTTTTTGATTGTGGAATGCACCTTAATAAGGATGGATTGTTGATCTTATTATTTCTTTATTTATTTATTCAGTTATTAATTTCACCATTAAATGTTTTTTTGTAATGACACTCAATAGAAGGAAAACCATCAAAGCTTTTGAGCATCTCTGCATTGTTAGAAATCTGACGTGAACATGCAAATCTGCAATACTTCTTTCCTGCACTCCCTCTCATAGGGAATAAAAACATTATAGGGCTCTTTCGAATCTTACTTTTACATCCTTGCGTCCTTTCCTAGCTCCTTGGCTGCACCCAATGGCGGACGCAAGGAAAGGATGTGAGGGCTGAGGAATCGAGGAAATGCATATTATGAAGATGGAACGTCCCTGCCCTTGTTCTACAGGGCAGCCTGTTGAACAGTGACTAAAGCACATGACTGGGACCTGGAACATCAGTGGTGGTCAAGCCCTGGTGTTATGTGAATAAATAGAACTGAATAAAATGAAAATAATTTCCTTTATACAGAGCTCACAAAAGAAATTCCACAGACTTATATCAAGGCCAGTAACTTTTTGATTGCTCTTGGCCTTCCACTTCATAGTTCTGAGTCATTCTGATAATAAACTGGCTGATTAGCGCTTGCCCTTGTCTAGCCCATGTAATTTGATGTGAAGGATCCTGCTGCTGGAGCAACTTTATAAAGCCTATGATCCCAAGAGACCGAGTTTTCTATGCCTGATTGCAATAATCAGCCTTCATGGAAAAAAGCAATATAGACTCAGTGAGAACTTTATTAGGTAGATCTGTACACCAGCTTTTTCATGCAAATATTTAATCAGCCAATCCTGTGGCACCAACTGAATGCACACAAGCATGCAGATGTGGTCAAGAGGTTTAGCTGTTATTCACTCCAAATGTGGAAGAATGGGGAAGAAATGTGATCTAAGTAACTTTGACCATGGAATGATTGTTGGTGTCAGACAAGGTGGTTTGAGTATCTCAGAAATGCCTGATCTCATGGGATTTTCACGCAAAACAGTGTCTAGAGTTTGCAGAGAATTGTGCAAATCCAGTGAGCAGCATTTTTGCAGGCAAAAATGTGTTATTAATGAGAGTGGTCAAAGCTGACAGGAAGGTGACAGTAAAGCAAATAAGCACACATTACAACAGTGGTATGCAGAAGAGCATTTCTGAACACACAACACGTCAAACCTCTAAGTGGATAGGCTACAGCAGCAGAAGACTTAATAAGTCTAAAAAAAATAGGTCTAATAAATACCTAATAAAGTTCTTACTGTATTTATACAGACAATGTCAACAAAATAAGTATGAGGGCCTTCTTCAAACATATTGTCCTCAGTTCTTCAGTGATGTTAATCACAGAATACACATTGTGAAGATTCACAGTTTACTTTTCCCTTCAAATGTCAAAAGCTTAAAGTAAGCACCAATTGTTTACTGCTTCTGATTCACCCTAGCTGTAGTATTTTAGGACACCAGTGATTTCCCCCCATATCTGACTTTTATCATCCATATCTTATGGTGAAATGAATGAATGGGAATGAATAGGAAGTCAGACAGACTACGCCAAGCACAGGGTAACAAAAAGCGAAGCGCTGGGGGCTTACATAGATGACAGATAACAGCAAACACAGATCATGACACATTCAGTATTAGGATCAAATATTTTATTAAGCTGCAGATTATTGAAGGAGCAGTAAACACATTGGAAGTGTGTTTCTTTTACACCCCAACCGAAGATATAATTATGATGCGAATATACACATTATAGCGTACAGTTTAGCAACTGGCTGCAGTCCAATGTGCTGATTTTGAGTCTGTGCTCACATCTGGCCAAATGTCTTGCAAATTGACAGAAATGGCTCCTATTGCAGTTAACTTTGAAGGTCTGCAAAGTTAAAGCTAGAATTTGTCTCAATGCCCATCTTAAAATGAATAATTTTAAATCAATACTGAAACACTTACCAGAAGTAATACATACTTCTGAAACCTTTGCTAGGGGCAGTACACTTGTGAAGACATAGATATGGATGTTTTTTTTGTTGTTGCATCTACCCTAGTATAATAATAATAATATTAATAATAATAATAATAATAATAATAGTGGGGGTTGTTTTTTCTTAATTTTTACAGGTCTCATGTTTTTCATTGGATCACTTTATATGATTACATACATTTAGTGGACCAACACGCTTGATTCACATCATTTGGTTTCATGGGTCTCTTTGAACTAGTTACTGATTTCAAGTTGAAAACAAAAACCTGTAGCTATCCAGAACCTTTTGGAAAGGAATCCTTTCCATTCCCATGCTTTTGATAGAATGTCTATTCACCCAATGTTTGCCCATTTCTCTCACATCCATCCAACACCAACCATGATAACATACACGTGTAACGTTTTTAATCTAACAAATGATCACGCCGGGTTCCCTCTGGTACACAGACATGGCCTGTCTTTGCATCCGCTGTGCAGTCAGTGTACACATGCCTCGTAATTACTCCTTTGGCCTCCTGATGCCTCAGCTGTGCTGGGATTCATATAATTGTCCACAGAATGCTATGAGCAATGCGGCCATTTTCTGCTCACTAAATTATTTACCAGTAGTTTGCGCCAGTTGCACCTGGCAGGCAGAATGAAAACAATAAGGACATTTAAACACTGAACTTAAACACCGAACATAAGTAGAACATAAAGGTCACATCATATACAGTATATGCCATGATATCTTGATAGCCATGCCTGTTCTCACTGCAGAGACACGCCCGCAGTTGATATGCAGGTTGTGTTAAATGGCACCCTGTGGGTGATTTCTATATGTTTAATAAGTCATATTCAGTGTGTTGAATTACTTTTTGATCTAAACATACAGATGTCTTTTATACTCAGTTTATAGTCCAACATCTGCAATGACGGGGATAGAAAGCTAAAATGTGTCTCTTTTGTGATTAAGGACTAGATTATGTTGCTCCACTTCATAATTCATTTGGTCAGGCCTGGTGGTTTCGCATTGATTTTGAGCACAGTAACACCATAAGTATGGTAATAAATGTGGTTTATGTGCAGTGCTATGATATTCATGAGAATATAACATGACTGGATCCTTTGCCAATGTTTTCCAGGCAAAGAAGGCCATGTGCACCTTTTCTTGCTGTTCTGGAAGGCAGAGTGGCGTGAAGCAGTGGCTTATCATTAAGTGTTTTCAATTCAACAACCCAAATTGGGTGAAAAGGGAAAAAGCATAAATGTTTGCGCTGTGATTCCAGCTATTCTATCATGGTACACTCTCAGAAAAAAAAGTTATTTGGCTTGTCTCCATAGAGCAACCATTTTTAGTTCTTTCTGGAACCCTCTATCGAGGGTGTGAAGCATGAAAGCTCCCATACAAAGAAGCATTTTGCCCAACAAAGAGCAATTGCACTGGAATGAGTTCTATGGAATCACAGGTTTCCTTCTGGAACCATTTTTCTTCTGAGAGTGTAGCTATCAAAGACATTTTGACACGACCTGAAGTGGTAATCCAGTTAGCAGGCACACAGTGGCCCACACACGGCACGGTTCACCTGCATTTGTAAAGGACATTATAGCGGTCTGCTAACAGACAGATGAGGATCAGCTGTAAAGATAAGTGAAATAGTTTTGCTGCTAACAAACCCCAAAAGCACTCTTACTACAAGCAGATGTCACCTTCTCTACTGGCCTCACTGCTTGCCTCTGCTATTAAGTTTTAAAATTGTGAAGGGCATTAAAGCAAAGTCCTCCTCTCAGCTGTCCCTTACCTGAACTTCCCCAAAACACAGATGTTTCCTGACTCTAGTGACCCAAGAGCTTCTGCTGACTACCTCCACAGCCATGCTGTGCCTTCTTTTAATGAGCCCCACTGGTTCCCTACTACAAACCCCACAGGTACTAGATTAGAGAACATCTATGTCAACACAGGGATAACAGTATGGAGTCACAGACTGAACACAAAACACGCTTTTGCAGCATAAATCCCATGGGTATTTATTTATTTATTAATTGTCTTATTTATTGTCTTATGTGTTCTGGAGGTGAACATACTGTCAAGTATGTGTTCTACATCCAGAGAGATTCATGACATAACCTTGAAAGTTTATTTTAAAAGACATTTGCTGTAAACGTCCTGTGTGGCAGTGAAGTTAATATTGAAATAATGAGTCCCAAACTACCGTGAAATGTAGCTAATGGGGCTCTGAGCACGTTGATTGGCTTCGTTTATTGGCGCTGTCCACAAACATGGTGCCCTAACCCGTCCTCTCCAAATTAGTTACATAATAAATAATAGTTACAGTTTATTCATTAGTAATTGAATTCTCTTTCCATTCCCAGAGCCATCTTCATGCAAAATGTGCATATATGGTGCATATACATTTTCGGGTGTTTTTGGTCACTGTAGCCTACAGAAGGCTACTCTTTTTTTATCCACCTCTATTACATATGCGTGAAATCTACATAACCCATGACAGTTTTAATAAACTAGGCTTAAGGTCTTTATAACAATATGTTTTTCCTCAATTACCTCCTCATAACCAGCGTTGTGGCTTTGGGTTCGCATGCCACCTTTCGACGGGATTGTGAGAGTTGCGCGAGACGTCCACTGCGCAGCATTTGCGCACAAATTGCAAGCCAGCGTGGGATAATTATTACATCTGTACTCAGAGCAGCCAATTCAAGTTTCCTTCAAGTATTATATCGCTTTTATAATATCATTGTACTAAAAAACCGTATATATATGAGAAGGGTACGTTACAGTTTCACCCAAGAGCAGTTGTCCATTTTTACGCACTTGGCTCTGGAATTTTTCTATCCTCTCACATTTGGATAAAGTTACTTTGTGAACAGCATAGCGTAATTGTTATTGATGCATGGATTATTCGACGTAATCTAAATGTTTTATGGATATTCTGCTGACATTTCGGCAGCGAAGCCTTGTTTTTTTATTTCACTGGACTCGGATGTATGTTATTCGGCAATTCAAACAGGAAAACATATACACACAATTGAAGCTTCATTTCTAGCTCTGCTCTTTTGGAACACACGCAAGACAATGAGTGCCCAAATTGAATGAGAAGTTAGCTGTCCATAATAATCACTAATAATACCTCATAATCAACGGGAAACCAGAACACCAGCTTGAAAGAAGACAAAGAGGTCGACCATATTTAGGTATGTATATAAAGCGTTTGGTTTTCATTAAGTTATCCGACTTCTTGGAGCCAAAGCATTTTACTCTTTTTGTCAAACTTGTGAGGCGAACCGTCGCATTTCTATCGTGTTTCAGCCATGAACCAAACTGCCGGAGCAACAAACTACCGTAGATGTTCCAAGGGGGGAAAGGTAAGAAACTTTCTATCTCGCATTTTTGTCACGTTGTCCGTATCAGAGATTCACTGAGATTCACTCATCCCGTTGCTGTTGGGCTTTGTGAATGCCTTATCGGGAGTTTTTATTTTTTGTTCTGTTGGTTATATTGCATGGTCAAATAGGCTATACAAATTATTTGTATTTGATCAAAAAGTGCTGGCACTGCTGCGCAGACCCCATCAATCGAATCACACCATCAGGGATTATGCAAAACAAAGTAGTTTACTGTGTTATTAAATCGCAAGACTGGAACTGTATTCTGGTTGGAATGGCACTGTAAGAATGTTAATATTCGTAATTTCGTTTTTGTTGGTAGGAAACCCCTGCGCTGTAACGCGCGATAGTTTGGGGAAACCTGCCCTCAGCTGCAGTACAGTAGCATTGGAAACGCTCCAAAATCGCTTGAGATGAGAGCGGAATTCAGAGCAGAACCGACTGTACTAAGGAATAAAGCACCTTCACAAACACCTTGTTCTCGTGCGGTAACGGGGACGTAAGGAATTCGCGAAAAAACGTGCTTAATGTTATCATGCGCGTCGCTAGTACTGAACGATACGACTTGAGTTGGCAGGTGCCTCATGGATTGCTGGCATACCCCTGGATCGTGGCATACCCCCGCGTACATAATATGCGTTTTCATAAAAATAAAAAGTCTATTTGCTGGAATGACTAATAACGTTATTATCTGGTCCTATTCGTCATATAAACATTTGTAAAGGTCACATGTTTTGTTGCATAACCTAAACAATGGCAAACCTCGTTAGGCAGGTCTAAGCAGTACATAATATGACAATCAGTCAAGGACTCTTCAATGTAAGCGAAAACAGAGAGTTTCTGTATTCGGTGTCCTCAGGTATCATTGATACTGTATTGGCTGTATTCATGCATACACATGCATACACAGTGCTGCCTTTTGGTTTTACTTATGATTTAAATTTTTTCCCACAACACTGAGAATTTTGTCAACAACATTCACCGTCAATTCATAATTAGCAGAGCACTATTTGCAGTTCATACTGGAACAATATGTCAGTAAACCAAATGCCTTATGTCCTTCAAATCACATTACAGGTCGCCATATGGTAGAGCTGAGCCATTCATCACTATGGGGAAAGTTTGCTGTGGGACATTAACCTATACAATAGCGATTGTAGCTACAATTCAAGAGGTTTGAATCGCCAATGTGAAACAGAAGATCGTACTGTTACATAGAAGTGCAGAATACACAAGACATGCAGGACCAGCGTGCCTGGTTGTCAGAAAGGTAGATAAATGTAGTAATGTTTATTTCACACTAGAAAATTGTCTGTAAAACTGAGGGTGAGAACTTTGATTATAATTTAGATTGTGTCTGACGCGAGATATCAGATTTGTGGAGGGACTGCACAGAACATAACCTCTACCTCGAAACGTGTGAGATCTCCGGAGGGCTCAATGAATATGAGATTTGGAGTGGAGTCGCACAGAATCAAAAGAACACGCAGAATCTTTCAGCGTCTCCGCAAGAACGCTGTGTCGTTATTTATGTATTCATTATTTATATCACACCAGCTTTGAAATCTGACCTAAATCAACGTGGCTTGTGCTTATTCGCAGCTCAAGTCACTCAAGGGAGAAGGAGCTGTAACAACATTGGATTTGCGCATAATGAGCCCCTTAAAATGACAGGAAGCTCCCAGGCCATGCGCACAACTGCAGTTGGTGTTGCTCATCTTTATCGCGCGTACTGTACATCGAAAGTACACCAGCAGGGGGAAGGATCCCATTCTTCCTGCCTCTCTATGCTATACTATCCAATAAAAAAAAAGCTGAAAAAGGCCTAAAAAAAGAATCAGTTTAAAAATGACAAATCATATCAGTTCTTTGTGGTCATATTTAAGAAAGAAAGCATGTACTGCCCAATATGGCAATATGGCAAAGTAGTACTATCAAAATAGTACACACCAGTGTATGAACTATGTAGAATCAAAGATTATTGTGCAGAGACTGTACTGTGTGCCAGATATAACTAGAAAGGGTAGTGTTTTTGCTTGCATCCTTTTATTGACTATTGTTTTGCACAAGCTTCTTGAGGTGACGTGGAGGGCTACAAATCCATGATGACAAATTGATAAGAAGCAATTGATTTCAGGCTTTAATGGTTGCACAGTTAGAACAGGTACCAGCAATGACTGACTTTCTTGACCTTAGTTCAGTAGCAAATTGTCTCAAACCTTTGAATAAAAATGTTGTACTGTAAAAACCACATAGCAATCAGTCTTTGTCTTTATGTACAGTTGTAGCTGTATATAAACTGCTAGTGGAGGTCTTCAAAGAGCAATGATAGTTAATGTTTGTTAGAGCATCTCAGATAGTCGATGTGATTTAAACCAGTGTTTAATGTTGACTTCACAAGCCACTTAATAAGTAAACAGACGTCATATGACCCACCACTTTTAAAAAAATACAGTACTGTGCAAAAGTCATAAGGCTAAGATGCTATTAAAACTAATTAAATCAACTGTGTGATAAATTTTCCATAAAGAGCAGTGAACAGTTTATAGCAAATCTATATTTGTTGTGACCACCTTTCACGTTTAAAACTGCATCAGTTCTCTTAGGAACACTGTCCTGCATTTAATAAGAAAAACAGTTGGTAGGTTGTGCCAAACATTGGAAAACTTGACACAGTTCTTCTGCAGACTTAGCAGTCGTGCTTGCTTCTGGATATCCAGGTAATCCCAGACAGCCTAGATAAAGTTTTTATATGAAAAGTGGTTTATTACTTGAAGGAATACACCAACATTTTGGAAATATACCTTTTTCCCGACTTACCCAGACTTAGACAAGATGTTCAATGTCATTTTCATTTTTGTGTATTCACTGGCTCGGTTTCCATGTTAGCATAACGTGTTAGCTATTGTTATTACTATTTTTTTCCCCGCATGTGTATTTCAAATGCACCTGATTTTTTGTGTAAATAAGACATCTTCGGAGTTGCTGTAAGGTGGCCACTAACTCCGATAGACTTCAAGTCTTTATGCTAAGCTAACATGGAAACCGAGCCGGTGAATGCAAAAATGAAAATGAAATCTTGCCTGGGTAAGTTGAAAAAAGGTATATTTCTCAAAATGTTGGTGTATTCCTTTAATATCTTACTTATAGAAATGTAAAACTTTAATTGGAACATGTTTTGGGGGAAATCTCAAAATGTATCTGTTAAAATGACTTTTGAAAAAACAAAAAATAAATGGCCAAATTTATATAAAAATATACAGTGCCTAAGGCTTTTGCACAGTCCTGTATATGCTGAAATATTTTAATACAAGGAATGAATATGTTTGAACAGGTTTTAAAGGTACAATAGGTATGTTTTTTGTGTTAAAACTTTGTTACAAGACCATTATAAATCCCTTTCTATCATTGAAAAGGGCTCACTGACATGTTGACTCATCCTCTGCCTGTGTTTATAGTCCTTAAATTTGGGTTTCAAAGTGTACATTTGTCGGGCTGTCACTCTGTATCAAAACATTGTATATGTTATGTTCCTGAGTGAGGCGGCACGGATGGTGCAGTGGTTAGCATAGCCATATATATGATATATACCCATAGGTATGAGTGTGTGAGTGAATGGTGTGTGTGCCCTGCGATGGACTGGTGACCTGTCCAGGGTGTATTCCTGCCTTTCGCCCAATGTATGCTGGGATAGGCTCCAGCGACCCTGTTCAGGATAAGCGGGTTAAGATAATGGATGGATGGATGGATGTTCCTGAGTCAGTCTGTTAGTTTATTTGTTTATTTCTTGTAATATATTATTTTTCATTATCACATCAGTCACTTATTTTGGGTAATTTAGATAAGCACGTAACTAACGTTATCTCCAGCTTCTATTCTGTTCTGTAACTCCGCCTCTCTGTTCTCATTGATTACTTGCTTAGTTTCAGCAAAGTGTTCGCATATGTCTCTCCCTATCACTACATCTCCTAACCCTATGAAAATGTCCACTCCCTAATCCGGAGCCATCTGTATTACGTGTTGGTCTATGTGTACCCAGTTCGCGTTTTTGTTTCCCCCTTGTTATTGTATCATTACCCTATTATGCTCTCCACCTGTTGTCCATTTGTTTAGCCCACCTCACTCCCGTGCCCCGGCTAGTTTCTCACCTTCCGTCATGTATTTAAACCTCAGTCTCTGCCTCTGTCAGAACGTTGATCAATTTTCAGTTGCTGATTTCTAGTAAGCCTGATTTATTGAGATTCTTGAAGACACCCCCTTTGCCTGTTTTTCCGAGTTTACCTGATCCCTTTGGTTGAGTTTGCCCATCTGATTTCTTGTTTTCGTCAACTTCGTTTTTGCCTAGCCCTCTGATTTCCTAGATTTTTGACCATACTTTCCTTTTTTGCTTCTCGATTTGGCACCGTGTCTTGTGATCTCTTGGCTTGTGACTTGGACTGTAATATCCCTTAGTCTGCGTTTGGGTCTTTGGAACAGTTCAAGTTCATTGGTTGAAAATTGGTTCTAACTGCCACAGCCAATGGCGTGGGGGCTTATTCTGATTGTTCATGTAGCTGCCCAAATTGCACTCCAGACCAGCGATCACTGAAACACTTTATACTATTACTTATTATCCAAGTGAAGACTAGATAACATATATAGTTATAAAGCAATACCAGTTATCGGTAGCAACAAGCAAATTGGCTATAGCTAGCTTGACAAATTTACAAATATCCGCTTAAAAATATAGGCAATATGAACATAGTAGTGATTGCACAAGCGTTGTGCTTCAGGTGGATATTTGTAAATTTGTGAAGCTAACTAGTAATAGGTAATTTGCTTGTTGTTACTGATAGCGAACTAGTCTTGTTTTCTAACTAGATAAGATACAGATACAGATACTAGATGCAGAGTTTCAGTGATCACTTGTCTGGAGTGCAGTTTGGGCAGCTACACTTTCGTTTTATATCTTTACATGTTCAATCATCCATGTTTAGCCAAATCTTTATTCCTCTCAAACTGTAAGTTACAGTTGCATCGTTTCCGGTAGACTTCCATATCTTAGTTATATAGCCAGCTAGTTACGTAGCCAAATTACATGCTTTCTCACAATATAGTTGGTTAGCTAAAATGAAAACTAAAGTGAAAACACTAAATATAAATAGTGTCAAGTCAAGATTTCTTAAAGTCACCTGTTGGCGAACATTTTACTACGAAAAGACAGCAGGCTCTGTTGCATTTGTCACTGTCAGCTTTCCAAAACAGTGCACGAGAACACTGAACTGAGCTTTATATTATGCGTTATATTCATAGACTGTGGGAAGCATAAGCAGTGTTGTAGTTTGAGGGTGTTTGTTGTTGCAATTCCTCTCTTGACCGTTAGGAGTCCAAAATTACCTATTGTACCTTTAACCACTGGATGTACACTGTAGTTTGCACAGTGGATTCAAGTGATGTTGAGTTTGATTTGGCTGATATGAATATCTTTTAAATATAAATAATATACAGTCTTAAGTCATTGTATCTCACTTACCTTTAAATAATGCCAGTGTGAATGTCTGTTTGTTTGAATGTGCTGATGGGACATGAACCCCGGAGTGTGAAATCTGTGACTTGTCATTTGTAGGTCAAATCATCTTCTTGGAGTTCTGCACAGAAATCCACTTTCATTTTTGATTCCTTTTCTTTTATATTTATAGCATCATCATTAGTTTGCAGCTCAGGCTAAGAGTCCCTAACTGCCCAGGAACAACACGCACTGAAATGTGCTATTAGTGCCTGTATTGATTTCGTAATTAAATCTCAATCTGCATACTAATATGGATTGCAGATTGTCATCACTCCGTTCCAAGTGACAACCCCCCTCTACACAATATCGTTCACTGTGTTTAGAATGTGTAATGGTAGGTTGGGCAGCAAATTCAGTTGGACATCAAGTTGCTAACATGGACACTTGCCTCTTCCCACCAAACAAAAAAAGAACTGAAAAGAAAAGGCTGACAGCAAGGCTTTTATAATTTAAAGTTTCTTTGCAATTGCACAAGGCCACAAGACACAAGTAAAGTAAAAAAAGGTTTCAGCATGTGCCAAGTATTGATTATGTAGAACCTGCACAGCTAGACCTATGAGGGAATAGCTGGAGGTGAAGGGACGACGTGTTCTTTCCTGGCTGTTTGGAAGTGAATGAAAGATTTTAATTATCATCCTCCGCACACGAACAGAGCACAATTATGTTTAGGAATATACTGGGTCTGTTGCCACGGGTCGGATATGGATTGACCTGCCCCATATCCCGCTTACAACTGGCCTGAAACAGATCAGTAAAATTCCTAATATTCTCCGTTCGTAAACGGGACCGTATTGAAAGCTTAGTGGTTACTCTCGTTCCACTCGTTTATCTGACTCCATTTAAGATATATAATTTAGAAATTTGGGTTTGAAATTTACGCGAACCTTGGGAGTGATTACACTCGACTCGTACCTGCGCCACCATTACTCAATATATGTTCTCGCGATTAACATTATTGCTGAATATCTCAGTTCGGTGTAGAACTCAGAGGCTGAGGGTCCAGTCAACACAATACATGCAACACAGTCATGATAGTTGCGAGCCCAGGTCGGCGTAGCATTAACTGGGCTCCTTAGAGATAATTTGACAGGAACCAGCGCCGTAACGCCCAGGGGTTCCCTTCGCGTCAAATCACAAGAGCCGTGCCTAACCGACCCTTTAAGTTGGCAGAAACTTGCTGGCCTCACAGCTTAGAACTATCACATGGGTACCAAGCTCTCAGTTCGGTGTAGAACTCAGAGGCTGAGGGTCTAGTCAACACAATACATGCAACACAGTCATGATAGTTGCGAGCCCAGGTCGGCGTAGCATTAACTGGGCTCCTTAGAGATAATTTGACAGGAACCAGCGCCGTAACGCCCAGGGGTTCCCTTCGCGTCAAACCACAAGAGCCGTGCATAGCCGACCCTTTACGTTGGCAGAAACTTGCTGGCCTCACAGCTTAGAACTATCACCTGTACCAAGGGACTGCCGATCGGTCAGTCCTTGGTCCCCATTGTCCCCCTCAATATTCAGTTGTAATTTAGGCTGAAAAGGTACAAGATGAATTAGAGTCATGGAGATCACGCAAGTTACAAACAAAATAATTTATTTGCAGACGGGTAGGCAGTTAGCGTAGAATCATACAGTCAATTACGAAAAGACAAATTGAAGATAAAAAGAATAGAGTGACATAGTCTTACCCAGCCTGCTTTCACTACACACATATACAAAGTATGCACAGTGTGGGAAGTCGAGTGCGATCTTCCCTGATAGGCTCGTCTCCCTGGCTTTTATGCCAAATCATGTGTTTGATCCAGGCGGCAGTGCCATAAATTAGCCTGGTGGGGTTGTCGAATCTGGAATTTAGACCCCCACCGTTGGGGGTTGTTGCGTAGGGAAAATTAGATGATTACCAAGAGAGGACGTGTAGGTTTTCCCTTGAGTTATTGAAACTATGGTTTATTAAAATCCATTTGGTATCTCATCTGATTCCTTGACTTTACTGGATCACATCCATACCAAACAGATTATCCTAATGTTTTGTTATGGTGCAGTTATCATGAAACCTCCCTCCTGTGTATCCATTTTACATGTAATTCATGTTATTACTACAATGGGCATAATGCAATACAACAAGGATCACATGGGCAATGTTTACAATATTGTACCGGGTCTATTGACCATCTCAACCACAGGTCTGAGGTTTTCCTCCAAGAGAGTAGTCCCTGGGGTAATGACAGCAGTGCCCAAAGGAGGGCACTGTGGTACTGCCCGGAGTCTTTCCCCCTGGAAGTGACCAGGTGTGGGGTCATAAGATTTTAGGCACATTCTTTTCCCAGGAGTTTTAATGGCCCACATGGCCTAATTGCCCGGGAACCGCTCATCCACCCACCATATATCTATCCCTTATCTTCTTGGCGTCACTGGTCTGGAACTCGTCAAAAGGTACTACAAACAGCATTGTCCTTTGTCCCTTTTGACACACACCAGAACCCCCACCTCACAAATGGCAGGGTCACACTTTGGCTTCCTCCAGAACCCCCATCTCACAGGCTCCTCACAGATGGCAGTCACACTTTGCCTCCCTCCTACAATTACAACCTCATTATTCATTACGATCCTGCTTTTGTAGTGTATAGTTATCACTTAAACCCCAAACCACACTGTATGTAAATTAGTATTGATTCCAAAGACACAGAGAAGGCCACTGTTGTTGAGATCAATCTCCTCTGTCCATCTTAAACATGTACGGAGGGGCAGTCCGGCAATCATTAGCTTCAGGTTTTATGACATTTGATGATGTAAAAACAATCAGAATATCTGTGTAAAACCATATATAAACTATGAGAATGCATATGTACCCAGATTATTATAATCTTTTTATAGAATTTTATAGGTATCATCATAATAAACTCAGAGGTGAACTCCTTGTTCTGTGCAGATCTTGAAATACTAATAGGAGACAGAATCACAGTTTAATGACTCATGTAAAAGACAGCTTGTCTTGCAGTACTGTGCGCATCACTGCACCGGGGCATTTTACCCTCTGTATTTATACATACCTGGAACCAAAGGAGAATCAGTGTGTGCGTGATAACTGACCCGTTCATTCCAGCTGCAGTGAAATGTAGCGGAGTTTTGAGGTGCTGCAATCCAAGGCAGAACCAATTTTTAAAAAAACAGATTGCTGGAGCCAACAAACCAACACTTCATCGTTATGATATAATGACTTCAGTGTGATGTTGTGCTGAGCACAAACTGGCTTTCTTTGGCCAGGATATTATTTCCAGCCTTATTGCATGTGGCTCATGTGTACTGAATTAAAGGATAATCATGAGCAGTCTATGTGAGGTCACTCTCTCTCAGCATTTAAACGTGATGGATGTGTAGACAGTGAGGGCTGGGGAGGAAGAATGGATCGGGGGGATTGAAGGATGGGACGGCACGTGTTCATTGATTAACTTGATTTTGGAGACTCCGAAGGGTCACGTGGAAACTGAATTATATTATGGGTCTTATGAGGTGTAAAATACTGCATTTTGCAGCAAAAAAGTGTTAGCACTTCCTCCCGCCTGTCTCAACTCTCCTTGTACAATAATGACAATAATACCATATTTTATACTAATATATTCATTGAGGTCCATTGATTAATGTTTTATACAAGCCTAATAAACTATACACTGTTGGAAACATAATGTCATTAGCTAAAATACATTTTAGTCATCACTTCAATAACATGACTATAGTCAGTTCTTTAATGAGCTGAAGTTATCCTGAATTGTCTTACACACAACTACATTACTGGCCAGAGATGCTCGTGCTTGGGCTCATCGTGTTCCAGAGAGCCTATACAAAACATAATAATAACATTCCTATGTAATGAAAAGGACACTGAAATTACCTTATTTCTTGTAGTAAGTTGATTTCCGAAATACAGAGAAGGTGAGGTGCCCCCACGCTTGTTTTACCCCGACATGTTACAAAATAAGGAACTGTTGTTGCTAAAGCAATGGTATCTTAATTAAGCATTATGGATTGAGAACCTGTGGTATATCGTGGATATTGGCACAGAGAGCAGGCACAATGCGAAGCGGAGTGTCGTTACACCCCCTAGCTGTGCCAATATCCACTATATACCACAGGTTTGAGTTGCATAATGCTTACCACATTTATCAGTTACCACATTTATCTTTCAAAATGTCACAAAAGAAAGACAAGACTTTAACTGAATGTACTTTTTAAAGGAACTATATTTTATGGTCAATGTATTCTTCCACTGAACAGTAGTTTATTGGTTGCTAACTATGGTTGCTATTGCTAACATTAGCTGGCAATAATGTATCCCCACTCCACTAGCTAAGCAACGGTACTAATGTTAGCCACTAGCAATAATCTATCTTAGTTAAGCAACGCTATTGCAATAATGTATCCCCACTGCCCTAAAGTTCGCTACCTAGCTTTCTAGTTTACGTTACACCTGACGACACTTATACACAAGTCATTTGTCTTTGTTGTAGACATTTATCTGGACACTGCCTGATAACGTGCAGTTATTGAAATAACTCATAGCGTCATTATGAGTCATCATTTGCTTCACTGGGGTTTGGTGGTCTTGCTGGTATTTCGATCCGAGGATGTTGCCTTAGTTGTATTTTTTCGCAGAAAAATATAGACAATGGACCGGACCTATCCTTTGTATAAAATAGCTTATACAGATATAATCATGGGTTTTAACACTTTCAAACTGTATATCCTGTTACCAGGAATGAATGAATGAATGAATGAATGAATGCAAAAAAAAGCCCTTAAAGGGTTGAGGGGTTCTTCTACTACCTTTTTCAAGGCAGTTGTTAACTCTCTTCATGCAGTTTAGACAATGTAATTTGGGACTCTTATTTTGTCATGCAATGCAATTGTTGTGATTTTATTGTCGCCGGTGTACTTTGGTTCGAAAACCTTTATTGGAAAGTGGTATTTTGGCAAAGAGGCTTTTCATAGGCATGGCCTGAGAATGCACCTGTTGGGCCTAGCCTGCAGTCGTGGTAAGTAGTTTGTGAGCCACTTGTAAACTCACTTGTCTTTTGTGCTGTCCTGGATTCCTTCGCAATTAGCCAGCCTGAAATAGCCAGCAATTGCTGACACAACAATTTTACTAATTCCTTTTTGCAATTTACAAAAAGAGGGAACAGCTTTTATCTTCCAAAAGCAAAAAAAGCGTTTACTGTATGCTAAAGAGTGCAAGAGTTCCATCATTTTATTAATCTCCATCAGTCGCGAGTCAGACACATATCCTCACCCAATTCAAGAGAAGAGTGAAGTTAAAGCACAGCAGGTTTGCAAATGCTGACAGCCTTGTTGTTCTCTGCCTGTTAGGTTGTTATTTTCCTGCCTATTTTTCATCACTCTTTTCCCAGTTCTTGGTAAAAAAAAAAAAAAAAAAGATCCATTGAGATTTGTGTTGCATGCAGGGATGATTGACACGAAATGGAGGCTAATAGTATGAGTCACAGTTCTTTCAGCTTCTGAAGTCAATGGTAGCTTTCAGAAAATGTTTAGGTCATGACAACTTGTCTTGTGCTAAGTCAAAGGCGGCACACAGTTGCAGAGACAAATTGAGCAGCAATGAGAAGTTGAGTGAGGTGAGTAAGGGTGTTATCGCTATGCTTATTATCATGGCAGAGATTGTGATTATGATGATGATGCCTGCAGGGTTTACCATGAGGAGAGTAATTATCACCTCTATGATTATCTCTATGATGGTGATGATGATGATAAGTAGTAGTAGCAGTAGCTTAATAGTAATAGCTTAGTAGTAGTAGCAGCAGTAGTAGTAGCAGTTTAGTAACAGTAGTAGTAGGAGCAGTTGCAGCTTAGAAAGAGTAGTAGTAGTAGCGGCAGCAGCAGCTTAGTAGTTGAAGTAGATTAGTAGTAGATTAGTAGTAGTAGCACCTTAGTAGTAGTAGAAGATTAGTAGTAGTAGTAGCAGCTTATTCATGCGTGATTAATAGGAGTAACTGTAGTAGATTTGTAGCAGTAGTAGATTAGTAGTAGTATTATTACCATTGTTAGAGATGTAAATATTGTACATCGGCTTGAATTGAATTAACATTTGAATTAACACCTTAACTTTCTTTCATGATTTAATTCAAGAACATTTTCTTTATTCATAAATATAACTTAGCAACCTAAGAAAAAAATATTTTATTTGTGTTTATATGCTGTGGGATTTGCATGTGAACTGAACAATTTGTGAGTCAACACTCAGCTTTAATACTTTGACCGTGCTTAAACTCAACCTGCTTAATTAGACTGCAGCCATCTGTTCACATACATTAAAACCATATTCACATGCAAGCTTAGCTGCCAGAACTGAGCATATTCACATCTTGCCACCTTGTGCGTCTGACCCAATACATTACTGCAATGGGGCTTAAATTCTCATTTACATCAGTATAGCAGGAGGTTAATGCAGTTTTTGAATGATAAACAGGCTAACAAGGGTAATACAATGTAATATAACGGTGTGAAACAGACAAGGGCGAGCAGGTGTTGCTACGGGGAGGACCAGCTGTGTATGCCGAGTACAAGTGCAAGCTTTAGGTTAGAGTAAGTTTGCCCTCTGCTGGAAGAACACCAGCAAGTAAGTCCTCATAAAGAGCTTCATAGATCTCTCTGCTCGCCCTGATGCAAGGATCAATACTGCATTGTCCTTGACACATCCCACATAAACGTGAACTGTAATGAAAATAATACATATTTTAAGAAGCATTAGAGCATGTAAAAGTGTAATGAGTTGAATGTGATATTACACTTGTTATGTCTTGCATTCTTACTGACTGTCTGTACTGAACTGCACATTAAGAACAAAGACTTACTGGCTGGGATGTGCATTGGAAAAATTAAATGGCAATCAAAACCTGTTCTGCAAAAAGGCACAAGGTTGTTCATAAATTAAAGCCAGATTACTGTGTGTAATAAGCCAATATTAGTCATTATGCATTAATAATGACTTAATTCAGATTTTATATGCAGTAAAATATGTCAGTAATATGTAAGTGAGAAACATGAAAAATCATATTGAACAGCCAGAATGTTGTGGCCAGATTAATAGAGAATTTGTAGCAAAACTGTTTCAAGTCAGTTTGATCTGAAACTAAGAGAATTCACTGTGATAATAATTTAGTTTTACCTCAATCATTTCATTCATCATACATACATTTCATTCAATAATCCACCTCCAGAATAGAAAGATAATAATGTACATTAGAGTACTGTAGTACACAAAGTAAATACACAACAAAATATATATGCAGTTAAGAGAGTAATTGGTCAATTAAAGTAAATAACAAACACAGTAAACTAGTGCAAATGCGGAGTAAAGACTGCAAATGACATTAAACACAAAGTAAAGAAAGTAAGGAAATACACAAAAAATGGTCACATTTCAAACGCAACACCCACTATCGCCAAATTGTGCTTTGAAATACAAAGTTGCAAAAACATTCACTGAGCCTATAAGACCACAAAAAAAGTCAAAAGTCCCCCCCCTCTCTTTTCTATTCTTCCCTCCCCCTCTCTCCCTCCCTTTTGGTGGGACTGTGGTAAGGGAGTGAGTCCAGAAAGCAGGCAGGTGAGTGCTGTAATGATGCAGTGTGACACATCCCAACATCCCACTCCCATAAGCACACCACAGCCATAAGCACACATCACACAGCCCTAGTCCGACATCCCAAAGGAACAACACCCACAGCAATGACCCCACACTCCATATCCCACAGCCGTGACCCTGCGGCTCCATAAAGCAGGGCTGACACCCTCTCCCACTGCGTACACTCATCAGATTAGGAACACTGGGAGTGGTAGACAGCAAGAGATGGATGGAGTGTCTCCCGTTAAACTCATTTTCCACTCCCGCCCTGCCTCATCTTTCCCAAGGTTTTCCCTGCGCTGCGGAGTTAAGCCAAGTCTATGACAATCCGTTAGAAAAACGGCTGTGTTTTGATGAACTCAAACCTTTCACCAAGTCTGATGTGTACTTTTTTCTAGAACATTCAGTGACAGGTAAGAAGATAACTCATAGACTGGCAGCTGCGACAAAAAGTTTATTTTTAAGTTCATAACCTGCCCCGAATAATCTATGGAGAAACAAAACTCTTCCGTGGTTTTAACTTGTGGGGTTCCACTTAGGTGCTGCCAGCCCCACCTTCATATATGGAGCGGGGGTTTTTATTGGCGCCCAATTCGCCAGGGTATGACTCACCAGCAGGCCTCAACACTTGTTCTGTGCCTCTCGCTAATACAAACCATGATTTACTGCTTATTAAACAGAAACCGTGTTGTTGTGCACGGACGTGAATGACCAAATGTTTTTTTTGCACATTTGTATTGATGGCAAGCAGGATTGCTTTAATCCAAGGAGCATGTAAATCACACATGAATGTTTGTGTGTATGCAGATGCTCTTTCTCTCTCTCACACACACACATGCACTCACACATCAATATGCTCAAACACTAACAAATGTGTCTTCCTATAAACAGATCTTCACATTGAAATTCACAGAAATTAGGAAAATATATTGTTAGCAAGCTTATTTTAATCAAGTTATGTATAAATCGGTCTTGAGTGCATACATCATTTCGCTCTCTTTCTCTTTCACACACATACACATACGTATGTGTGCCCACAAAAACTGACACTGTGTCTGTATCTTTACAATCATAGAAAATTTGGTAAGATCACAAAAACAGTCTCTACAGTTTCCTTGATCATATCTTAAGGTCATGAAGTAATCAAATTACTGAGTAGGCCATGTTTTATTACAGTTTTTTACAATTGCTAACAGGCAAAACACTTCATACAACTCTTTGCACCAACATGCTGCTTGACACAACAGTTAATTTCATGCACAAAATGCACAAAATGCACCAAACACTGCAAATATACGCACCAAGCACTTTATTAGGTATTTATTCGATTTCTTTTTAGACTTCTACTGCTGTAGCCTATCTACTTGGAGTTATGATGCATTGTGTGTTCAACTCTAGAGACTAGTGTGTGTGGAAAATGCCAGGAGATCAGCAGTTTCTGAGATACTCAAACCCCCCTGTCTGCCACCAACAATCATTCCACGGTGAACATTAACTGAAGCTCCTGACCCGTATCTACATGATTATATGTATTGCACTGCTGCCATGCATGAATAAGTAGGTGTAATAAAGTAAGATAGTTCCTAATGAAGTGCTCGGTCAGTGTATGTTTTCCTGGGTCCATCTTGAACAAAATGATGGAATTGAAATTCCATCAACATCAAGGCAGGTATCCAACTGAATTTGGTGTGGTTGTTCTATTATATTCTGAAAACTTTTTTAGGGTTTTGAATGTAATTCAAATCTATTATTTGTGGCTTAGCGAATTGCTATCAACTTGGATTTACATTTACATTTTAGTCATTTGGCAGACGCTTTTAATCCAAAGCGACTTACAAGTGCATAGGTTCTACCATAAGTCAGAGCATCACATCCAGAAACTAGCAAAATACACAGGAAATGCTGTTGTCATCAGAAGTGCATTTTATTTATTTATTTATTTATTTTTTGGGGGGGGGGGGTTAGACAAGGATAGGGATATCAGAAAGGAGGGGCAGGGGAAATCAGGAGGGAGGACTAAGGTAGAGTTTGAAAAGGTGGGTTTTGAGTCTGCGTCGAAATAGGGGGAGGGATTCTGCTGTTCTGACAGTGGTAGGCAGGTCATTCCACCACTGAGGAACCAGAACGGAAAACAGGCGTGAACGTGCAGCTCGACCGCCAGGTGCACGTAGAGAGGGAACCGTAAGGCGACCAGAGCTGGCAGACCGGAGTGGTCTAGCTGGGGAGTAGGGAGTGATCAGGGATTGTATGTAAGGTGGGGCAGTCCCCTTAGCAGCCTGAAATGCCAACACTAGGGCCTTGAAACGGATGCGTGCGGCAATGGGAAGCCAGTGGAGGCCAATGAGAAGCAGGGTGACATGAGCTGACCTGGGCTGATTGGTGATCAGGCGGGCTGCAGCATTCTGGACCAGCTGGAGGGGCTTGATGGCACACGCTGGGAGACCAGCTAGGAGGGAGTTGCAGTAATCCAGGCGGGAAATGACGAGCGCCTGGACTAGGAGCTGGGTGGCTTTCTCAGTCAGGAGATGACGGATACGGCGTATATTATACAGAAAGAACCTGCAGGTTCTGGCAGTGGAGGATACTTGTGGAGCCAGGGTGAGGCAGTTATCAAGAGTCACCCCAAGATTCTTTGCCGTACGGGAGGAGGAAACTACAAAGTCCTCAACAGTCAATGAGAGGTCGATTGACGGAGAGGACTTAGCAGGGATGTAGAGAAGCTCAGTTTTGGCAAGGTTGAGCTTCAGGTGATGGGAAGTCATCCACGCAGAGATATCAGCCAAGCAGGCAGAGATCCGTGTGGTGATTTGGGTGTCGGGGGGGAAGGAAATGAAGAGTTGGGTGTCATCAGCGTAGGAGTGATAAGAAAAGCCGTGGGAAGAGATAACAGAACCAAGAGACATGGTGTATAGCGAGAAGAGGAGAGGCCCAAGAACCGAGCCCTGCGGGACTCCAGTTCGTAGGGGTTGAGGGTCGGAGACTGCGCCCCTCAAAGTCACCTGGTAGGAGCGACCAGAGAGGTAGGAGGAAAACCAAGCGAGTGCAGAACCTGTGACACCCATCCCAGACAGCGATGAGAGCAGAATCTCATGGTTGACTGTATCGAAGGCGGCTGACAGGTCGAGGAAGATGAGGACAGAGGAGAGGGATTTTGCTTTAGCAGAGTGGAGTGCCTCAGTGACCGCGAGCAGGGCGGTTTCAGTGGAGTGGCCACTCTTGAAGCCAGACTGGTTGGGGTCATGGAGATTGTTGTGGAGAAGATAAGTGGACAGTTGGGAGCAGACCGCCCGTTCCAGGGTTTTAGCGAGAAAGGGAAGAAGAGAGACAGGCCGGCAGTTGTTCAGGGCAGAGGGGTCAAGAGTAGGTTTTTTGAGGAGGGGAGTGACTCTGGCCCTCTTCAGGGAAGAGGGCATGGTGCCGGAAGAGAGGGAGGTGTTGATTAGAGAGGAGAGAAAAGGGAGAATGTCCTCAGATATAGATTGTAGGAGGGGAGAGGGGATGGGGTCAAGAGGACAGGTGGTTGGGCGGTGGGAAGTAAGGAGTTTCAGTGTGTCGGCGTCAGAGAGGGGAGAAAAGGAGGTTAGGGAGTTGGGGAGGGTAGGAGGGTCAGCAGGGGTGGAGGGTTGGGAGAAGGAATTGCGAATAGCATCGACCTTCTTTTCAAAGAAGGAGACAAAGTCATCAGGTGTGAGTGATGAGGGGGGTGGGGGGGGAGGGGGGGCCAGAAGAGAGGAGAAAGTTGAAAACAGTTTGCGGGGATTAGAGGCGGCCGCGTTAATTTTCGAGTGAAAGAAGGAAGATTTAGCTAGAGAGACAGAGGAATGGAAAGATGATAAGAGGGCATGGAAGGAAGCCATATCACTGGGGAGACAGGACCTTTTCCATTTTCTCTCCGCCGCCCGCAGTTCGGTTCGGACAGCTCGTAGAGCATCAGAAAGCCAAGGACTGGGGGGGGAGGCCCAAGCTAGTTTGGTGGTGAGGGGACACAGAGAGTCAAAGGAAGATGAGAGGGAGGACATGAGAGTTGTAGCCGCATCATCAGGAGACAGTCGAGAGAAAGACTCCGCAGATGGTAGGGAGGAGAGGATTGTAGATGAGAGGGTGGAGGAAGACAGGTGGCGTAGGTTCCGTCGACAGGTGACAGTGGATGGTGGGAGAGATGGATGGGTGTTGGAGGAGAGTGGAAGAGAGAAAGAGATGAAGGAGTGGTCAGATATATGGAGTGGTGTTACAGAGAGGTTGGTTGTTGTGCAGCTCCTTGTGAAGATGAGGTCAAGAAGGTTGCCTGCTTTGTGGGTGGGAGGGGAAAGAGTGAGGGTAAGGTCAAAAGAAGAGAGGAGGGAGAGAAAGGTAGACTGGGTGGACTCTGAGTTGAGGTTGAAGTCACCCAGGAGGATCAGGGGGGTGTCATTGACCGGTGAGGAGCTGAGGAGGATGTCCATCTCACGCAAAAAGTTCCCCAGAGGACCCGGGGGGGCGATAAACAACAATAACAAACAGTTTGCACGGCAGAGTAACAGAAACCGCATGAAATTCAAAAGAGGAGAAGGAGAGGGATGAGGAGAAGACACTAGATCTCCATGAGGATGAGATTAGGAGACCTGTGCCACCTCCTCTGCCAGAGGATCTGGGTGTGTGGGAAAAAGAGAAGGCAGAGGAAAGGGCAGCCGGGGTGGCCGTGTTCTCTGGTGAGAGCCACGTTTCAGTTAAAGCCGGAAAGTCAAGGTTGAGGTGGGAGGCATAGGCAGATATGAAGTCTGCTTTCTGGACGGCGGACTGGCAATTCCAGCCACACAGAGATCAATACCAGGGGATCTGGGAGAAAAGATGAGGTTTGAGATATTCTGCCCATGTTGGCGGGAGGCGAACCTCCTACCTGACTGGGACCTGGGGAGAGGAGAGAGGACAGGGATGGGAAGGAAACACATGGAGGGAACTAGGGAGGACAAGGGGAATACTACACAGTGGAATGAGGGCAGGCAGCAAAAACAAAATCAAACATCAGGCTCTCGGACAGCCTCGATGGACACCCGTAGATAGACACCCTCGACTTTGTACACCTGCGACTTTGTACGCCGAGGCAAGTAGCCGAGGCTGCCGCACACAGCTGCCGCTGGTGCGCTACACAACTGCTTAAATAACGCTGACGCTGAATACAGAAAATGCAACCAACCCACTGCAGAACAATAATGCACACTGAAGTGAGTTCAGGTGTGCCAGTAATAATAGCCTGAGCAGGGTGCAAAGTATTGGCTCCTCCTACAACAAAAGCTGTGGCCTGCCAGCCAGTAAAACAATAGCCTAACTTAATAGCCTAGCTTACCTGAGAGAAACAAACACCTAACCCAGTTTCACTGAATCTAAATAAACACGACTTGTAATAGCTAACAAACAAACAAGTACACAACAGAACACTATAATGACAACTAAACTGAATTTAGAATCAGCAAGCAAACAAATAATACTTAACTAATCCAGGAGAAAATGCAACCAACCCACTGCAGAACAATAATGCACACTTTTTTTAGCCAATATGTTGAGAACATGATGTATCAGTTTTGGAATAGTGCATGCAAACATTTGCTAATTTGGCTCTAGAAAGATACTGTTTTGAGGTGGTTGAGAGTGAGTGATGAATTCAGATTTATTCATTGAATGCATTTCTTGTCAAAGCAATGAAAAACATTTGTAGTTTGGTCCACATGGAGTGCTGTTGTGCTCACTAGGTGAAGAGTACTAAAAAAGTAAACTTGGTATCAAACAACGCTTGTTAGCAATTGCAAATTGCAACTGTCATATGGCTGTTTTATGAATTAATTGTTGTTTATTAGTGTGTTACATGTATTTATCAAATATACCTTGACTTCAGAATCCATTGAATTGGTAACAATGCAAAAGTACAGTGGCTAAGGACTCTGCCTCTATTTCTAGAGTAGACAAGGATAATATAAATAATGCAAATACAGCAATAGCACTTCTTCTGTACGCACAGAGAGAAGGCATCTGTGGTCTTAAATCGCTGGTCGTGTTTTATTGATGGATGGTTTGCTGGACTGTGGTCAAAACACAATAGGAATACCATCACGTCTGGCAGCAGCTAACACCATTAACATCAATACGATAATAAACCCGTTACGAGTGTTCATTTTCCATGATGCCAGTAAAGGTCCAAGTAGGGGAGGGGGTAATCGCAGGTACTGCAGACCTGTACTTGTTATTGGAATAAGCTACACCTTTGGGTTGTTCTCATTCAAATGCACAGTGGGAGCAATTAATTCCAAGGGTGACTGTATTGTTTTACTCTCAAGCACTTAATTCACCAATCATTTATTATTGATTAGTGACTCCGTCTTTATTTTTTTGCACTTAAATAACCTGAAAGGGTTGGGCCAAAACAAAATTCTGTATTTGTCCAATCACTAATATACCTTCATTTTAGTTCACAGTTAGCTATGTTTTCTCACCAACTTCTTGTGTGTGTGTGTGTGTGTGTGTGTGTGTGTGTGTGTGTGTGTGTGTGTGTGTGTTTGTGCCATTGTGTGTCTGCTTCTTTATACGTGAGTGCATACAGTATGCGCACTAAACATGGGCCGTGTGCATTTTCACATCATTCTCTGTCAACGGGCAAACCTCTTTGAGCTTGCTGTAGCCTCATCTCTGTTATAGCTTGGCACAGGGCACACAAAAGAGGGTGCTTTAGTGACAAACTGGAGATTACATGTTTCTACATTTTAAAGTGAGAATGATATTTCACAATGAGCTATTAGAAGCACGATGGTGCCCATTCATCATTACCGTCAGTGCTGTTACCTTTGAGTTGGTACATGCTGGAAGTGGCACTTTACTGATAATGAGATTTTTCCAGAGAGATTTAAGAACGTCTGCCTGCTATGGGGTGGACAATGTGTATTTCCTTTTTACTAATACATTTTGCATTTATAACAAAAAAATGGTTTTGCTCTGCTGAAGTTTTCAAACACATTACAAAGGAAAACCAATATTGCTGAACTGAGAGTTTTAGTCGTTCATTATTTCTTAAAAACAGCTGTTTGTAATTTAAACTATTTACATAACCTGTTTATTATCACAGTGCGTGTCTGCACTTCAATTTCCTCTCTGAAAAAAACTCCATTACATTACAAAAAATCTGATGAATGACATGTTTGTTGCCGCAGAAACCACCTTGGGACCTTGGGAATGTGACACGTGTTGCACGTCTCTCTGGCAAGTGGTTGAAGCCTATTTTTCACATCCATTTAATCTTACAAATGGCTGTCTGTGATAACCAAAACAACACAGGGGATACTGCACCCACATAAAATTTCATACAATAACCAACTCTATCCTATAATGATTTTATGTTTCCTTTTATGTGATTCCATTCATTGAGTAGAAAGTGGTTTTTGTTATAAAAAATACACAGGTCACATTGTTGAAAATCATAATATTGAAAATATGCACTGAATGAGCACACCATTTATAACTGACATATTGCCGCATGCAGTTTCACCAGTAGACATTAGTATGTAGTTGACATTCACCTCCACACGGCCATTACATACGTAGCATTCCCACTTATTCTTTGCACTCTTTTTTTGTACTGTGCATTTCCTGACATTTACTGCTGTGCATCTTACAGCAGCTCCTGGAGCCTTCAGATTTCTACCTGGTTAGATCCAGCAAGCCTAGCAGGTAGCAGGGAGCACTCTTGTGAAAACGATGACCAAAGTTTCTATGGTTACAGTGGGAGCAATTACAGTAGACATACGCCTCCACCCTCTTAGCTCATGGTGTGATGGTGCTCAGACGTCAGTGGCGTTCGCATATATGGAGTGCAGGTTTGGAGAAGGCTTCTGTGTCAAACCAGAGCGTGGGTCAATGTAAAATGGTCTGCTGAAGGGAGTGAGGTACCCTGGGAAGGGGTGGGGGAGGATCAGTTTTCACAAACGGAAAGCTCGGCTGTGCAAACAAGCTAATCAGAACAAACCAAATTATGAAGAAAACCAGAAACCTCTATTGGGAACATTGGCACAATGAAAGCAAAACACACAGCAAGCTTGATTGCTCTTGGGCCCTAAAACATGTCTACACATAGTTATCTCTTCACCATCAACCAAAAACCTGATGGTGGATTAAGACTGCATTCAGGCTTAGATCTGAGCTGATACAGATGCTTACTGGAAAATGCAATTTTATTTCCATCAATCATCAGGAAGGGACACTGTTCATCTCTCAAACAGACAGGCTACAAATAGTATACTGTGGCTGAAGAGACTGCTTTAAGCAGTTATAAATGTATTGACATGCAGACAATATATAGTACAACACACATTGACTCACAAACAAGGTAGTTTCAGGTTAACAGGGGAAATGTATGGGTCTGAAGTGACTGCTACTGCACCAGATTAATTCATGAACTGAAGAAGAGCAAGCACATTAACCTCCTACTGAGTCAGAACTCAGTGTTACAGAAAATTTCTAGGAACCAAGACACCAGCAGCCGATGTTACCAATCTACCTTCTGCAATTGAGACCACAGACTACTGCTGCAATTTATGAAACATGCTGTTATGTAGGACCTTAAGTCCCACAGCTATGACCGGTTAACATCTTGCTGAAGCTGGTTAAAAACCAGCCGACCGTGAAGATCAAACAGTTCAGCGCTTTGGCTATTTATATCATAATTTGCTTTTGCCGTCTGCTATGATAACATGCATGCTAAAGTCCACCGTAACCGCTGTGGGTTGCCATGGCATGTTTAAGATCGCTGTCCGCTCGGAGACTGGCTTACTGCCACATGAAGGCCCCCAGCTAAAAAAAAAGAAAAGAAATGGTGCTGTGTGCTGGCTGTAGTAGACTTGTGTACTTCTTTCTGTCATGGGCTGAAAAGAATATAAAAAATATAAAACTGTATAAAACTGTAGCTAGTGTCTTGTTAGGGTGGAAGAGGACCCGAGAGGAAACTTTACAGTGAACACAATTGATAACGAGGTGTTTGATTTAGTTCGAGACATCTTGATTTGGCTTGTTTTACAAGGCCAGTGTTCCAACCAGAAAGGGTTGTGGTCATATTGCATGAGTGCTGCTGGCAGTTGATGGTAAAACTGTGTTAAACTTAACAGCAGGTATAAGTACTGGAGAGCAGTACTGTCATACATTTGAGTTACGCTGTTGTATATTTTTTTCGATTTGCTTTTATGGTTGCTGAGTGCTTTTCAAGTGCTTTTTAACTTATGTGCCTCTTAAAAATATCAATAACCTCATGAAGGTTCTTTTTGTGGTTTTCAGTTTTCAGTCTTCAGTCAAGGACCCATTTCTTGCATATTTCAATAAGCCTAAGTACAAGATAATATTTCCTTTGATTTCAGGTTTGGCTTGAAATGGTTGTGTACCTTGCACACTCCCAGAATACTATTTGCTGGTAAAGTGAACATGCCCTCACAGAGGGACACAAAAAAGTTTGTTACTGAATTCTCACCTGTAATACAGACTTCAGTCCTGTCTTTCTTGTGAAAAACAATCTTAGTGCCACTTTAGTCTAACTGTTGTCTGAAACATGCTGATATAGATCTACTTTCTTTTGCAAGGTTAAAATGTCTGTGTGTGATCATGCAAACCAGTTGTGATAAAGTCTGCAATTACAAGAAAGTTGACCAGTTCATAGCAAAGATTCATACCTCATTATTTCCATCTGCGGGGGACTCTTAACTAAACTCCTTACGAGAGGAAAACATCAAACAATATTTGATGTTGGTGCTTATGGATGCACTGAGGTGAATTTCAGTAACACATCAGTATCAATGTTCTTCCTTCATTGGCTCTGAGCCAAGCACAAAGGCTGCTACCGTGACAACGCTGGCCTGGGGCAATCTCTGATACTCCGCCAACCATTTCCTTTCACGTTGAAAAGTAGACAGTGCTACAGAGAACCCGCCGCGGGAGTGAGAGAGAGACTTCTATGGCAGCACTTGTTGAGAACACACGCAAAGTCTTAAAGCTGATAGGAGCAAAACCTCCTCATATGTAAACATAAGTCCAATTTAAACACTATCTACATAGCTTAAAATCTACACTGAGAGATTGTATATGTAAATTTCTATAAAGATGGCCTGCAGGCTTGAAATAGGGGTGAGGAACGTACAGCAAAGGTAAATGGTACTGAATAGGATGGAGTCACATGGAAATGGGGCTTAGCTGTAGACATGTGATGTTTTCTGCCCTGCTGAAAAAAGACAGCTCAATCTAGCTTTTGAAACAGCTGGTAAGCTGATTGAACAGCTCCCAGCTTGACATGGTTTGACCAGCTACCAGCTTAGCCAAGCTACCAGCACTAGCTGGTTAACCAGCTCATACCAAGCTAGACCAGCTTCATGAGCAGCTTAGCCATGCTGACTGACCAGCCCATACCCAGCTAGACCAGCTTATTTCAAGCTCAAGAGCCTCCTGTGATGACATACAGTATCATGTGAGCCTGGGATAGTCATAGTGGTTTTCTACAGTAATGAGTTCCAGAGCACCATGGCTTAGTTGAAGCCCATATTTAATTACTTTATGCCCCACTAATTTAAATTCATCATCTGGTATGCTTGAAAAGGTAGATTGTTATAAAGTGTTATGAAGCATATATAATGTCATCAGACTGCTTAATAATGTGTAAAATAGGCACATAAATATTCTTCATGACTTATGATAACAACAAATATAATATATGACTTTTAGTCGCAACGCCTGCCATTTTTTGGTAGCAATATCTGACCGTTGCAATTAACTGACACTCTATAGCACAGTGCATGAATGCAGTCCAGGTGCATGTAAAACTGCATAGCTGACCAACATTTCAACTATTAACAACAAGCCAGCTGTCACACATCCAAGAAGCCCTCGCCCTCCCACCGCGGACCTGGATTAGAAACATATACTTGACCGCCTAAAACAATAGCAGATAAACACTTACAAGCATAAGCACTCTCACGGTAATGTGAAAAAGTAAGGACACCCTCTTTTAGCTATATGGTTTTACAGTAATGCAATTTAACTAACCATAATTGAGGCTTCAAGTCCAAACTATAGATAAATCTGACCTAATGTGACAAATAGCACATAACAGATTTTAATTTGCCATTATTTATTAATACGCCAATATGCAGAAGCCTTCTGTGAAAAAGTACACCCCATGATTTAGTACTGGAGCTTGTAAAGTTCTTCAGCAGCAATATCCTTTTGTAATCATTTTTTGTATTAGTTTATTGGTGTCTTACATCACATCAAAGGAATTCTGGCCCTTTCTTCCTTACAAAACTGCTTCAGCTCATTGATGAAGGGCGGTATGAGGGCCTTAATTTATGCACTGCTCTGCAAGTTCCACCACAACAACTCAAGGAGCTGTGACTTTGAGTTGGCCATTAAAAAACCCAGATTATTTTATTTCAGCCATCCAGCCATTTAGGCATAGATTTATGGGTGTGCTTTACACCATTGTCCTGTTGCATGATCTATTTTTGTTGGACAGATGGACATTTTTCTCTCGAATACGCTGGTTTACGGTTCAAGGTAAACTTGATTGTGATTGTGAGGTGTCCAGGTCCTGTGGCAGCAACCTGTGTTTGGTTTTCATAAAACATGGTATTGTACATTATGACCAAACAGCTTGTCTGGTGTTCCGATCTTGTTATTCTTCTTAATGGTCTTGTTATTGATTGCTCGGTTATGTTAATTTTGGAGCGAGGAAGGGTTTTTCTCCTGGTCACCCTTCCATGAAGGCATGCGTGGTCATTTACAGAGGCCTATACCTAGGTCCCTGGATGTAGCTTTAGGATTATTTGCAATTTCTCAGAGCATCACCATTGTCTAAATTTATGTAGATTGGCAGCTGTCTTGAATGCTCTCCATTTGTTAATGATCGTTTTCACAGTGGAATGATTGCTTATTTTCTTTAGCCTTATAACCCTTATCAGACTGAGGAATGCATGCTGTGTTAACGCAAACCTGAATGCTCCATTCCAGGGGGGTGTACTACAAAATGAGTTTAACATACCCAGGGTACTACGAAGGTGGTTTACAACTTGCTAAGTCAGGACAGGCTTTGTTAACCAAGAGCTGTGTGCGTTTGCGTAAAGGTGGCTGTGTAAGCAAAAATGAGCCTATAGCAGTGCAGCTTGGGCCATAGGCTACTTGAGCGACATATTTCTCACATGAACAAATATAATGGATGGATACGAAGTTAGGACATGAAACACTCATCAGCAAATAGCAAAAAGTAACATTGATTCTGCCAACAATGCCAGTGACAAGGGTTGGCAAATATTGCTAATAGTGTAAATTTGTTAGTTATAAACTTATTTAGGCTATCGTGCCATTCTTAACAAATAAATCTACAATCTCACAAACTGTCCTACAGTTTATTTTAGGCTACACATTTCAGAGCTCCTAAAATCTAACTTGTAAATGTAATATAAGATATTTAAAATGAGTATGCCTGAAGCTAAAATGGTTTATTCTTAAACTCATACCAAAATGAATTCTTAAACTCAAGTATCTCATAATTAAGGGAAATACATATTGATGCACAGGGTTCAAGAAGCTTGCATTATGTTGGCTACTGTATTCTCTCTAGCTTATATGTTTCATATGGTGTAACCACAGAGAAAGCCAGCTGATTCATTTGGGCTCCTCGTCGCAAAAAACACCCCAACCTCTACAGGAGTGTCTTGGAGAGACGTCCATTTCCAAGGAGTTGATTGGTCAAAGGGTGGTGCTTTATATGTTTCAAGCCCATAGCCTGAACATAACCTGCCCTGGACCAGGTTAGTCGTGCAGCATATGTTTCCCTAGCGATATACCCAGATTTAACATAACTCAGTTTCCTAGTACTGGACACCCAGGGTTAGAGCTTAAGTTACATTGCTAACCCCGTAATCTTGCTTTGTAGTATACCCCCCAGGGCCCTATTTCATATACTTCGCTAACTCGGTTAGCCCAATTAGATTGTTGATGGTTTGGGATAAAGTCAGGATGTTCGGTTTCATAAATTTCACAATTTAGACAGGCTTGTTGCTGGGACAACAGTGTCACAAACCTGCAATACTAGGGGCGACATGGCTCAGGCAGTAAGAGCAGTTGTCTGGCAGTCGGAGGGTTGCTGGTTCGATCCCCCGCCCAGGCTGTGTCGAAGTGTCCCTGAGCAAGACACCTAACCCCCAAATGCTCCTGACGAGCTGGCAGCCAATCGCCGTTGGTGTGTGTGTGTATGAATGGGTGAATGAGAAGCATCAATTGTACAGTGATTTAGATAAAGGCGCTATATAAATGCCAACCATTTACCATTCAATACTCTAGGTTTATGCTTAAGTTAGGAGGATAACATGTGCGTAGCTTACATATACCACCTGGTGAAATCACACTCAGACAGCAGAAATTAGCTCAGCTTTTGTAAGCGAGGTTGTTGTCGATGAACGAGCCATCTTTGTAAGAAAAGCATTTAGAATGAAAAAAAGAATTCTGAACATTAACACCTTTTAAGGCTATTTTTATGAACGTCTCTGATTTAGTTGTGAGGGAATAATTTACCTTTATAACATTTATTAAAAAATGTATATTTCCAGCGCATGGTAAGTCATGAAAAATTTTATCATTTTATATTTCATTGCGCTGCCATTATTAGAAAATAGGTAAATCAAAGTATTATTACGAATTTAATTTATCTGCAAATATTTTATTTTTATCAAACATTTCAAGTCTTCTGAAAGTCCGGGAGTCTTTTGGATTGAGGCATGAGCTTCCTGCCCAGGAGAGGAAATATGCTGGTAGAATCTTCCAAAAATATAAGCAGTAACATTAATACTGTGCAGTGGGACCCAGCTATCATGGCCAGCCAGCTGACATACAAAACTGAGCACTCTGATTCACTCTGTGAATGTGCTTACGTTGAACCGCCCTCCACCATTGGCTGTGGCAATTAGAACAAATTTTCAACCAATGACCTTGAATTATTGTACAGCTGAACAATGTTTTGGAACAGAGTTTTGGTCCGTCAACTGTATATTTTGATTTCAGGACTATAGACACAGGCAGAATCTGAGTCAACATGTCATTGAGCCTTTTTTTAATGATAGGAAGGGATTGTAACAATGGTCTTGTAACAATGTTTTAACACAGAAATCTTACCCAGTTTTATTTTTTAAGGCATTGTTGACTCGTTAATGGAAGGGACAGTGCTAAGCTAAGGTTCTGTTTGCTCCCTCATCAGAACTGCATTCAAATAAGGGGACTGGGTTTTTACATCCCTAAGGAGACACAGGCAATATACAGGTCATGCAAATTGTCAGTGTGTAATGGAGCTTTACTCTGTATCCTCCCAAGACCTAACAATTATTTCTGTACCTTGTTGGGGTCCCTTGATCTCAAGAACCATATTCTACTACACTGAAAACTGCACTACAAGTGACAGTCAATAACAATAAAATGTATTATATTTTTTAATAGAGTCTGCTGTGTTGTGATACAAGACTATTGTGTTATGTCAAAAATTGAAATACTTCTCTCAGAAGGTTACGAAATGGTTTGTGGGAATGGGTGTGAACTGTGAACAGACGATTGGAACTACTGGAACAGACCTGTGACATGATACCAGCAGGAAGGCTCTACTGTGGTCTTGAAGCCATGTATACTCAGGGCACCAAGAGATTGCATATGTTGGACACAAAGTATATTCAATAGTTATGATTTAAATGTGGTACCATCACTTTTCAGTTCATATTTTTGTGCAATAATTTTCCCCAATAACAGTTTAATTAACATTCAACTATGAAACTGGTTGGAGTCAATTATATAAATACAGTTCTGAATGAAAACCCTCCATGGATCATACAATTCAGATCTCTATCGTGACTGGCCACATCAGTGAAAAATCATTTGTTATATTATTATACATAAGTACACAATTGTTGTTCTTTGTTCATATGTTGAAATAAATTCAGTTATGCAAGTTATTTTAACGCTGTTTCTCGATTTTTGCTTTCTCTCTATGCATTAATGGACTCCAAATCAATTTTGTAAAAACATTTGACCAAGGTTAAACTTTCTGTTGATGGGTTGGTATGCACCCAAATGTCCCATGTCTTGTCTTTCCAGTGTCTAGAAAGGTATTCTATAAAGATAATATATCTTAAACTAGTTTATTGAAACAGGCCATCTGCATGTATTGTGTAATTGTGCATTACAAACGTTTATTAATGTGGTCGCTCAAGGTAGGTTTCGAATTAAAGCCTTCAATCTTCCACTGCTGACGAGCTTGCACTCTGGTTCCTGACGAAACTGACCCGACCGTGGGGCAATGAAATCAGGGAGAGTGTAGCGGTTCATTTGGCAAGATAGATTATGTTGTTCCATCAAAATATTACTTTTCCTTTTCAGTATTCCGACTTAGATTTATTCACGTGACCATCACATATCATCGAACTTCTTTGAAAATGCAAATTGCCTTTGTCACACTGTCATAGGCTACAGCCGGCTACGTGACCACTGAATGGACAGGGCGTTCATATATTCTGTTATAGGTATTCATTGCGCTTAATCGACTTTGTTACCCCGACATGCTAATAATTGTAATTAAAACAAGATCGGAGACGATTAAATCATTAGACTGCAAAATTTCCGTCTACCTCAAAGACCATTCTCTGTACGCCGTTGGTCTATTGGTTGTGGTTGCAGGACCCAGTAGGCTATGTTCCATAATAGAAATGGGAGCATTATGTATTCAGAGACACATGTTTGCCATGGCTCCGACTGTCTAATTAGACAGTTTAACATTGATGTGAATGAAATCTCTTTTTCCAGTTTGGCAACTGTTAAGTTCAATCCAGTTAAAATAACAGCCGAACACTGACTGAGATCAATAAAAACGTGGGGATACTTCACGATTTTACACATCAAAATATACAAATATTAGCATTTTCAAAATCAACTTCCCTCCATGTTTGAATCATTCTCAGTCCCCGGCGGATAACATATAGTGATGCCCAGCATTACTATCAATAAACAGGATGTAGTGACCATACATAGCACAGTACAGATCATATATCCATGCAGGACAAACCTGTTCACTGAACTATCTAGCTAGATTTAGGAACAGGCGGAAAACTGAGAGGAGACGAGACAGGAGGGAGGTGGAAGCGCTTACACGGACCGAAAGTGAACAGGATTTGTTGTTGAAGGATTTTACAGTTTTGTGAAAATGAAGGAAAAGGATTTAATTGAGACGGCAAAAATGCAGGGGAATATGATGGTAAGTGTAAAGTGCTGGTCTTTGTTGTGATTTTCACCTTAAACGATTTAATTTGCATGATGCATTGGCGAGAATGATGCCCCCATTCGAAGTAAGCATTTAACTGTATTTGTGTTTACCTATTCCGACGGCTCTGCAACTGTCGCGGAAGAAGGTTTGTGTTTGTAATAAAAATCACGCTTTATTTTACACACGTTTTTTTAGTTCGTTGCAGAAATGGTAAGAAGGATCATTCATTTCAGATGGTTAGTAATTCGGAAAGGCGAGCCATCTCCGGCGGATTAGGGAAGACGTGATGGTAACGATATAAAATGATGGTATAAAACAAGAAACACTTGTATTCTTTAAAAGTCAAAATCGTTTCCTTTCAAATAGCCTACGATAAATTAAATGCGAATTGCGTTGCCTCGTAATTACCCAAAGCCATGACAGCTTTGAAAAATTAAACTTTCTAAGTTGTTTTACTCATGTGAAAAACTGATTGATTTAAATGCTGAGTTAAATAGTTTGACCTTTTACTGCTTTTATGTTGACTTATTATGCTTGGCGGGCAAAAGTGACCTTTTGTGCACCCTCCTTTTCTGCTGGGAGAGAAGTCATTAAAATTTTACCACGCCTTAAGCTGCGAATGCTAATGTTGGTATATTACAGTTACCAGTGATACGGAATTTAGTCTGGTGGAAACATGGGATACGAGTAGAATATTAGAGTATTTTGTCTGCCTAAGGTTTCTCTGAACTATAACTGTTTCCGAAAGCGTTTTGCAGATGCAAAAATACACTGAAGTGGTACAGATATAAGGCCTTCTATAATGTCTAGACTTCGCTCGACTGTGCTATCCTAGAGTATTTTTGTTTTACGTAGAATACACCGAAAAGAATCCCAATGGCACTGAGATGAAGACAGCATTTTTGATGTGTCATTCTGAAAGTCAAGGCAGTGAATGTTGGTAATGTTAAATTCAGAAATATCCTACGGCAGTTGACAGCAAGTGATATAGTATATAGTAGAATAAATCCAGTGTACAGCAGAGTCAGATCTTGATTAAGTTTTCCTAAACATTTTCAAAACCATGTAATCTCATTGATCTGTCTCAAATTGCTAAAATTTCCCTCCCATTTCTTGAAACTCATTTGTAATACACCCACTACCCATTGTGACTGGTTTCCAGATTATTAGCCTAATTTTAGGAAATGCACATCTCTCATAGATTACAACTACAAACCCATGGCTGCGTAATGAGTGCTTATGTGTTGATAAACTGAACCATGGCTGGTATAAGCCAAGCCGAACCCAGCATGATAAAGCCAATTGTGTCCCACATGTGTGGACTCCTGGTCAGAGGTGGAAAGTTCAGGGTCAGAAAGTTAAAGTATTTGCATGTTTTTCTTCCACCCTTCCACTCATTCACTTCACTGTTTAGCTAGATCTCCTGGCTGAAGAATTGTGCTAATTAGCAAATGCAGGTGGTTGGAATTAAATACTGGGTAGAACTTCTATATTTTGAACCTGCTGATCATAGTTAATGACTTAATAGTGACTTAAATTGCATGTTGAGGATGTACTGTAGGGTTCAGGTGGGTGTTTGTGATCTACATGGCGATAGAAACCCTCTGGGCCTAACCACCACCCTTCTCCCTCCATAAAGGATTGTTAAGTGAGGCCTTACGAAACATTCAAATGTAAAATAGATGGTTATATTTCTGCTGTGTTTGCATGCTACTTTGCAATCTTAAATGGGCCATACAGTACATAAATAACTTAATTTTACAAAATGGTTGTGTTTTCCACTCTTGACTTTGCTGAGACTGGACCCTTGAAAAGGCTATTCTGAATCACTTCTGCATATGGTAAACATAACAGTGTGAATGCACCAGCTGGGGAATTTACGTAAGTGGAGTAAGTACCACCGAGCAAATCAATGGTGGTATGTAAATAAATGGAAAAAAAGCCTCTACCCCAGAAATCAGATGTAAATCAGATGTAAATACTGAATCTCTAGAGACCGTACACTGTCTTGTGCGGTTAATCTAGCAGCAGGATACACCATTTCACTTTGAGCATCGTTCTTCCGGGGGACTGCAGGCAATTTTCAGTAAAAATTTAGTTGACATCATGCCACTATTTTATCACTTTGATAATATTATATTCTTTTTTGACAGTGCATAGGTCCAGTCAAGAGTGGACACATCCACAAAAACCCCATAATCTCTCCAGGCTCACAAAAAAGTTAAATGAGCAAAAAATTATGATTAAAGTCATAGCCATTTTCAAAATACCAGAAAGCTGCTTTGTGGGTTATCTCACAAAACCAGGTTTAAAACCCAGATTTGTCCTTTTATTTAATTGGCAAGAAGCCTGTGGCTAACAACAGCTAATGACATTAGCCTATATGTTTAAGCTGTTAACGCCGCTTCTGTAATGTGATATTAAAAGTGAAACCAAATGATTATGATCAACTAGGTAGTCTGGTAAGTTAGTTTAGCTAGTTTCCATGGTTATGGATCATGCCGTGGGATCTAATAAGATGAAAGAAGATGAGAGGGACTGGTATCCTCAGGTGATTCAGGTGGATCATCTGTCCATAAGGACAGCACTCGAGTCATGTTTGGTTTATTTTTGCCATTACACTAAATACTAAAATAGCAATTATATATGATGGCTCCATATTCAGAGCAAGGGCAGATGCAGTTTTGCTTTCCTCCTCGAAGGGCTATGCCAACATGCCTATGACGCATTGCCGACTGGATCTACAGTGCTTCAGAAAGTATTCAGACCCCTTCACTTTTTGCACATTCTATCGATTTAATTTAAAATAGAGAATAAACTATTTTGACCATCAATCTACTGACAAAAGCCCATAATGATGTAAAGTGAAAACAACTCATTTCAGTGTAACACTGAAATCTCTCATTTATATAAGTATTCAGACCCTTAATTCAGTACTTCGTAGAAGCCTTTGGCAGAAATTACAGCTTTGAGTCTTCTTGGGTAAGTCTCTACAAGCTTTGCACACCTGGACTCAGGCAGTTTATCCCATTCTTCCATGCAGATCCTCTCAAGCTTCATCACATTGGATGGGAAGCGTCTGAACTGCAATCTTCATTACATTTACCACAGTAGGACTCCAATCAAGTTCTAGACACATCTCAAGGATAATTAAAGCAAACAGGATGCACCAGACCACAATTTGGAGTGCCACAGCACTCAGAATACTTGTGTAAATGAGAGATTTCAGCATTAGATTTTTAATAAATCTGCAAAAATGTCTAAAAACATGTCTGGATGAGTGTAATAATTGTCATAATTGAGTGTAGATTTATGGGCAAAATCTGTATCCATTAAAAATTAAATCTACAACACGATACAGTGTGCAAAAAGTGAAGGGGTCTGAATATTTTCTGAAGCCACAGTATGTCACCATTATTATTAAGTTTGACATTGAATTGTGGGCTTAAAATAATAAGGAATGGTTGCCGTTGTTTTACTTGCAATACCACCTTTAGCTCCTTTATATTTAGGAAACTATATTCATACACATTCTAGAGCTTGGCTGGATATGGATATGAGGTTAAAGTGCAGACTGTCACCTTTAATTAAAGGCAAGCAATATGCTTACCAAAACAAACTGTTTGGAACATCATTAAGAAGAAAGAGAGCACAAAAATTGTACCACTGTCCCAATATTAAGGATTTCACTGTATTATAGACATAACACTTGGTATTTCAGATTAAATATCTGTACCAAACAGTGTTATTTAATTTCCAAATGTTTTGCTTTCATAATGTCTGTAATTAATTTTGATACATGGTTCATTTAAATTGCCTTTGCACATGGAAGGTCAGAATTCTGAATTGGTTCTCCGACATTTGAGCCATTGGTTGTGATTTTTCAGTGTGTCAGGAATTGAACCTTCACCAGTCTGAGTAAGAAATTGATTGAGAAATTGTGTCCTCTTCAGTTGGAGGAGACATCCTTTTGTATCCTTTTCTCGTTTCTTTCCTGGCAAGCTGCAATTGGAGGGGTCTTTCTTAAACCCCGTTTGAAAATGATGGGAATCATGGGTCTATTGTGCACAGCAGTGCTTCTCTGTTGATGAATTGCTGATTGTGGAAAATGTACAGTTTGTGTGTACGTATATATGTATGTATGTATGTGCATGTGTGTGTCTGTGCAACTGATTGTGACATTTAGATCATCAGAGATGGATGTGTTAAGAGCTTATTAGCTTATTTGAAATTGTAGTTTTTAAGTGTATATCAAGGACACATTGTGCCTGAGTCCCCAGGCAGGGACTTGATCTCAACCCCATGACATCAAGGCAATCATCCAATGAGAAAAGAGACCAGGGTATTTCACTTGTCAAGCTAATTGTCTCTCTTATCAGGAGTTGTGCTGTGTCATTGATAAGTGAGCACTTACTTTAGTGCTTCCAGATTTTCGCCATATAATACAATCACAGTTACTGTGGTTGCTTAGTGGGAAATAGTGTTGCATTAGCACATTATATGAGACTGTTAAAAGAAGATAATAGTTTTGACCAGTTGACCACTTTCATACATAATTTGAATGCGTTTCAAATTTAGATATGTTAAGTATTATTTTGGTTTTACTCTGAAATGCTGAAATGAGCCAATACTGTTAATTGTGGTTTTGTATTTAAACATGTCCAACAGGTCCCAGAAAAGACACCAGTCAGCTCAATTGGGTTCAACACATGGCCATATTCCTGGCCTATCATGAGGAACATGTTGGTAGAAAGCTGTAATATCCATTTTTCTCAAGGGATTATGAAAGTCAATGGCTGTAATCTCCGGCATAACCTCAAAGAGGAGGTCTATATTAAAAATGAAATGTGATTAAGTGAAATTAAGGGGCTCTTTGTGTTCCCTCACCAGATAAAAACCACCACCCATAAGCCAGTCTCTGACAAGATGAAGGCTCTCTGATATTCCCTTTGTTCACGGTGACAGGTTTAAAGTGGATTTCAATCGCACATTTGCAGTCTTGCTTTTAATGGCAGAATCCAAGGAGTCATTGGGGAATAAAATTTCGGCCGGCATCACAAAACGGGATTCTCATCCCTCTTGTCCCTTGGGCTGTCGCTTTAGTGTTGATGGAGGAGCATATCGCACTAAATGTCGGTTTGTATTCACTATGACTTTTTGCGCTTGTTTATCGGTTTGCGTTTGGCCTGTGGCAGTTAGACCATTCCGGAAAAGCGGCCTGATTTATTGTGACCTTTACATGAGATGTCATTTCTCGAAGTGCCCGGACGTCGTGAATTTTATTATGCATCTTAGGAACAATCACCCGTATTGCTCTTCTAAATGGTTATGGATGACTGAGGGTTGGCTGAGTGGGGTGGCATATTCTATCTAACTTCCCTTCATTTTGGTAAGAAATTCAAGCAAGTTTTTTTCTATTCTGACTGTAGATATACGGTGTATATAGATTTCAACAAAAATAGTTGAAAAATGTTTTCATTGTTGATGAGTAATCTGGTGTTTTACAAAGACCACGATTCAATAAGCATTTGTCCATAAAACATTGACTTAGAAGGAATAGTTGCAAACAAATACTGTGGTGTTTGAAATCATTGGTGATTGTTGAACTCAATTCTCTGTTTATAAAAAATGTGAATACAATGATTGTGAATCAGATAAGCCCACAGTTCATTTTGACACATTCTACGCTCCTGTTTATACTCAATCCAAGTTACTGAACGTGCAGAAAACAGAGTTAATTTTTGCAATAAAACCAAGACTCCTAAGGTAGCTGTGGTTGATTTGTGTTGTACCAGTGGACAAAACATCTGAATGACTGCAAAAAGCACTTTGATTTCTAAATCAGTGTGTTATTTATAACCAGTCTCTTACCTGCTAGATAGACTTGAACTCTGCTAAAAGGTTCATCTATGATACCCTTCTCTCAAAATGCCAGGGATAAAGCCAGATCAGCTCACTTGTAGCACTGTAAGCCCTGAGTCTTTGATTTGGTTCTTTGTCAGTGACTCAGCTTGACACAAAGAGGAGCGTTTGGAAAAAAAGGTAAAATGCCCCTCTTTAGCACTCATAATCCTCCTTTCCTTTTTCTATTGACTGCTTTTGAAACCATTGTAGCTAACTGGCTCTGTATTTTTCATGTTAGCTGCCACAAAAAATCTCACAGCCACACTGCAGCTACTGTTTTTCAGAATGGCCTTCTGGGAGATGGAATAGGCACTACGCTGGCAATATTAAATTCACACAATTTTCTGATGGTGTATTTTCTAATGGTCATGTTTCTAATCCAATTTTCACTGGACACATTTCTATGTCAACTCAATATATTTATCTGTAGTTTCCCCCTCTTGGGCTAGTTGGCAGCTGTGGTAGTCCGTGCCATTGGCTCGATTAGCCGAAGGTATTGTGCTTGGTAAGCTGATTGGCTTGTTTCACGAATTGAGACACACAATCAACTCTTTGGTCTAATGTTATCAGATTGCTGTTTGTGTTTAGCACTTCTGAGAGTAACCAAGGCTTGACAGCAGTGTGCAGGGGGTCAAGAATGCTCTACCGGCACTCAAATAATCCGGCCCATTTACATAATTAATGTCAACACTTTGATGTTGGTTGATGTGTATCTTCAAGAGGGTTCATTCTTTTTTTTAACACCGTACTTGAGGAAATAATTAAGCAGTTTTTTTTCTTTTTACCTTTAACCACATATGCTAAGTAAGACATTTGTAAAATAACTTTCTTTGCAGTGTAACATAACTGCTGTATACTCAATGCTGAAGTATCAACCTCTTATGGGCAGATGCGACCAGCGCGTTACATCTCCCTTAACAGACGGATGCGACCTGCGTGTTACATCTCCCTTAACAGACAGATGTGACCTGTGCGTTACATCTCCCTTAACAGACAGATGCGACCTGCACGTTACATCTCCCTTAACAGACGGATGTGACCTGCACGTTACATCTCCCTTAACAGAGGGATGTGACCTGCGCGTTACATCTCCCTTGACAGACGGATGCGACCTGCACGTTACATCTCCCTTAACAGATGGATGTGACCTGCACGTTACATCTCCCTTAACAGACGGATGTGACCTGCGCGTTACATCTCCCTTAACAGACGGATGCGACCTGCACGTTACATCTCCCTTAACAGACGGATGCGACCTGCACGTTACATCTCCCATAACAGATTACAGCGTCGTATTTGAGACGCATGACCGTTGAAATACATTGTGATTCCTAGGCTTTCTATGGGTTGTCTTTAGGGTGCCTTAGTCCATAATAGATTTATGGTGAAATGATCACGTGGAGCAATCAATAACAACAACGACCGCTAACATTTAGGGCCATATGTAATTTCAGTTCATTGTTTAGTTCCAGACAGATGTGCCTATGTCAGGGCTGACAGTGAATAGCTAACAAAGTCATGAAAATGACTTTGTTACTCTTGCGCCAATGATAGAAAAATCATGGCTACCATAAAAATCCTAGCACAGTAAAGGTGTTCCCTCTCCCTTGCTCCCACCTCGGTTTGTTGCACGTTCTTGCTTAGTCCCAAGCAATCAATCATAACTCAGCCAGCCAAGACCAGGCTGAGTTCCTCGCAAAATAATGAGTTTACAATAGATGAATATTTCATGGGGAGTCTTGCTTCCCTGTCTTAAACCAGCCTGTGTGTTTGCCTCCTGAAATTTATTGAGACTTAGGAGCAGAAATATTTTTGTTGAAGGGTCATGCTGAAAGGTCATCTTTCACCACCCCTGCTTGCAAAAACTAGTCAGTAGAAGGATTGAGAATCGTACACTGGAATTGTGGGAGGTATTGACTCACTTACACTGACCCCATTTATTTATTTCAATGTGAGAAACATTTCGCAGTTAGTGTGAGAGCAGTATGGTGCTATGCTTTAATTTTCAGGTTTCTGATTTCTAGTTTATTTCATTCACTGCCACTTGGTTGACTGATAGTCAACATGCTGGCAGACCAGGGCACCTTTATCACAAAGCAGGAATACTGAATTAGCTGGATAACTGCACTAAAATCTGGAACCCTCTCAAATATGGAACATGGATGGAAGTAAAAAAAGAGCTGTTCAGTGCATTTGCCCAGCTAACTCAGTCATCCTGCTCTGTAATACAGGCCACAGAGTTCACATAACAAATGATGATGTATGCAATTAGGGGCTAATTTGGCAGCCTGTTTTAAAGATGCTAACGAGGGAGGGAGAGGGAGAGGAAGTGACAGAGGGACTAGGGGGAGAAATAAAGAGAGAAGGAAAAAGAACAGAGATTGAGAGTAAGATTAATTATTAACAATTAAGATAATAATAACGTAGCATTAATATTAATCATACTTAATGTTGCAGAGGTCATAACAATATTTTTTTTTGATTTGTATAGATATAATACTGATAATTCACAGATTTTACTTCATTGCTTATTTCTAAGGTTTTAATATCCAGTGGTCACAAATCTCTGAGGATAAAGCATTTTTATTTGAGTAGGAGGGAGAGAGAGTGAGAGAGAGAGGGGGAGAGAGAGAGTGAAAATGCAAATGTGCAAATGGAAGCACTTAGGCTGCATGTTTGTATGTATGTGTTGGTGGGTGGGTGGGTGCACATGCGCATGTAAAGACCATAGAGCATATTTCAAGATCATTTAAATTCTAAGTTTTACACCACATGCAATGGACTAATAGGAGCAAAGGGGTGAGGGGTGAAGCCCATGCTTTTTCGGGTGGAGAAGAGGAACATCTTTGTGCTGCACATTCCCCTGATCTGAGCTCATTAGAACTGGGCTGCCATGAGCCAGTTCCCAGTACTTACTCCTTGAGTTTAATTATATTTTATGGCCGGGTATGTGCGTATTTGCAAAATGATAAAACCCCAGACACTTATTGTCTGTAATTGCCTTGTTTGAATAGAATCGGGTGCTTGCCGACTTGTCTGGTATACTATGGAGAGCCAGGCCAGACAATAAGATGGAGAGAGGGAAAGAGACAGAGGAACAGAGAAGCTCTGATTTAAATGCTTTTTCTGAGCACGTGAAGCACTGTCATCTGTAGAATATTGTAGTTTGCAGATAACATCCCTATGATTATTTGAGTGGGGATAGTTGATAATAGTGGAGCTTAGTAAAAAGTATGCTAAAAAGTAGTCACATCCCGGGGCATGGTTGCATCTTATTGTTGATAGTGTGGTGAGGTGGTGTTTTCATTGGTGCAGCCGGGTTTTTGTAGTAGGAGACGGGCGGTGCTTTGATCATCTAGCAATCAAAGCAGTGCTGGTGTAAGATGAGGTGGAAAGAATGTATTTTTTAAACAAAATATGTGACCTCGACATGATATCCTCATATTTCTGATGTTGGAAGTTTCCAGGTTGTCTTTTGGTAGGCCTGAGTATCTCTTTAATATGAACAGAAACAGTACTGCTACCAACAATTCTGCTACCATACCCAAAATGATTTCTATTGAACATTTCAGCTCAGCAGAAAGGAACTGTGGGGGGGAGGGGGCTGTGGGGCGATATGATGAATCACTCTTTTTAATGGAATTCTACATTTTTGTCTCCCTAAAGCAAGGCATTGTTGATGACCCTTTTCGGGAAATCAATTTATACTTTCAGCGAGGAAGTCTGCGTCTGCAGTGCACATACAGAGCTTTCTGCACCATGGTGGCCTTTCATGGACTCAGCTTTGGAGAGAGAACGTTACATTTTTTACATTTTATTTTACGTTATTTTGAGGTAAATGCCGGCTCAGTTCAGAAGTTCAGAATGGGGAGTGTCAAAATCAGTTTAGTGCATGTGATTCAGCAAGGCGTGGTTTTGGACTGTAATGAGCTGAAAATGTCAAAAAGGTGTGACAGTGCACTGGCCAATCAGGATGCTTTCCATATTTCCTTAAAATGATCAGTTGCATCAAGTCCATGGGCTCATTGGAATTTCTTATTTTTCTCCTGTTTTTTACTTCCCCTTGCTGCTGACCCGGAAATCGTTAGTTAGGAACTCCTAATCTTTCCTTTGAGCAAGAAAACATCAGTGCATCCTTTGCTTAAGTATTTTTTCAGAAAGCCTGATGTCTAAATGATTGACCTGTGGATCCACCTCTCCCCATCTGCTGCACATTTGCCATGTCCGTGGCTTCAAAGTGACGTTTGAAAGACTTTCCATTTCCCTAATTCACGTTTTTCTTGACTTCCCCATCTTCTTTTCTTTTTCTTACCTCTTTTTCTAACAAGAAAAAGATGAGAAAAATAAGCAATTGTAATGAGCTATAAGTCTTTTCTTTATATACTGTATATTTAGTGCATGATTCACTAGCTGCTGTCATGTTTGATTGTACACCTTCGTAGTTTGATTGTCCTTAGTAGGATACAAAATTCTGAAATATAAACTGAATTTAATTCGCCTTTTGCTAAGCCACACCCTAGAATGCTGACTGGCCAATCACAGCGCAGCCAAGAACAAGCTCCGACAGGGGTCCAACACTTTCATGACAGCGCTCCATTGCCTCTTGTACAGGCGTCTCAGATTTTCGTACTTTTCGACACTCGTTTTTGTGGGCTATAAAATAGTTATGGTTAAACGTTGTGCCTGGGGCACTTGTAACACTGATACTCGTTTCCCAGAGAGGTTGGAGGGGGGTGTGCTTTTTTTCCCTTCCCCAAACCAGTCAAACCCGGACAAGTGTCGCCTGTGGATAAAACTTAGCGATAGCTTAGCTATCACGTAAACACAGTCTGGATTCTATTTTTTGACAACATAAGACTAGCAGCTAGATGTTGACTTTGTTATTCATGATCCATCCAAACACCTAACATTAATATGTTACAGACATGCTATTGATAAGCCCAATTATGTGGGCGCAGAACCCTGAGGAGCTAACCGAAATATCACCTTGTTAATTACAGCTAACGTTGCCTACTTATGGTTATGATACGCTAGCATACAAGGCTACTGGATGCGATGTTATATGTGCTTAGTGCTTTTGCTTTGTAATAAAGACGATAATAGTGAATAGAGACCTACCCAGCTTTACATGAACAGTGTTGCTCCTTGATATCAGTGGCAGCCTCCGTCTCGATCAGCAGGTTACATGGCCATTCACTTTTAGATTGGGATCTATAGGCTTTTGCCTCTATTTTGATCACCTTATTATGTTCATTTTGTGTTACCTGGATGTCCTGTATGTAGCCCTCAAAGGCATACTGTAACCCTTTCTGTCTGCTCCTATCTGAAACTGCATTTGCTGCTTTGTAAAAGCACGACAGCAGTTCAGCTGGAAGAGCTGTCAAACACGCCATGTTGAAACTGAAAGTTTGTCGGACTTAGCAACAATAACTAAGGGGGGCGGGGCTTAGCGAAAGGTCAATTAGGGTATATTGTGTTTATTGTTGACAATTACAAATATGTGTGTGAGATATGTGTGTATATGTGTGTATGTATAAGCTACTGGATGCCTAAAATTTCCCTCGGGATGAATAAAGTATCTATCTATCTATATCTATCTATAATGCTACAGATATATTGTATGAAACATTAGGAACATAGTTTCCTCAATATAAATGTTCCTTAAATTCCTGTGTTTGCTGTGCAGAAACAGTCACCTAAGCATTCTCGATCTGCCTTTATATCCTTAAAATGGAGTTTAAAGGAAATCAATAAAAATACCCCTGCTGTGTTTGAGCCAGTCCACTCCAACCAAATGACCGATCCAGCCCCAAAATACAAGCATTATAAAATAAATGAAACTTATTATTACCAACCTTGGTGCATATGTCATTGAGTGGCTCTGTGCCACTCCAAAATTTCAGCCTGCACTTGAAAAGGCAGAATTGTGCATCAGTAGAAGGCTCTGACGCAAAAGCAAAAGTGTTTGTGTCACAATAGAGCCCGTTGTCTCTGTGAATTTGCAACTTGCTCCCGGCATCTACATTCTGAGCTACTAATACATAAAATTTCAAGGATAAAAACGCTGAAAAAAAAGAGTTCCACTTAGGTATTCTGGCAGGAAAGTAATAAAACATCACATTAAATGCTGTATATATTTATGAGAATACTATTAAGCCGTGCGGCGGGATCAGGGAGCGAGCATTTACCGGGGCACTTTTTCAGGGGAAAGAAATCGATATTCTTGAGAACGAAAGCTGCTGGCAGAAAGGAATCAGAGTTGTCACGGCGATCAGCGTGACATCGGTCTCATGCTTCTCGGCCACACCACCATCAGACAGAAAGGGGATTGTACGCCTTTCACAACTAATTCTTCAGGAGAGGCGGCTGCAGTTGGGCATAGTGCATGGAGCCGGGAAGGCTTGAGCAGGTAAGGTCATTTGTGAAGGGTGAAAGCCCTGAATAAGATCTTCTGCGCCTCTATGTTCAAAAGGGAGGGGAGGTTTATTGAGAGCCAGTTTGCGCACGACTTCGATGCACTCAGAAAGTAGGGCCCTTCACTTGCTCACTCGGCGACTGGTAGATGAAGCGGCACTTTTAGTGAAGTCATTACTTTCCGTTCATTTGGAGAATGAATGAAGGCCGGCTTTGTGGAGAAGTTGTGGTCTGTGACGAGAGCCTATCTTTCTTTGCGTTTAATGTATATTTCTTTTAGTTTGACGCAGATGAAATTGGAAAGTTAGACATTTGAAACCCGTCTCGGTTGTTCTCGAGCTTTGCAAACCCAAACACGAGTTTTATTTTGTAGTTGATAATTCTGACAATGAAAAACTTAAGTTCATGGCCTTTGTACTTTTGATCTCTTATGCCTATCCACTGCCACGTACACACACACACACACACAGACACACATAACCAGTGTACATTTGCACATTCACATATCTCTGGTGCCTTCTTGTGCAGAACATACAATAAAAGGAGTCTTTGAGGCTGGCTTGCTTTGTGAGTAGAGAGAACCGACCTGGCCCAACTCTCTAGTGGTGCACACCTAAAGCTCTCCAGAGAGAGGAAAAAAGACACAGTGGGGCAGAGAGAGGGGAATGGCAGAGAGGGGTTGAAAGATGGAGGGTGGGAGAGAGAGAGATGCTAATTAACATACTGTTTGCATCGTTGTGATTTCTTCAACGTTGTTTGTATTCATGCCTTCTGATGTATCACTTTTCCTATTCCTGGTTTCTATGTGTACGCTTTGGCAATACTTACAGCACCAATGTATTTCATGCCAATAAAGCATTTTAGAATTTTAGAGAGAGAGAAGGAGAGGGAGGCATATGGATAGAGATACGGAGAGAAGAGAGAGGGAAGGAGAGGGAGGCATATGGATAGAGATATGGAGAGAAGAGAGAGAGGGAAAGGAGAGAGAAGGAGAAGGAGAGAGTGGATTGTGCTTTCAGGCTGGCTTAATGAAGCACTGGAGCACCAGCACCTCATGTTGTGCATCCTGCAGCCGTGACAGATGCCTGCCTCACAGGTGCCCCCTGCGTGTAGCCGCGCTTCTATTAATTAACCGCCGGAATGAACAGGAAGTGTATTTTATGAGTGATGGCTAGCACGGGCCCCCCAAAAAGGTCATTACAATCCAGGCTGAATTGTGTGTTGGAAAAACGGGCTTGTTTCCATCCGAGCTGTGAAGGCTTGCAGAAGCACGTAATGAGGGTAATGTTCCACCTGTCCTGACAGTTATTTCCCTGTCCTTATCTTCTGAGGCATCTCTGACATTCCAGCCCATAAGTTTTCCAGTCATGCAGGCAAGAAAACGAATTGCCATCACACCGATAATTTGCAATATTCTACTAATGAACGGTAGGGAACAGTTTCCGACATTGGCTACAAATCAAATCGAATCAAACTTTATTTGTGTAGCACGTTTTGTACAGAAGTTGCAACGCTGCGCACTTCACTCAGAATGAAATGACATTAGAGAGAGATAATGAGATCAGTATCCGTAAGACAGCCTTCAATACATACATAACAAAAGTGAGAATAACAGAGTGTAATAAGGATAATTAAATTGTAAAAAGGGCAAAATCAAAGGCCTAGAATACTGGTGTCATGATCCAGTCCTGGATGGTCGCAGCATCCGTTGGTTTTCAGTGTGTAGTAGTGCCAGTGATTAATTTAAGTCATTGATTGTGTTTGAAGCATCCATACGCCCACACCTTGCTCTCAAGGTCTTAATTGGTGGCTGATTGAAAGGAAGCCACAAAAACCTTCAGGCACTTCTGCCCTCCAGGACTTGAAGATCCTGTATCAGGGTATCAATGGGGCTGAGGTCATCTGAAATGGCAGACATGTACAGCTGGGTATTACCTGCATAGAAAAGGAAACAAATAATCTGCTTGTGGATGTTTCCGACGGGAGCATGTACAAACTGAAGAGAACAGGCTCAAGAGTCTTGTGACATCCACTTTCACTGCGGAGTGGTCAGCCAGTAAACCAAAGAATTCCAAGTTTGTAAGATGGCTGCTGAACCAATTACATACAGTGCCAGAGAGGCCAACCCATATATGAAATATGTCAAGAAGGATTTTGTTGTTGACAGTATCAAAAGCCTAACTGATGTCTCAAAGAACCAAAAGAGAGAGTCTCCCCTTACAAAAAAATTAATGTTCAAAAACCACATGTGAACACCGAGAATGTGAAAAGGAAATGTGAACTACAAAAATAATCCCACTTATAAAATTATAGAGGTAACGATTTCAAGTGTTTTGGTTTCCCTAAAAATGTGGGAACAAAGCCATGTGACATGCTCTCTTCAAATCGTAACATTTTAATTGATATGTGAAAATGTTCCAGTGAATTCACCAGCGTAATTGTGATTTTCATGAGTAATTTTTTGTTTAAGGTCTTTGCATCAGGACAGAGTCAAAGATCATCTTTGATCAAAGATCATGACTTTAGCTAGGTCCGGGTCTGTGCTGTGCACAGCAGGAAAACCGGATTGGAGCTTCTCAGACATGTTATTTGTTATCACTCTTCACTCTCATGCTGAAAAAAAAACTGCTTCTCTAGAAGGAAGGTTTGGTGGGAGATGGATCTGCAATTACTAAGAATGAAGTAATAAGTTTTCCAGTCATGCAGGCAAGTAAACTAATTGCCATCGCACCGATAATTTCCAATATTCCACGAATGAACGGTAGAGAACGGTTCCGACATGGGTTACAAATCAAAACGAATCAAACTTTATTTGTGTAGCACGTTTTGTACAGAAGTTGCAATGCTGTGCACTTCACTCAGAATGAAATGACATTAGAGACAGATAATGAGATCAGTATCCGTAAATAGCCTTCAATACATACATAACAAAAGTGAGAATAACAGAGTGTAATAAGGATAATTAAATTGTAAAAAGGGCAAAATCAAGGGTCTAGAACACAGGTGTCATGATCCAGTCCTGGAGGTTTGCAGCATCTGTTGGTTTTCAGTGTGTAATAGTCAAAGATCATCTTTGAACGAAGATCATGACTTTAGCTAGGTCCGGTTCTGCGCTGTGCACAGCAGGAATACCGGATTGGAGCTTCTCAGACATGTTATTTGTTATCAGGAAATCACTTTTCACTCTCATGATGAAAAAAAAACTGCTTCTCTAGAAGGAAGGTTAGGTGGGAGATGGATCTGCAATTACTAAGAATGAAGAAATCCAAGGTGCTCTTTTGTTGGACAGGTTGTGTAGTTACAGATTTAATTGTGGTCAGAAGGACAGATAGATGGCCTAATGTTGGTTACTATCGTACTGAGTAAGTTCTTATTGACTATGGTAAAGATTAATCTGATGGCCTCTTGGAGATAACGTGTCAAGGGAAAGGAAAGAATCTCTTGAAATCAACAGCCACAGCCTTTTGGCTCATTCCAATTGCTCATTTTTCTCCTTTTCCTGATTTACCCGGAAATCGATCGAGGTCCGGAATCTTTAAGAACATTGAACCCATTAAATGTTCTTTCTAGGAGCCAGAAATAGAAGTTAGGAACTCCCAATCTTTCATTTGAGCAAGAAAAAACAGCAGCATATTCTTTGTGGAATTATTTCTTCGGAAAGTACGGTCAAAGTCACTTATATCCCATTTTTTCCCCCATTTTGATGGTTGATGTGAACATTAACTGAAGCTCCTGACCCATATCTACATGATTGTATACATTGCACTGCTGCAACTCAATTGGCTGATTAGATAATTGCATGAATATGTGTAGGTGTAATAAAACTTTAAAGTTCCTAATAAAGTGCTCGGTGAGTGTATATATATAAAAGATTGACCTGGGATCCACCTCTTCCCATCTGCCACGCATCTGCCCCTTCTGTAACTGGCTTCGAACTGACATTTGAAGGAGCAATAACATTCCATTTGCTTAATTCACATTTTCTCGAATTCCCTGTATTCACTTCTATTTTATAGCTTCTTTTTTAGGCTCTTCTGATAGGTGGAGCACAAAGTGGAAAAAGGAGCAATAAAAAGAAAACAGAGGAGAAAAATAAGCAATTGCAATGGTTATTATTCAGTCTTCTGATCTGATCTGGAGGTTATATTTGTTAAATGCCGTAATTACTGATGGTCAGTACTCTTTACAACACGTTGAGAACATTGGTCTTGTTCCGTTAATCACCCACATTGGTCTGAAATCAGTCAACATTTGCCCTTTAATTAGCTGAGGTTCAGTTGTTCTGAAGATCGCCAAAATGAACTCTGCAAGCTGGGTTTGGACTTTGGACCATGGGAACAGCTGTATTTAGCTCAGAGTTAATGTTGTTTGAACCCAGAACATTGTTAAGTATTCACTGGGCACTCAGCCTGAAGCCATTAAATATGACTGTCCGTGTGAGACGTCGCTTCTGCATCTGAATCAGTCATGATGCATCCTCTTGCTGTTTGGCATTTGAGGGCGATCTTTCATATGGCAGTGGAAGCACGGATCTTAGTGCAGAGCAGAATTGACACGTCACCATTTTAGCCAAGGATGAGACAGCTCATTAATTTCACAAAGCATCACTATTTCAGGGCATTTCCATTTTTTTCAAATTAGTGACATGATGGTATTTTTCCCAGTTGGCTAATGTAAGTGATGCTGTAGTCATCAGACACTTTCTCTGGTAATGTCTTAGGATATGTCTTAAATATCACTAAATGTAAAAGTTAGTGTATCTTTGGGGCCAGTCCTAATGTTCTTTTTTTTTCGAGTCAGTCATTAAATGCATTTTCCGTTTTTACTTCACTTCCATCACGGTTTGAGAATTTTAACATGAATACATGTGTGAAAAGTTTACATGTTGTTTACCATTATATTGTTTACCATCTTTTTGATGCCTGTGCTCATACCTCACTGACTATTACTTTGATTTACATTGGGTTACAGACCTCTTTTTTATCCATTTTCCAGCTATATTGTAATCCAATTTTCTTCTTCCAATTCGAAAGTACCAGTTCCATTTCTTGGCCAGTGTAATGGCTGCAACCTGCTCTATCAATTTGAGAGGGCACAAGCAAGTGCAGGCAAGCCAATTATGCACTGCCTGTGGGGCTGCCTGCCACAGTCAGGGCTGATGCAGTCTAGATTCTAAAGCAGACCTACCACAAGACTGCGTCCACACCCTAACGGAACGTTTTGAGAACATTCAGTAACGTTATCTATAGGTTCTAAGATGGTTCCATTGTAACGTTATAAAAAATAGCATTCCTGAAATGTTCTAGAAACGTGATGTAAGAATGTTTTACTTCATCATGTTTTTAGATCATTGCTCATAACATTCCCAAGATAATGTTCCTGCCGTGTTCTGGAAACGTGATTTAAGAAAGTTTTTTTAATTTAGCACAGAACGCTCCCCAGTTGCTCAAAAAATAACATGTTCAGGTAACCTACAATAAGGTTCATATAATGTTACTGTAACATTGTGAGAACGTTATGAGAAAACGTTTTAGCTCGGGTGTCACAATAGGATTTACGATTTCTGTATATATTGCAAGAATACACTTTGAGCAAACTGCTGTAATTACTGGAAGTAAAAAAAAAAGAAAAAAAGTTTGGTTTTGTAGATTTTTTAAATTTCTTTTCTTTCCTTGATTTTCCTAATTCTTGTCTGCTTGTGTCTGCCCCATCTTTCAATGTGTGTTCAATCTCATTTTGTAGCAGGACGTGGGTGCATGGACCAGTTATTATCGCTGAGGACCCCTTTGAAAATGACATGGTATATCTCAAGGAGTTATTCCTAATAAAGGTTTTCTATATTACATTACATTAACGGCATTTGGCAGACGTTCTTATCCAGAGCGATATATTATGGGGCTTTGCAGTGTGGGTTAGGTAGTATTAGTAGTATTAGTAGTAGTAGTAGGGGCCCAGAAGTTAGCTGCAGAGATGACACTTTCAACGGTCCTGCAAATAGTATTGCTTTTTTGTCACAGTGCATGCATTCCAGCAGTGAGGGGGTTAACACCTCTGAGTGACTCTCCCCTGCTAAGGCCCTGCATTTCCTCCTCTCAGCGGAGAGAATTTAGCTAAACAGCGTCATGGATGCTGGCCGTGTCCGCCACTCTCCCCGCTCACCTGGGAGGTATGCCAAAGCGGCGAGAAATATCTGTCACCAAACCTTCCCACTTCAGGGCTAAGAAATGATCTATTGGGAGGCCTGTCAAATTGTGTATGCCAACAGCATCTGCACTGCAGCAGTGCAGAAGTCCCTGGCAAGGATATTGCTCCTTTCTCAGCCATGGCTGAATGAAAGGCGTTAGTGTTGATGACTGTATACTGTGGCCAAGGTCTGCTGAGTGACAGGTGTGTGCATGACAGCTGAATGCTATAGGTATGGTTCACAAACTGAAAGGTGCACGTGTGAAAGGTGTCAGTGCTGGTGATAGTGTTTAATATATTTATCTCTAAAAATGATTCAAAACATTCGGATTTGACTCGGCCCTCTCCTGCTGTGGGCCCCTAGAATTGTCACCACCTTTCATCCCACTAGCGACAGCCCTGGCCACCGCCTCTTCTCTGCACTGTCCCTGGTAAAAAAACAGCTTGGGCTAGGTTTTAAAACAGCTGGTTGCTGGGTGACCAGTTCAGACCAGCTCCATACTCAACATGTTTTTATCAGCTCAAGCTATGTTTTGAACAGCTGGTAGCAGGTAATTCAAAGCTGGTGATTTTACACCACGGGAGCTGAGCAGTCTTAGGCCGTGTCTGAAACAAATTACTTGCCTACAATTGCAGACATAAATTGAGTACACTGGATGATAAAGTTGGCAAAACGTTTCTCTTAATGTAGTGTCGATGATATTCACTCAGTGAGCTCTTTATTAGGTATTTATTAGACTTAATTTTTTGACTTATTGGTCTTCTGCTGCTGTAGCCTATCCACCTAAGAGGTTTGACAAGTTGTGTGTTTAGAGATGCTCTTTTGTATACCAGTGTGGTTATTTGCATTACTGTCACCTTCCTCTCAGCTTTGACCAGTCTGGCCCTCTCCACTGACCTCTCTCATTAACAAGGCATTTTCACAGAACTGTTGCTCACTGGATGTTTTTGTTTTTCGTCTGAAAAACAGCTGAACTTCTTTACCATGTCTACATGCTTTTATGCATTTAGTTGCTGCCACATGATTGGCAGATTAAATATTGCATGAACAAGCTGGTGTACAGGTCTACCTAATAAAGTGTTCAGTGAGTGTATGTGTTTATAGTGTTAGCGTGCCCGAAACTGCCCTCAACTGTCCTCAAAATATGTACTGTCTACTGAAAATAATGCAGACAATCCAACATAATATGTAGAAAATTATCCTCACTTCCCAGTGGTATGGCAGACATGTCGGAAGACAGAGCAGCTAATCGTATACGTGGCTTTGCGAATAACTTAAGTGACGACAAACTTAGACTGAATAAGGTTCTTGCCTCTAGCTCTTATGACAGTGCAACTCAAAAAGGTGAGCACCAAAAGTATGTAGCTGCAGTAATCAGTGCAGCGACAGTCAGGAGAAATAACCCCAGCCCAGTGCAAAAACTTAAATTAAAGGGTGATTCTGCTTCTCCATTTGAATAAGAGTAAAACGGTTCTCTGACGGACTTGTACTTTCTGTGGGTAAATTACTAAATGAAAAGATAAGACGAAAGTAAATGCTCCATAAACTTGGTTACCTAGCTACAGGAAAAACTGGGATTTGTTTTACTTTGGACATACCCGTCTTTCCACTACCGTATAACTTGCATATTTCATAACTATAGAGTGAGACGAGACGATCACAAGCCAACTCGCCTTCAGCTCACACTAAACAAGCTGATAACCCAGGCAACAGGAGATTTCAGAGAGAGATATCAAACTACCGAAGTGCCACGCAACGAGACCCGAAGCTAGAAACCCCTAAATGGGTTCCCCAAAATCAGCCCTAGCTAATGAAGTTCCTGGAAACCTTTTAATTTTAAAAACACTGAAGTCTCCTGACTCTCTCTTTGCCGGATTTGTGAATGACAGGACGGGAAACGTAACACAAAAGCACCGGGTCTAGGAAAGATATATAGATCACAAACACCCGTTTACGATTACCAACTCTTTGCTGATTGCGGGGAGCATTAATGTGTCAGGCACGCCCTCTTGTAATCCCAAGAGGTAATACCCAACGAAGCAAGGCAACCATGACAGTCCCCCCCTTGTATTGGACCCAAAAATTACTCTTACTCCTCTCTGTGAGATCTCCTAAAAATTATTCTTTACTTCCTGAAAAGTCTGCTCGGGAATACACTCAGTGAAACCCTGGTATTGTGTAAATTAAAGTGCTCTACATTGAGAGAAAATGTCATCTACTTAACTCATCCAGTGTACTCACAGTCTGCATTCAGGAGCACATTGCATACTAGGCAGTATGTTTAGTAGACAGTACACTTCTTGAGAACGTAGCAGCCTATTTTTGACATAGCCATAGTCTCTGAGGGGGAAACTTCACACCAGGTTTGGGGACCACATTTTTGAAATTGGACTGAATTGGAGTTGACATTGGAATCTGAATTGAAATTACATGCCGATTGCGTAATTTCAGTTTTATTCATTTTGAAATATAGGCCTGCTCCAAAAACATGTGCTCCTTATTGCAAAGAATATGTATGTTTGATTTGAAAATTCCACAGGGATAATGCGAGGGAACAGAATCCCAGAAGTGTTTGTTACACTTAACTAAATTAACCGCAGGTTGAATTACCCACTTAAGCGTTAATCACAGTGAACCGTGGTCCTCTGTACCTTAAACAGCGTGACAACCTAACCAGAAATGTGTCATGTATTATTCATTTATTCTGGTTCTCAAATTCATTTTGTTGGTGCCATTTATTTTTTCCAGCCCATGTAAACAAGGTGCTCATTATGTTGTCTGAACTGAATTTTATTTCTCTCATGTGCCATGCACGGGGACACCGGAGTTCAGCATGTGTAAATTTGTATGCTGAAAGGCTACTTGGCATTGTGACTCTGCATCGCATGCAGCTCAGCCTCCGATACTTGCTGGAATGAATGCGAACCCTTTGCCACTGGGAAAAACTAATTTCCCCTCCTCGCTGTGTTACAGTTCTTGTGGAACTGAAATGCATATTAGATCTATCAGTCACTGGCATTCTGACACTGGAAAATGAATGGCAGCCCCTTCTGATGCATATGTTTTTGGATAACAGATACTCTGATAGGCATTATGTTAATGATGGCTGTCATGCCACTCATCAGTTATTGCCACATCATTTTGCTACTGCCATTAATGCAGTTTTTTAACATGGATCATATACCGTACCTAAAGCATCTGATTGATGGAGTATATCTGCACAATAATAATAATAATAATAATAATAATAATAATAATTAAGCTGTTATTATTATTAATATTATTAGGAATCCAAACACAAAGTGCTGGAACCCCATTGTTTTTATTTTATTTTTATTTGTTATTTTTTTTGTCCACTAAAAATGAATGGGCAACAAAAAACAGTAAATCGCCGAGCTACGAAATTCGGCAGGTAGATTACTTAACCCCACCGCTACTCAGGTTATTGCAGTGATGCGGCTCAGTGGTGGTGCTGTTAGTGCATAACTTCTGAACCGTTTGTTCTAGAATGAAAATTATCTTTCTCCAGATTCCTTGGGAACAAAACCTGTATTTCCAATTTAATTTGCGTCTGCCAAATGTTTCAGGCATTTTTTCAAAAACTAAATGTCATTTAGCTTCTTCTAATGTAATGTAATCTTGTCTTCAAAAAGTTGTCTGAAACATGAGCTGAAATCAAAATCAAACTGTTTCCTCAATTTTGTCAGTTCTTCATAACCATTCCAACGTGTCTTAACCCCTTAAAGCAGTAGTGCAGTGGTGGTTGGTCACACTTTCTAGGTTTTTATATGCAATTTTCACAAGAGGGCATTGAAGAAACATGATGAAATTATTAAATATGTCCATTCTTTAGTTTTGGAGAAGAGAGTGTTCTATTTTCGTCCTATTGTCAACCGGTTGAGAATGTTCTCCTGGTAGTACGTCACAGGATAACCCCTCCCGTTATCTCTCCCCTATAACTTATGACCCACAGTTTGTGCCCCTGGCCTACAGGAAGGTGAGGGCACGTCATTGCTAATTGACAGCCCAGATAGTTTAGGGTTAGAAAAATCTGTTTTAGAATACATTTAAATGACTGAATAATAAAACAATTATGTACATTAGTTTTATTGTTGCCTAAAGACAACTGGCAAGTGTCACATTCAATCACCATTTTACTCCTTTACGTATAACGGGCCCAGAGCTGGGCCAGTGAGGATTTTTTTGCATTTATAATTTTTCAGCCTGCAATTTTCAATCACTATGGTAACAGGCATTACTGTTTGAAAGTTTTATCTTTCTGTTCTATCTTTATAACCTGTTTTAACATGCCATTGTTTTTAGTTCCTTATTTTGTAACATGGGTGGTAAAGCAACTGTGGGGGGACCTCACTGTCTCTGAATTTTGGAAGTCCACCAACTACAAGAAATAAGGTTATGTCAGTGTTATTTTCATGACAAGTGTACAGTGGACCAAATGCATAATAGCACATTTTTAGAATGAGAAACTAACTTGAAGGAACCTTGATATAATATCCATTGTTTACTTGCCGTTGTATACTTCTACAAAAGTACTCGTACATAGAAATGCTATGCTTAGGCAATAATTTGTAATTATGTTTTATGATCTTCTCGACCTGTTGCAGTCTGAGGATAGCTGCAAGGAGAGGTAGTTTGAGTGGTAGGGGAGGGTCACAGGCAGGGGGAAGTTTAGTTGTATAGTTTAGTAAGCAAAATGCAGTATTTCACACCTCATAAGACCCGTGATATTATTTGGTTTCCATGTGTCCTTTCGGAGTCTCAAATTGTTTTTTTTGGAAAATTGCCTAGACATAAATTACACAAAACAATGCAGAATGGGATTTTTCCAGGGTTGTGACTTGCTCCATTGTGTTTCTAAACGCACAAGCCAATAATCTGTATCCAGTCAAAAACAGAAAATCTTTTCAGTAAGAAAAAAATTACTTCCACTTCAGACTATTGGAATTCAGACTATTGGAAAACAAACCCCAAAGGCCTACCTTTCAGAAGAGACCATGCCTGTAGTGAAAAGGGTCCAAGAATAGTAACTATTTTATGTTGGATATGTAATTTTTAAGTTTGTGTCAAGAAAAGGGGCAATACTTAAGGGGTTAAAGTATATATTCCAAACGTATTATAAAATAGTAGTTTTTTCCATCCACTTCCTGGAAAACAATATTTTACACAATTTTCCATTCCGCTCCAATCAATATAAGTGCAATGAAGATCATATGTACTCTGTAAGAGTTTATTTAACATTTTGCAGTGACAATTTTACTCTGTGTGTGTGTCGGACAAGAGGTGAGGTTGTTACTGTAAATGTAAGTCCTACGGGTCCTCAATGTGTGTGTGTTGGAGCGGGTATAGTCAGAGATCCTTTAAAATGCAACTTAAAAGCAATGCATTGACTGTGTTATTAGGGAGGCTGTGTTCCCCAGGAAGTGATCCGACACCATAGTTTGAATGGAACATCTCGTAATGCCTTATTAGAGCCAAGAATGAAAGCACAACAGTATAAATGAACATGATTAAGCGGACTGTCTCTTCATTTGCACCTGGAGATCCCTGGACTACTTTATCCTGTTCCCCTCTCATTTAAGTCCGGAAAGAGATGATTAAAACCTAGTTTAAACATTTGCCTCAGGCACGTGATATGAATGTTTGCACATTTTTTTAAATGGCACATAATTGGACAGGACATGGCTTACATTAAGCGCTTGCGTGATAGTTTCAAATCACTTTCATACCGAAAAAGAAGACTTGTGAAAGCACAAAGAAATGCTACTTTTTAAACTTTTGGAATGGCGGTTTACTTGGAAACAAGGAGCTGGTGTGATTCACAGAGCCAAGCTCAGGGCTTATTAAGGATGAGATGAAAGAGGCCTTAAATCCCAGGCGGGGGAGCCATACATCTCTGCAATAAGTTTGTGTTCTTTTGCAGTGTAGCGGGGGAGTTCAATCCCCCTTTAGCAGCAAATATAATTTGTTTGTGATGGCTGCCCCTACCCACCCCCCTCCCCTCAGCCAGGCGATATCACTAGCACTGCTGAGAGGGAGACTTGTAGGTTGAGCGGGTTGGGACAGAGACAGTAGGTATGGGGTATGGTGGGGTTGGGGGAGGCATCCTCTGGTACACCTCACTGCAGCTCACTGAGGTTCAGCTTATCTCTTACCGTTCTTTTGCACTGTGTTATATAGTCAAGGTTCACTCTTTCCTTCACGGCTACAGACTGCCACAGCGTTGTATCCTGAGGGTCCGAATGTGATTGGACGACATGTCTAGGCTGTTATCAAAATACTCAAATGTAACTGTTGCGCTAATGGCGATAATTAACCTTTGTTGCCATGCCTTTTCTTCTGTTCATAACTGTAAATGTTCATAAGGAAAATGAATTAGGAAAATGTAATGATGCCATAAAACTTGTGGCTTTAAAAAAACAACAACAACAACAATAATAATAATAATAATACTAATAATAACAACAACAACAAAACTTACACTTATTAGACAGCTAACTAAAACATTTCAGCGTTCCAATGATTGTGGCTGCATGGTGAACTTCAATGATTTAAGGTCCCCACTGCGGGAGTTTTTATCTTGCAGGCTCTCAGTTTTAGTAACTATCCTATTACTCAACCGGTAGTTCAGCTTTGCCAAGGGGGTGCTTTAAACAAAGCCTGCCATATAAGCAGGAACAGAGCCCTAACAATGGCGGCAGTGTCCGCAGGGATCGTACAGGCAACCGTAAATAACAAGAATGTTGGAAAATGAGCAAGCAGCTTTTTTATCCCGTGTTTGTTTTGATGACCACCAGGGAAAACAACACAGAGAAAGACCACAAGTTGCCTATGCATTCCATAGAACTTACAATTATCTGAACTTAATAGCGCAGACTGAAATGAGTTCTCTTAATTTCCGGCAGTAAACCTCACACCAGCTCAGACAATTGAGCATTAGATTTAATGACTTACCCAGGCCACATTTCAGTTTGTGACTGTTGCAGTCCTGGTGGGGGTGCTTCCGTGGTTAATGAATGGGATTGTTTTGGGGTTAATTCTTGTTTTCACTTTTTGGGAAAATGAACTGGGGATACAGCGGGGGGCCACCGCTACTGTTGCTTATTTGCGGGGCGGACACACTCAGCCTCGTTTCAGTCTCCCTCCTTACACGGTCTGCGGCACATCCGTATTGCTGTGTGTTAAGCAGAGTAATTGAGATAAAGTGCCTTGCCTCAGAGGCGTCATGCTGCTTTCCAGCACAGTGTGAAGTCTGGTAGAGCTTAACTAGGCCTCTGAGCCCAGTGTACTGTCCACCAGCATCCATAACTGGACTCCCGGTGCCCTTCTCTAACCAAATCAGAGTTTTGGGCCTGAGCCTTGTTAAGTAACGGCGGGGACGCCTTTGAAATGACTTTTCTGGCGAAGGTGTAGTGGGACTGGTGTTGCGTGCCAGGCTTGGCGACCATCGCATCATTAAGTCAGGTTTGATGAGCAACCCCATGTCAGCTAATCAAATTACAGTCTTAAATAATCCAGACATCACAGAATTAGGCACTTTAGAGGCACTTTAAGGGCTAGACAGACTTTTTAATAATAATAATGATCTCAGAGCACTTCACAGTAAAGGGGGGACTCATGAACCATCACCAATGTGTAGCACATACCTGGGTGAAGCATAGTAGCCATTTTGTGCCAGAACGCTCACTACATTATTAGCTTACAGTATATGGTTGAGGCGAAAATTATTGTTGCAGTTAAACTGGAGACTAGAGAAGCCCCTATTCTTTGCTTATGGGGGTACTTCAAAATTAGAACCAATAGTGTCGATCAAATATGACAGTTTCGCATCAGACATAATACATGACATGCCGAGTCACTCTCTTCATGACTTGCCACATATTCCTCACCCTCTTGCTGCCTCTATGAATCTGCTGCTGTAATTTTTTCTTACAGTCCATGACATCTACTATCAACCTCATACTTGTGATTCAGAGTGCATTAGTCTAGCAAACAGCAAAAATGGTTCACTTTGTATGTATGTTATTCTCCTCAGCAAACCTTTTTCTCTTTCCCCAGAACGCCTTGATTATGATCTTGGTGGTTGGAATTTATCCAGATTGGGGAATCCGGTATTAGTCACAGTTCACAGGTGTGTGCAAATCATTTTACTGAGGACAACTTCATCTGTTTCTTGGAACATAAGACGGGCTGCATACGCAGCACAAAATCATTAAAATGTGGTATATGGCCAGTCCATCCATTTATATTGTTGGACATTACGCATCACCTACAGCAAGTACCAGCAGCCACTTCCACCAGAAGTTAATGGTAGTTCTTCTCCTGAGGAATGTGATTTATGATTATGGTTGCTTATTGACTATCTCAGACACTAAAACACTTTGATTGATGTGAAATTATTGGTTTGGACCAATAATTTGAGAATATGACAAATAACTGCACGACGTGTGTTAGCTCACGATGGTCCAAACACCGCCATATCATACCAAGTTTTTATGAAAATGGAAGGAATTATATTTTACATACACAAAAAACTGTCTTTTTTTAGTTAATCATCATGAAAGTTGCACTGTTCGGAACATGGTGAGCTAACTTGGTGTTCGGAACACAGTGACCTACATTTTAGTGAAGGTCAATTTGGCATTGTCTGGCAGAAGACACCGGAACAGCTAAGAACACAGGCAGGACAATAATGTTGCATGAAAGCACCCAAAAAAATGTCCATATACTAGCCTGGAACATGTCATGGAATGCATGACATAGGGATATTATAGTGCTTGTTTCTAACCAACTATCCAGACAAACAATTTCAGATGCTGAGCAAATCATAGCCTCACAATGACTCTGACATTGTACACATAATATACAATTCAGTTTTTTGCTTTGTAATTGGTCAGCGGCGACATACTTCCAGGGATGTACTGTACATTTCCCGGCAGAGCTGGGTCCTGTTCCTTGTCAGGAGCAGCAGGAAGTCTTGAAAATATAGGATCGGACCTCAGTGAAGAACGAGCTCTCTGTTGCCCCATCCTGAAAATGACACTGTACCTCCTTGAGTGGAGGTGATGGAGGGGGCAGGTGATCCTCCACCATGGAAATAACCTTCATTCTTTGTCCTGAATGTGCATTTGATGGTAATCAAATCCACTCCCTGCCCTTCAAAAATTCCAGGCAAAAGATTTGCTTGCATATGGTGGAAGCTAGTGCTGCTCGACCTTCTGAGTCGTGGTGTCTCTTCCAAAAGAGGATCTTCCTCCATTTTCTTTTCAGTCATTATATGTAAAAGTAATTCACCATGGCACTGTGTTTAGCATTGAAACATTTATTTTCTAAAGTAAAATTTAAGAAACTTCTTGGATCTTCAAGTAAGTTTCTATTGTAGCCAAATCCAAACCAAGTTTTCATCCCTAGTTCATCATACAAATGCTTGCATATAATCTAAATAGAAATTTTATATATTTATACTTTTTCACAGAGTAATGGCCCCCCAACAAAATTTGGATGCTGCAATTCTATTCCTTTTGTGCCCCCCCCCCTCAAAATTATACTACGCCCTTGTTTACATACCCTATTTAGGAAAATCGAAATCTTTGTTGTTGCCCACCTAAATAATGACATCCTAGTAACACCTCTTGAGTTTTACGCTGTTGCCATGGCTGCTGGTTGTGTATTGGCTCATCGACAGCACTGTCGTCACCAGTTTAAAAAAAGACCTTTATGGGAGAGTTAAAGAACTTTTATTCCATGTACTATTTCAGCCTTTATGACAGCCATAAAGGCTCTTTACCTGAGCCATTTACTTCAGCCTAATGAAACAAAGCGCGTGCCATGAAATCACCTTGATACTGGCTTTTTTAATTATATGGATGAAGAAAAGAGTCGGAGCCATGGAAGTGGGCTGTGTATTTCTACTGTGGCTTGGAGGAATACTCAATTCAGATTGGTTAGTAAGCGTGCAACTTTAGGCATGGACAGTGTGGTAAAAAAAAAAACTTCAGAAACAAGTTCAATTTTAATATGCACAGATATACTGGTTGTAGAAGCAACGGCCATCACTACTTGTCAGGGGATATTTCACAATTTCAAATTTTAAAACAATTAATTTGTTTTTGCTATACATTGAAGACAATTGAGTTTGAGGTCAAAAGATGTACATGAGATGACAGATTCGAATTTCAGCTTTCATTTCCTGGAATTTTTTTTAATTTGTTGAACAACTTAGAACATATCACCTTTTGTATCAGACCACCCAATGTTTAGGTGAGCACAAGTATTGGAACTTGACTCTCTTGTCTTGTGACTGACAGGTGTTTCTTGTTGCCCAGATGTTGCCCTGATATTACCCAGATTTTACCCCCTGAAAAGGAGATTGAAGCATAATCAGACCTATAGCTTTGACCAAAACAAAGCTATAGGCCTGATTATGATTTAAGACTGCTTCTGTCTTTTTAAAAATAGTTGGAGACTTTTGGAAGATAGCCAGATGGCCGCTTTTGGAAGATGTAGAGTAGTGATTCGTATTGTTATTGGTATAGTTTTTTGGTTGTTTGTTCTATGGCCCTGATATGCACTGGTTTGTACATTTCTTTGGATAAAAGCATCTGCTAAATAAAATGTAATGTTATGTATTTAGTATTTAGTAATGATGTTCCAAACAGTTTATTTTAGTATGCTTATGTGGCCTCATGCATTTTTGTATTCTTATCATAAAATTATCTTACTTTTTTGGATGAAGGGCTCATACATGTCTGCCACTTTGGATTCAATAAACTCACCTAACTTCAGACAACTGTCCTAAATTAAATTGTCTATTATAATACAGTATATACACTATTGTAGGTGGGTTGCTTTTGATAATTTGGCCCTGTACGGCATCGCAGTGTTTCATTAATGGATGTCTATTGTCTGCTTTGTCTTTCTGATTGTCTAATCACACATTACACATGGTCATTGAATTATGCATTACTCATCATTGGATGTTATAAAATTATAGTCCAAAGTAATTTACAGTTGATTAGACTAACCAGGAGACAATCCCCCCTGGAGCAATATGGGGGCTTTGCTCACTCCATAAAAATAAACTATTAATTTCAATTTATTCACTCAATAACTGTTCAATGAAGTCCACAATGTTTCAATATTTCCTCTACTCTCCCTTCCAATAAAAATGAAGGTGGTTAACGACGGCATTATGCAGAGAACTACAAAATTGGGATATCTCATAAGCTGCCAAAGATATGTTGACTGAGAATGTGAACAACACAACATGTTGCTCTTTTTTAACAAAGCCAGTGATTGTCTGGTGCCCAGCACTTGCTTGGGATATACATTTTTTTAGGCACAATCGAGCTGTAAAAACGCAATGTGAAAATACTGTACTTAGTGTACTTGGCCAGGAAAATTGGCACACTACCAGTAGGCTATATTGCCAATATCGATGCAAACATTTTCCTGAATGATAACCAACTAAATGGTAGCATAGCTAGGATTTCTTACCCTCGTGCATACACAAATCTTTCGCTATCAGCACCTAGCACCATACATTTTCTATGAGCCGCAGTCGTGGTGTCATGGGGAATGGTCGCTTATGAGTGAATCAGGCTTTAGGCTATGTTTTCATTTGACTAGTTGCAGTTCAGACAACGGCGAGTTCATAAAAAACAAGCTAAATGATCTATCATAGAAAATAGGTAGGTTGCTTTGGCAAACTGGGGAAAGAAATGGGTGTTTAACCTACCGCCCAAAGCGGTGCGTCTCAGTCACTTAAGACGGGTACGAGCGCACTCTGAGAATAAGTGGCTGAGATGATTGAAAAATCGAAATCACGTTGTGTCAGGCGGCTAGTTACCGCACAATTTGCTCCTACAAAAGTAGCAGCCTTTTCCAGTGCAGTAGTCGGCTATATAGCTGGCGGTTGGCTCTTGTGGAACTCACTGATATTAACAGTGCTGTAAAGTGTAGCCAAAATGTAAGATCCATTTTGCTAGTTTGTGCAATAGATGGCCTTCTCAAAGCTTGTTTTAGTTACCTAATGGTTCTCAAAAATTGCTTCTACACTGAATGGAGATGAGATGTAGGAGAAGAGTATGTTGGCATCAGATCAAAAATACTTTATATACTCGAGATCCATCAAATCTCTCATTTAGTTTTGGAAAGTGTCTTTCAGAAAATGGTTTTCTCAGGCATAGAGTGGTAGTCTGATTGTGCAATTAATAACAATCGAAAGAAAAGGTAAGAAGAGGCAATTTTGTTACAGTACTGGATGGATCTTGAGGGATGTGGCAATTTGGATGGAACAAAAAAAATACATCCTCTATTTGAAAAGCACAGAGTAGCATGCTGAATATGACTATATTAACGATGACTCAGTGATTCAATTTTGGAGGCCAGGCTTATTAAACCACCATCTATTTGAAAAATTCTAAGCAATCTTAAATTAATTTGTATTTTTCCATTAGTCCTGCATTATTCTCTCTGACTCTTTGTCTAAGGTGGAAAGCAGAAAATGAAATATGAATATACACATAATATTTAAAAACTAGTGCACCTAATGAAAATTGGACTTCATACATGTTTTTGCTGCCATCAGGCAATCACAACACCAAATAGTGGCACTAATGCTCACTTTTCATACAATTATAAACAAATTAGCATATATCTCCAATTCATGTGTGAGGTCTTGTTAAGACATACCCTAATTAAGAACCTATTTGGTAGCGTTAACATCTAACTGGAGGGTACTTGTCTGCTGAATTTTACTGGATTTGAACTTGATTCCACATTTGCAGTATTTGGTTAGGAACAGTTTCACCTACCTTTTGTTGCAAGGTGGCACAATTGCAAGGGTGCCCCTGGTAGTAGTCATCGCCAATCAGCCGGGAAATAACATGAATACATTTTACAGGTTTGTGTCAACTATATGTGCTAGCTTAATTTCATAATTATATACATCCTATATTTTGTGTGTGTGAGTGAGTACGTTAGTGAGTGAGTGTGTATGCTCCTACATGTGTGCAGGACTGATGCACTGAGCAGTATTTTTACATACAGAGTGCATACGATTTTGAATAGTCATCCTTTTTTGGAGGAGAGAACATAGTCCTTCAGTATCTCATGTAGCTATAACACCTGTTGGTATCTGTTGAGTCCCTGTTCACTGTGTAGCCAATATGAAATCCAGTACCCAGTTTGTCAGATTAGTACAGGGCACATTGAAAAGATGCCAAATGCATGTAATTTAAATCACACTGAGGTATAACTAGGGAATCCAATTTGGAAATGCTTTGTAATGAAAGAAAAAGAGGGCTAAATGCATCATCCTGTGATTGGCTGTCAATTTCTCAGGTAGATCAGAATAATCTTCAGCTACATCCATGCTAGTGCTTTTAGTTTCAAAGCCTTCCGGAAACATTTCAGCTGAGAGGTTTTTTGCTACCTTGACCTGTCCGTACACATTACTGTCTGTGGTTTTCAAAACCTAGAATGCAGTCTAGGCAACATGTTTCCTTGACAGCAGATTTGATCTTCCATTATAATCGTATGACATTTAAAGTTAAAAAATGAACAATTTCATTTGCTACCATGGCCCTGGGATGTATTGGGAACATAACTGTTTGGGAGAGTTTTTTCACGCAGGCCAAGTTATTATTAGCTGTTAATTCACACTTAGTTTTGTTCTGTGAATTGTTTTTGATGTATTGCTGGCTAAATTAAGGCCCTTGGTATTTTTTCATGCTCAACACCAGTTTATATTCCCTGTAGACTGTGAGAGATCCATCACCCAGCTACGAAGAAGGAACACCACTGCTATAAGTACTTACAGTATTGATGCAAAACTGGGGGGAAGAAAGTTCTCCTGGTCTCTAATATACAGACCTCTGTGGACTACCAGTCAGAGTTCCAGCCACTTTTTGGGATTAAAAAAAAAAATGTATGTATTGTTCAAAAAAAGTATTTTGAAAGCAACATTTTTGGAGAAAGGCAGCGATAATAGCCCGCAGGCACCCCTGCAAGAGCCTTTAGAAGCAATCAGAATTTGAAGTGGCAATTAAGTAGAGTGGCAACTTTTAGATGAGGAAAAACTAGGTGAACTAATGGTGGTCTAAAAGCTGTAAATGCTTTTCGACAACAAACAGAACAGACCTCAACCCAGCAGCAAACAACCAGAGCATGCTGCATGTGTTCTAGTCTGTAACTAATGACTTTGAAGGTGGCAAATGTCAATGAGAGATCGGGCAATCAATGTCATCCCTTAACTTTGACTAACGATTAAAGACAGTGGTCATTTTGGTGATTACTGAACTTGCTGAAGTATTCCTGAGGGGAATTAAAAGACACATGCATTTAATTGTTAGTAAACGTTTAAGAAACATTCTGGGGAAAGGCCATAGTTTACGTCACAGATGGTTCTAGAATTTAAAACAGGAACCCGAAGATGGAACCAGGAACCAAGCCAGACCATGACCTGAAGTAGGGCTGGGCAAAATAGGCAACATTTTCTATCCTGATATAGGTCATTTAATATCTCAAACGATCTCAAAATTCAATAAATGAATAGTTATATAAAATAATATAAAATAACCACATGGTAAAGCCTATTTTTGTTTATTCCCGTGTGAACTTCAATGCAAAATTAACATAACAGTTTCAAGTGAAACTATAGAGAAAAAATAAATAAATATGGAAATATAACATATCAAAGCAGCAATTAAGGCTGGGCCATATGGACAAAATCAAATGTTAATGTTTTGGACCAAATATGGTTGTAGGGGTGACTATTAGTGCTTCCACAAAATATTTACACAATGAGAATTTAGAAAATAATCATAGTAATGTGGATATAGGAAAGTGTGTAAAGGCAAATAATAGAATAAACAGTCTGGTAAGTTGATGACATCCCTTTTCTGTAATGCAGCCTTTAAAACCAGGAAGGACAACACTAATTACGCATCACAATATTAAGATATCCAAAATCTAAGACGATATCTGGTTTCATATAATAATATTGATATATAGCCCAGCCTTATGTCACTGAATGGCCCAGCCAGCAAGCAATATTACAGGATTTTTTTTAAAGGAACTGTACAGGAACAGTGATGGAGCAGGAATTTGGGAGGGGACAGGAATTCGGAATGACTGACACTTATGCTGGACAAAGTAGAGGTGAATACATTTTGTAATGTATTCAGGAGAATAAAAAAAAAGCTCATTGGATTTTTTTGGACAGGGTATCAACAGGAGATCTCTTAGTCAGCCAGGGCATGTTCTAATGGCCAAGTGAATATCGGAGCTGGGTGTGTGACACAGCGGTTATCAAGTAAGCGCACACACACCTAATTCGGCGGCTATGCCGATATAAATTATCACAGTCTCAATCTCAGCACAATCTCTATCAACAACCTTTTCATGTACAGTATGTACTGTATGCATGTTAATGATGGCACATATATGCAGTACATTCATTGCAGCCCTCAACAGAAATACATTTCACTTGTAGTAATTTGCATGTAAAACATAATTGCCTTTTCCCCCACATTAATGTATTATCCAGTGTGAAATGTGCAAAGTTGCGGTAATAGGAAACTGATAAAATGTTCAGCAGAAAGAGCCCCAATCTTTTCCAAACCAATTACTTCTGTGTACTGTGGGTCCCTCTGCTCCCTGCCTCACACTGCTGTTTAGCGCACGGACAGGGGGGTTTGGTTCGGAGCGTAAATTGGTTATTCGGTTTGGGCACTCCATCCAATACGCGGGCACAAACACGGCATAAATAAAACAGCATCACATATTGCGCCAGGGACCTGTCCTCTTAGGAGCGGATATAATTTATGATGTGCTAGACATACAGCATAAATATTGCACATGCTTTATCACAGCCCAACAGTAAAACTGATTGAATTGATCCATTGTCGGTCTGGCGGAACACACACTTGGGCGCACGCTCTCGCAGACTCGCGCACACGCTCGCTCAGAAAAAAAGCGTGCCGTCCAAAATTGCTCGCTCCCCCCACCACGGTGTAGTTGGCGCGAAACGGAGCAGGAGACTTTGTGAGCCTTTCTTTCCGACTCCGTTCGGAAATCTTTGCGCGTGGGCGTGCGTGTCAAGGGTTGGGGGTGGGTGGGGGGGTGAGGGCTTGGAGCTCCAATTTACTGGAGGTGTGGAATCGGTAACAGCCATTGGGAGAAGGTATAGAGAGGGGGAGAGAGGTGGAAACAGTTTAAAGTCTTCGTTGGGCGGACTACGGTATCTGGGAGAAGGGGGGCACTTGTGGCTCCCTGATTGATTCGCCGGGGGTAGTGCCGCTCGAGTGCGTCTTGGAAAAGAGGGGCTTGGAAACAGAGAAACAGGCGGAGGACAACTCTCGATACTTTTGGGGCTGAAATTCGGGACAGGGGAAGCGCGAGAAACTATGTCCGTCCTCATCGTCACCCAGCAGATCGACACCACCGCCTCCTCCAAAATGGTAAGAGCGCTATTTCACCTGCTGTCGTTGTCCCGCACCCATCAATCTCCCACGCTGCAGCCGGTGTGGAAGAAAAACCAGTAATACATGCTTTATTTTCCACTCGCACTGAGCTCGATTTTAAGGATTAATTCCAGGTATTTACAGCTGGTTCTGGTCATGCGGCTCAAAAGGCACGGTACTGTGTCTGAGTGCCAGAGCTAACGGGTTGAACCAAGAAGTGTTTTTTGGTGTGGCTCTACCGTACAGAGTTGGTTTTGTCATTTTCGACAATAGCGACAAGAAACATCCTGCAGTAAATACACAGTGAGCACTTCTTTAGGTATTTATTAGACATATATATTTTTTTTTTTGGTCTTCTGCTGCTGTAGCCTATCCACTTGGAGGTTTGACGTGTTGTGTATTCAGAGATGCTCTTCTGCATACCACTGTTCCAATGTGTGGTCTGCAAAATCAGAAGTTTATGAGATACTCAAACCACCCCGTCCGGCACCAACAACCATTCCACAGTCAAAGTCACATATTCTTTCCCCATTCTATGTTTGGTCTGAAAAACAGCTGAACCTCTTGACCATGTCTGCATGCTTTTATCCATTTAGTTGCTGCCACATGTTTGGCTAGATATTTGCATTAACAAGCTGCAGTACTGGTCTACCTAATGAAGTGCTCACTGAATGTATGGGATGCATAAAATGTAGATCTATGCTGAAGTGCTCAGCTAAAGTCATGTAAACTTGAGACTTGTGTTAATGAGGGTGGGAGCGGTCAAGGAGAATTTATGTGTGATGTGCAGGATAACTTCTCCCCTATGTTCACTGTTGTCTCCTGAGTCTTCCTGATATATCCCTTTGCGAGGTGCGTGTTGAAGTTCTGCTTCCAACAGCTCTTTTAAATCATCCTCCGAGAACCTTATTTTTGCCTTGTCTTTGACACACATTAAAGTGGCTCCGAGAAGCTTTGTCAGCACTTTCGGTCCTGTATTGTTTACATGAACCCTCACTGCTCTCTATACTGACACTCACTGGGTGAGTGTTTTGTTGAGTTGGAGTCCAGTAGTTGCCAAATTTCTTTTTTTTCTTTGCTCACAAGACGTGATAGAGCCTCATATGTTCTTAAAACGTTTTGTTTATTTAAATCCCTCACTGGCAGTATGGTAGTGGGGAAGCCATCAGCAGTCATTGTGTTGTGACTGTGTCAATGCACTTCCTTAACAAGCAGAATGATTGTGTTTGGATCTTTTAGCTTAATTTCCTATTTTACAGGCAGAATATTAAAGGGAATGAGTCTATGTTGAAAGAAGATGTTTATTATGAGTCCTTAAGACCACAGGGGTGGGGTGGGGGGGGGGGGGGGGGGGGGGCTTGTCTGAGCTGCTAGTTGGTCAACCAGCTACCAGCACTTTCAAAACCTAGCTTGAGTTATTTTTTCAGCAGGGTTTAGTCCTCCAAAGTAACTAAAAAAGAACAACAACCACACTCATCCTTTACCACTTCATGACCTTTAAATAAGAGGGGGTGGACTAAAGAGTAAATATACTTTAATCTCTGAACCATCCCAGCATGGGCTGTGCCGTCCTTCAGAAGGATATGGTGGTATTTCAAGGCTAATTTAATTCATTAACAGTCACATAATTATCATGTTAACTTTAAAACATGTTAACTTTAAATAATTTATTTCCCTGCATCCCTCTCTCCCTCCAACACCCATCAGGCAGCATCATCTATCTGTCTGTTTTTTAATAATATTGTTTAGCCAACCCACACTTTGTGTTTAACCTTCATTTTCTGTGTACTTATTAGCACCTGTCTTAGACTGGGTCAAATAAACCTCGGACATTATTGGGTTTTTTATAGCAATACAGAAATAATTTATGCAGAAAATGCTCTATATATATATTAATTTTATTGTAATTCCAAGCAATATGTCTAATCAACCAATTGTGTGGCAGCAGTGCAATGCATATAATTGTGTAGATACGGGTCAGGAGCTTCAGTTAATGTTCACATCAACCATCAAGATGGGGAAAAAATGTGATCTAAGTGACTTTGACCATTAAATGATTGTTAGTGCTTGACAGGGCGGTTTGAGTATCTCATTAAATGCTGATCTCCTGGAATTTTCATGCACAACAGTCTGTTGAGTTTGCAGTGAATTTGCAGAGAAAAAAACAAAAGCCTTGTTAATATGAGAGGTCAGAGGAGAAGGGCCAGAAGTCAAAGCTGACAGGAAGGTATCAGTAATGCAAATAACCACACATTACAACAGTGGTATGCAGAAGAGCATCTCTGAACACACAACGCGTCAAACTTCGCAGAAGACTTAATAAGTCTAATAAATACCTAATAAAGTGCACACTGAGTGTATATGGTTTATGGTTGTTATTTATCTCTGATAGATTTCATGTTACTATGAAAGTGTTATTCATTCCTGATGAATATCTAATTTATATAAATCACCCAATATATGAAGACATGGGGGGCATAAATCATGTTTCTCTGTGAATAATTTTTCAATGAAATTATTCAATGAAACTATAAAGACCAAATACATAGCCACTGATGATGGAAAACAAATAAAAATGTACATTGGTTATGAAACACAGGTATAGTACAGCTCTTAAAAGTGGCATTCCTCTGTAAGTAAAAGATTAAAATGGGCCAGTTTAACCCAAACCAAACACACAGGTTACCTGCACTCCATATTTGCCCAGAAAAACCCAGAAAATTCATTCAGCCATTGATCGGCTAAACATCAGTGCAGTTGTTCTGCTTTGCTCCCAGAGTAGGAAGAGATCAACCATGAGCGCTCCTCAGCCACACCGCACCAGGCATGGCTATGTGCGGATGTCTTCATCAATCTGCAACCTTGTCCTTGATGTAAGTTGTTGGAGATTTCTTTTTGAAGAAATGTAGGGGTTTGAATCTTCTGCAGGGAGGTGAACAGGTTTATCTAACAACAATTTTCCCAGAACGTAACCTAAATATTTACGCCTGCCTACAGGTTCACCAATATAAACAATGACTGGAGCGTGTGTAATGGGTGGCAAGACCCTGTTCCCTGGAGAGAAATCCTATCTACTGCTGCCAGGCATTCATCTAAGTGTTCTCTGACACTAAGACCTTCTTTCATAGGAAGTAAACATATTGCTCTTCTGGGAAACTTGTAATTCGTATAGATATTTATATATTTCATCAAAGTTCATACAGTATATTTGCGCCATGCACCTGATATCCCAAGGGCTATCTGTTTCGACCTATATAGCCTTAATGGCGACATGGCTCAGGTAGTAAGAGCAGTCGTCTGGCAGTCGTGGGGTTGCCGGTTCGATCCCCCGCCCCGGCTGTGTCGAAGTGTCCCTGAGCAAGACACCTAACCCCTAAATGCTCCTGATGAGCTGGTCGGTGCCTTGCATGGCAGCCAATCGCCGTTGGTGTGTGAGTGTGTGTATGAATGGATGAATGAGAAGCATCAATTGTACAGCACTTTGGATAAAGTCTCCTCTATTGTTAACTAACACTAGGATCCATCCTGACACTGACAATAACAACTACATTTGTACATATATATGAGCATGTGTATTGCTTCCCCATCACTGGTACATACAAGCCCACGTAAACAACTCCAACACATGCACACCTCTTTGTTGAGGTGCCATGTGGGGGTCCTATAGTTCAGAAAAAGCCCTTATTCTCCATCCCCTCAGGACAGAATTGCACAAACTTTCTTTCTTTTGCTTTTGTTGCTGCATACACTCTGACTTAAAATCCCTCAGGGCGCCTTCAGTAAGATTTTATTGAGTTTGTTGAGAAAATAAGAAACCGGAGTCACCTTGAAAAAGAAAAGCGTTTGATAAGGGATTTGATAGGCGCAATGCTCACAGACAGCCCCGCAATCCTTTAGACTGGAGCGGAGAAGTATAAATAAAGAGGCGTGATATTGGCGCTGTCGCTGCTCTCTGGGCGACCGTGAAAGACTTGGAGAGAAAGAAGAGCGCTTCTTCTGGGAGCGCGTGTCCTCCGCTGCTGAGTCTTCTTCTGCTTTCATGTCCACGAAACGCCGAGAGAAGAGATATCCTTCAAGCCACAACCATTCTAATTATTATTTATTTCCTTCCCAGATGCTTCCTGTCAGAGACAAATTGAAGCTGCTTCTGCATTTCTACACCCCGGCGGCGTGCGTCAGACAAACCGATTGTATCCCAGCAACAGCCTTACCTGGAAATAATGTAGATGCCCTTCAGGGTTTGAGTCCCGATTCTTTAAGCATTATGCTATGTTGCCCTCTCCATTACATTACATTGCATTATTGGCATTTGGCAGATGCTGTTATCCAGAGCGTACAGTTGATTCGACTAAGCAGGAGACAATCTTCCCCTGGGTCAATTCAGGGTTAAGGGCCTTGCTCAAGGGCTGTGCAGATCTTATTGTGGCTAGACCGGGATTAGAACCACTGACCTTGCGTGTCCCAGTCATTTACCTTAACCACTACACTACAGGCTGCCCCTCCGCTCTTCAAGCCCCTGTTTCACCCTGGGGTGACATTGACTCAGGCGGTAAGAGCAATTGTCTGGCAGTCAGAGGGTTTGATTCCTCACTGGGTGTGTTGAAGTGTCCCTGAGCAAGACACCTAACCCCAAAATGCTCCTGACGAGCTAGTTGGTGCCTTGCATGGCAGCCAATCGCCATTGGTCAGTGTGTGTATGAATGGGTGAATGAGAAGCATCAATTGTAGAGCACTTTGGATAAAGGCGCTATATAAATGCCAGCCATTTACCATTTAAGGTGTTAGATCACAAATACAGTATGTGATTAGAATATTCTTAACTGAACATTCAAATGCTGATGTAACAATCACTACTATGTCTACATAGTCACTTCTAGCGCTTGGAACTGTGCTTCCCTCCTTTCAATGCACTTGTCCCTGGGTATGGTTTCATAATTTATTGTACACCTCTGGATAAGATAATCTGCCTGTAATGTAACTACTGGTAATCGAATTCTAGAACACTGACTTAAAAGTTTGATTGATAAACCAAAAAAAAGAAAAAGAAAAAAAAAAGTACTCTTGAAAGTGTACCATGTTATATTCAGCTGTAGAGACCCCGCCCCAGATTGAGTATGTGTGTGCTGTACAGATAATGCCCAGCCAGCACGCTGACCCTCAGCCAGCAGGACCAGACCAGATCTCTCCTGGTCTTGCAAAAATCCGGTTTAATTGCAATGGGGACCCACTAGCATGCTAAATTGAATGTTTTTATTACAGTGTAGGAGCAGGAGTGTGACAACGTGTCCAAGTCCAGAGTGGATTGCTTTACCCTCGAGAAAAGTACTTAAACTGAACCTATTTCTGTAAATATCCAGTTACATATGGATCACATTTATGCTGCCGTAATATCTTGGTAACGTTGTTTGGAACACAGATTGTGGATGATAGTAATTTATGAATTATTAAGAATGCTTTCACAATAATTACCTGAGTATGAATTTTGAAATGTCAAAAAACGTGTTCGGGTTCTGAGTCAGGTTTACATTAATAGCTTCCCAATCAGGAAGAATTGTGATCCGAACTGTCAGGACCTAAATATTGCCTCAAGGCTGAGTGGACAGAAAGCTGTCATAGTTCCACACATAATCCATTCCAGCTAAACGTATCTCTCTCTCTCGCTCTCTCTCGCTCTTTCTCTCTCTCAATTCATTTCAATATGCTTTATTGGCATGAGATTCATGCAGTACATAGTCTTCTGCTCTTGTTGGGTGGTTGCTCACTATCCCTCCGGTTGCGGCAGGATGAAACATTTATGTGGGTCTGTTAGCCCTTCTCCAGGATTTGCAGCTTTACCATGTTTTTCATCGAAGGTTTATAAATGTAGACAATTTGCTGAAATATGTTTCTCTGATTTCGGAACATTTCTCACTCTAGGAGGAAGTCACTCTCCCTCTCTCTCATAGACACCGTATCTTTCTCTCCTCTCTCACATACGCGCACAAAAACATATATTTTGCCTGACTTTCTTTATCCCCTTTCACCCTCCCCCTCTCTCTCTTCGTCTTCCAGGAACCTTATCTTGGCAAGTTGAAATAGGACTGAGAGGACTGACATGCCACACGTCTGTATGACAGGAAATTTAGAGCTTGATTCAGACTTTCATTTCTTCCAGAAATTTAGTTTTTTACTTTTTCAAAACTCTTCTTAAGGCAGCACACTGTGTGTGCCCAAGCCAACTGGAGAAGGTACGTCCCCTTTGGCAGCATATGGGAAGAAAAATGATCAGTAGTGATAATGGCCAGTTAATTTGTCTCTTTGGATTTTAGACACATTCTGTCAGGCTTCAGTGCCTCCTCCCATGCTACTCTGCCAGGGTCTCATCAGTCACCTAACAGGCACCAACACCGCATTTCCCACAATCCACTGCCTCCAGCTCCGAGCACGCACAGACGGCCCCGCCTGACCGACGCAGGCGGCCGCAACTCCAAACGTGCGCTCCGGTGACTTTTGTCTTCCTTAACCATCAAGGTGCCTGGATGGAGATGTGTGTGTGGTGGGTTCAAAAGAAATAATGAATGTTTGTAATAATTTCGAGCTAAGGGAAGCGGTGAGAAGGGATCCCCTGAGTAATGGCGGCTTCGATCTCTGGGCACCTGGAGCTGGAGTCCGGCCCGGCTGCTTTGTGTGAGAGATGGAGTGCGCTGCGGAGCCCGGCCGCTCGCAGATAAATTGATGTTTACTGTCTGCGACGGCGTGAATTGTGCTCTCCAACCTCTCCAGTTTGTCTTTAATAACAGATGCTGGTGATGTTAGACAAGGTTGGATATTTTTCTTGTTTCTTGCTTGTTTTCTGTCCTTCTGACAGGAAAACGTCAGGATTTCTGCTCTGAACAAATTGTATGGATATTAGCTGAAGGGTCTCTGTGGCTTGTAAATATGTTTTTACTTTAAAATGTTCTATCTGTTGCTTGTTTGCTGTCCTTCTGACAGGGAAATGTCAACATTTCTTTTCTGAACAAATTGTATGGATGTTAGCAGTAGGTTCTGTTTGGCTTGTAAATATATGTTTTTACTTTCACTATTCGGTTACCTGAGGCTCTGCTTAATCCTTAGTTTGTACCGGGTTATTTAGGGTGCAGTTGTCAAAAATGAAGTTGAGGACTCAACATCCCACCTGCGTAGTAGGTATAACTGAAAATCAATGAGGCGATAAATTTTATTATTTCAGTGGTTTCGTTTGACATGTAATATAAAGTTTTTTTTGGCTTTACCGTTTTATACTTTTACAAAGCTGTGCATTGACAGAAGCAGTCGAGATGCCTTTCTATAGTTCAGGGCTCCCCAGCTCTGGTCCTGGAGAGCTACACTATGTGCTGCCTTTGTTGTTCCTCAGAACCAAATTAGTCAATTAAAGTGGTCAGTTACATTTAACTCAACCACAGCAGCCTTCTACGGTCTGAACTGCTTGTCGATTTGAATTGTTTTGGGGTATAAACAAAAACCCGCAAACCCACACACAATGTGGCTAACCAGGCCCGGAGTTGGAGAGGACTGCTGTAGTTTTTTTTTTTTTTTTCATTTGTTTTTCTCCTGGGGCATCCCGTTTTCCCCAGAATTCCTTTCTGTTAAGTTTTGCGAAGAAACCGGTCGGGTGTGAGACGGCTATGTTCTTTCAGCAGGGACGGAATCTGTAACAGGGACTGGGGCCCTGCAGAAATGACCCTGATCTTCAGTAGACTGTGACCAGAGTTTTTAAAGGTCATTAAGTTCGTCTGAACATGCTGTTCTTTTTTGGCCAGACGGTTTATTTACTCAGACTGATTCTTTCACACTGTGGAGAAAAAATACTGGCCTATCAGGAAGGGAAAATGGGTTGAAATTGGTAGACACAAACTGGTGAGGAATGGTTCAGCAACCACTGTTTGGGTTCAGCAGACAATAAACAACACCGGCAGCAGAAACAATTCTTTTTCAGTGTGCTATTTGTATCATGCTCATAGAGGTGTTATAAAGGCTTTATAAATGGAATTGGAAGGGCGCATTCATGAACAAATATGGAATGAAAAATTTGATACATGCAATATCGAAGTAATACATGCTTACATGTAATTTAACAGTGAAAAACCAAATGTGCTAGTAATGTAAAATGCCTCTGAACAATGGATGTTATTGAGATTGTATGTGTGTGAATGCTGATGGTGGTGTTCAGGGTGGTGTTCTTCATGCACTGTCATTCGCAGGATTAATGAGTGCCTGAGTGTGCCAGGGTTTCTCTCAGAAACAAGTGCATATGCCGTTCTGGAACAAAATCGCACACACACGCACACACATACACACACATACACACACACACACACACACACATACACACACATACACGCATACACATACACAAACTCTCACACATATACACAACCATAAATTTTGAAACACTCTCCCAATTTTCATTGCAAGGTAAACAAGACAGAGGAAGCCACATTGCAAATGGCAGTTACAAATGATTCAGTGCTTAAAATGCATGATGGGGTATAGAACTGCAATACCCCTGACCACCTGCGAGTCTACCTGTGCTAAATGGCATTAAGTCTTCCTTTTTAAATTAAAGGAATGGCCAAACCTCATTAGAATCATGACTGGCAGAGAGTGCTTTGGATCAGATGAGACCAAAATTGAATGTTTTGGCCATACACACCATGGACATGTTTCGCGGCAAAATGAAACGCATACATGGAGAAGTACCTCATACCTACTGTCATGGCGGTGGGTCAGTGATGTATCGGAGATGTGGTGCTGCCAGTGGTCCTGGGGCTCTATTTAAGACCAATGGCACAATTAACTCAACAAAGTACTGGGACATCTTGGCAGAAAATCTGGTTGCCTCTGCTAGGAAGCTGAGTCTTGGTTGTAGGTAGATTGTCTAACAATACAATTACTCCAAGCACACATCAGAGTATTAAACCATGGATGCCAATAATGGGAACCTGTTTTTATTTTGATTGTTTCCATTGAATCATTAATAAAGTGCACTACTTTAGCCATGTTTGGAAAATAAAGCTTATGTCAATAACTATTATGCTTCAGTTTACAGCACTTTTTTTGCATGTTTATCAAGGGTGCCAATAATTCTGGAGGCCACTGTATACTATTATACTATTGCTTCTCATATAAGCACATTCGTTTTGCAGTTCTATTTGTGGAAAAAAAATATATTGATATCAGTTTAAGCTTAAATTTAGTGCAGTAACCTGTTACTGAATTGCACACAGTAAATTACAAAAAATAGGACAATCCAGGAAAATGATGATGTTAGAAAAAAGAACATTTGGGCCAGTATAATCTTGGGTGACCTTGGTCAAATATGCAATTTTTTTGGATTTGATTCTTTTCCTATCCTTTACTGAGCTTGGCTTGTATATTAGGACCTATGAGATACTATGAGAACGCACACCCCACTTCTGGACCTCTTAGTTGACTTGGTTGAGCTCCATCAGGCAAGATCAACCGAGCACAGAAAAGCATTTCAAGCCAAAACAACTACATTTTGACCCAGGTCTGAACCTAGAGCACTATTGACAGACAGCTTGACAGCATGGAGCACCTCATTTTCACCTGCAGAAAAGAATGTGCCATGCGACTCACATACAGCAGGGTCGCATGGCACCATGGGCCTCTGGGAAATGCGGTTCAAAATTTGCTGCCACTGAAAGAGTAGGGGAGAGGAGGGCACATCCATCAAACACAGTCAGATGCGGAGCGATTGCCTGCCCGCATGTATGAAGCCTTGGGTGAGGACACCCCAGGTGTGCGGGGGAGTGGATTTCACACAAGAACGGGAATGAAGAACGGGTTATGAACGGGGGAACAAATTGGGCCAGACGTACAGCGTGACTCTATGAGATTGAAGAGTTTAAGTTAAGAGAGGGCAAGAACATATAAACTGGTTATATGAGACTCCTTTCCCGGACAACTTCACGGGGACTATCCTGTCATAAGAGACGGTTGAGCACATCGAACCCAGAGAAACACACTCTGTTCACTGTCAGAAACAAAGTGACAGTTGAGGTACATTTTTGTCAAATTTCCCAAAGGTACCCTGAAGGTACAGGAATGTTCTCTTTTGGTACAAATTAGTATGTTTTCCTAGCAAAAAAAGGTATAAATTAGTTTTATATTGCTGGTTAGTGGTATACTTTTATGTACCTGTAGGGGACTGCCGAAGTGACAAGCATTTTTTTAGGCACTTTTCGTACCTTTTTCTGAACGTGGTTAATTTACAGGGGAGACTGACCTTTCAACGCCAACGTCTACCTCGGAGTCAAAAACAAGAACATAATTATAAACTGACTAATGTTTCTCTTTTTTCCCTTGTTTACCCTTTCCTTACTGGAAAGCAAGGAAAAGGTTGCCATGTTAATGAAAAAGAAACAGTCAGTAAATAAAATGCAGTGAAATGCAAGTGAGTAGTTGCATCATTGCGACATCCACTAGATGCCAGTGTTGATTCATTTGTGTGGTATCATATTAACAGCCCTAAGATTGTTTTACTGCATAGGAATATCAAGTATGCATTTTACTTATGCAAGTAATATTGGACTGCACATGTCAGAAGAATTTGCAGGACAATTTGGAAAATACTTTTTCATACATTTAAATCACCATACATTGTGGTAACTGTTGCAATGTGTGGTTATTTGCGTTACTGTCACCTTCCTGTCAGCTTTGACCAGTCTGGCCATTCTCCTCTGACGTCTCTCATTAACAAGGCGATTCTGTCTGCAGAACTGCTGCTCACTTGAATTTTTTTGTTTTTTTTGCACCATTCTTTGCAAACTCTGAGACTAGTGTGCGTGAAAATCAGCAGTTTGCCACCAACAATCATCAACATGATTGTATGCATTGCACTGCAGTTGGCTGATTAAATAATCGCATGAATAAGTAGGGGTAATAAAGTCAAAATGCTCCTAATAAAGTGCTCGGTGAGTGTACGTATTTGCTATAAACTAGCAAATATTGGCTTCTTTCTTCAGTTATATCAGTGATATAACTTCAGTAAATCCAAAAGATAAAAATAACCTTTAAATAACTTAATACAAAGTGAATGTGTAGGTGAGGTAAAATAAACTCAATGGCCTTTATGAGCTCTCACCATTCATAGTGATTTACAACATGAGAATACCAAATTAATCATTTTAAGTTTCCATGGAAAATACTGCATGTATAAAATGTCACCATACAATGCGGTCCATTAAGGGTTATGTAATAAAGGCTAGCACTACAGGATACAGAGAGACTGTTATATTAAACTATGGTAAATATTGTATTATTTCTTCATTTTAGTATTTCGGTAATATAGCTTCTGTATAACCAAAAGAACATACGTTCAGTTCACTTCCTGAATCTCTATTGGGTAGTTTTTAGAAGAAAAGAAAGGAACATTGCTTATAAAATGGCTATAAAATTGGTCAGAAAGGATGCACTCTGTGCTGTCAAACAGAATCAATCGGGGTGGGTCACTCGACCATCAGAATGATTAAAAATGCATTGAGAAGAATTGCAAAAAGCCAACCAAGGACACTTTTAAGAGCTCTTATACGGTCATTGTAATGCTTTGTCCCTGCCCAAAATGCATTTCCCCAGTACACAGTAGTTAAAAATGCCCATCAAGGACATTAGTCTTCCAGCCTACCCCTCAATAAAAGAAGGATGTATGGCTTTCTTTAATCAATAAAGTTGCAGAAAATACAATTAATAGTTGCTCTGTGTATTTCTAATGAAGCCTATAAATCCTCCCGGTGACAGATACTATAGTATGTGAGCAACACTATTGCACTCTCTGCTTTGCTGGGAACAGGGTAAACAAATATTTTTAGATGTGCTTTTGTTTCAAATATATAATTGTTTTGGATTCAAATAATTTTATATGCTTTTCTGAGAATATTTGTGTATTAGAACCTATGACATGCTCTCAAAAAGTGCAAACTCCGCCTTATAGTCCTCTTGGTTGACTCAATTGCACCAGGCAATTGCAGCATTGCGCTTGATTTGCCTCCTCTGCTTGGGCTGTTGAACTCAGGAGGTCATCTGATTGGTTGAAGTCAGTGCCTCCTCTATTCTCTGAAGTCTACATATAGCAGGAAGATGGACACCTCTTCACCGAGTAAGCACATTATAGCAGCTGTTGCTCAGATGCCCTTTAGTCTTATAGTCTGCTTCTCTGCATGCTGGGTTTTCATCATGTAAATGCTTCTGGGATATCTCTGCGAGCTCCTTTTAAATGGGTAGCTCAGGATTAATGAAAATTACTGTGGGTATTTATGGCAATTACCACAGCAGGGGTCCCCCCAGAAAGCAAGATAAGTTTACGTCAAATTCCGAAGAGGAGCAGAGCCGTGGTGTGTGTGTGTGTGTGTGTGTGTCCACGAAAATAGTCAAATAGACTGTGCTTGTACAAGGCATACTAAATACACAGTACACAGACTTGTCCTTGCCTTGTTAATGGTCCATCAGTAACAGGAGCAGCTCAACTCAGTCATGACAGAAGGGGGAGGTTGTTTACTGCCATTGGAAGGCCACTACAGACACCTGATTAAAAATCATGCTTAAACCGGAGGTGTCCGGCTCTTGTGTGAAGAATCGGCTGTCCTCGGTCTGTGTAATTTATGTGTATGTGCAAATGCATTATACATGCTCTTCTCATTTGCTTTGCCTGGGGCACATTGTTTGTCAGGGGTAACTGTGAGGTTATAGATTAAAGTTATACGTGCGTACATACTTATAGGGTGCCGTTTGCTATGCATAAATCCCAAGAGCAGTGGATTAGTACAATATCCCAGATAATCTTCTCCAGTACGTAGCAAAAATAAGCATCTTAAAATAAACAGCCATTGCTTTTATATATTTATTTCTGTAATTTTATTTTATTTCTTAGTGTACTTTAATTCAATTGTTTATTTCATTTCTTGAAATGAGATGACTACATCATCTGAAGTTCCCCCTGGGAAAAATATTCTATTCTATTCTTTTCCATTACATTCCTTTCTATTGCATTCTGTACTGTAAGCAATTTGACACAGGATTTGCAGCACAGGGATATACTTCAAATATTCTTCATTTCATTTGAAATATTTTCAATGTTTTCCCATATTTGGGGACAGGGAGGGGTAGTTGCAAACAGATGACACATGGAAATTTGGGTGTGTAGTAATTCTGTGGGGAAAACCTGATGTCACTGTTGGAAATAGCATAAAATAGTTGTCTAGAAAATTATTTCCAGGGTTCCTTTATAATAAAATTTTGACAAATGAAATATTATGTAAATATTAATGCACAGGTAACATATTAGCTCATAATTGGCAACTTGCATATTATAAGCTTATGCAACAACCATCACAGCAGGCGAAAGGGGCTTCACATAGAAAATCTTGGTAGTCAGACTATACATTTCCTTCAAAGCATGTGGGTGATCCTTGTATTACACTGTGCTTCAGTACACATAACAATTGTATAGGCAAAGGGCCACAGCTTTCATTCTAGATGACATTACATTACAGGCATTGACACTCTTATCCAGAGTGATGTACAATAAAGTGCAAATCAAACCCAGGGACAAGTGCGTTGAGGATCATAGAGGAAAGTTGAGTTTTGAGTCCTGGATATAATAAGGGGGCAGTGATTCTCAGTCCCACTTCACTGGACCTTTACTTTCTACTGGGAAGTGCCACATTTGAGGGAACACCTGTGCTATTAACTTTTATACATGCCTCCGATAACCCATTTCTTTTTGCCAGGGGCTTTTCACTGGTGTCAGAGAGTTGCCAAATAGTCATCCCGTCAAGTTTCCAGAGATCAGCTCTATCAAAGGCTGAAAACCCAATTACTGGTGTGTCAGAGGACAATAAAAACAGGCGCACCGCATGGGGTCCTGAGATTGGTTTAGAACAGGCTGACATCTGTACTGACTGAATGAATGACTGAAACTCTCCCTGCTGATGCGTGCTGGCTGGCTGCTGTCTCTTTACTGGAGGCTGAAAATGCCCCGAATCGTTTGGGGAAGCAGCAGCACTGCAGAAGGACACGGGATGAAGTCACATGCCCGACAGCAGCTGCAGGACTGAAACACGCTTGCCAAACAAAGAGAGGAAGTGATGTGGGACTGGGACTGATGTGATACATTTTCATTCCCTGTTCAGGATAAGCGGGTTTGGATAATGAATGAATGAATGAACATACACTGCGTGCTGCCACCAGGGGCGACATTGGCTCAGTCGGTAAGAGCAGTCGTCTGGCAGTGACCGGTTCGATTCCCGCTCTGGGTGTGTCGAGTGTCCCTGAGCAAGACATCTAACCCCCATTTGATCCTGACGAGCCGGTTGGTACCTTGCATGGCAGCCAATTGCCATTGGTATGTGAGTGAGTGAATGAGAAGCATCAATTGTGCAGCACTTAATATTAGTAATACAGCCTTTAAGCACTATAAATTCTGTGCTGAAAGGCTATATAAATTCCAGCCATTTACATGATTTCTGATAAATTTCTGGTAAAGTGATCACTGAGTGCATGTGGGCAACACTAACTCTAACCCGGAAAGGTACAGTATAGCTGTAGTATTTGTCCATTATCCAACCTGGAAAGGTACAGTACAGCTATAGAATTCATCCATTATCTAACCTGGAAAGGTACAGTATAGCTGTAGAATCCATCCATTATCTAACCTGGAAAAGTGCAGTACAGCTATAGCATCCATCCATTATCTAACACCCTTATTCCAGGTCAGGGTGCTGGAGCCTATCCCAGCAAGCATTGGGCGAGATACAGTAAATACACCCTGGACAGTTGACCAATCAATTCATCCACTCCATCGGAGGGCACAAACTCCATTCGCTCACACACTCATACCAACCTCATACCTGTAGGGGCAAGTTAGACTCTCCAATTAACCTATCCTGCATGTCTTTGGACTGTACTCACAGTATTCAGAGTGTACCCCACACAAGAAAAGCCCAGTCTGAGATTTGAACCTTGAACCGTTTTACCGTGAGGCAACAGTGCTCCCCACCACCGTACCACCTACACAGCTATAGCTCCTGAAGCCTAAAACAGCACCTTCCGGAATATTCCTTCTGTTAAGGCCATTCCCCAGACAGCAGGTACTATGCCAGCATTGTGCTAAATAAGCTCATTAATAAACTATTACAATTAAATAGCAAAACTGCTCAGAGGTAGACTAGATTTGTGAGGGCAATTCCAAGTAGCTGAAATGTGGAATGACACCCCCCTGATGAATCAAAGCTAATGAGCTCCCCTCAAACTGCACAACAGCGAGCGATTACATTTGACTTTGGGCAATATATCCATTCATGGGAAAGTAAGTGAATTAATTCTGTTTGAAGTGCTACAATAGCCGCTAAGCGACTGGCTATTTGGCCAGCATATGTAACTGTTCCAGCGTGCTTGGAGGCAGAGTGGCCCACACTCCCGGGATAGCCCTAGAGGACTGTTGCATTATAAGGGAAATGTACGAAGCAGGAACCGTAAAACTGTAAACAATCAGTATTCTTTATTCTGCAGAAGGGGAGTCGGTTCACACAACAAGGTGTATTTTCCAACAGAGGGGCAGTCCCTTTGATCATTTATAATATTCATATCACAACATTTTGTGTTTAACTTCAGCTTACTAAGTCATCATTTGTTATGTTTACTGCTCTCCAAAATAATGTAAAATTTCCTATGTGTGTGTGTGTGTGTGTGTGTGTGTGTGTGTGTGTGTGTGTGAGAGAGAGATGGATAGAGAGAGAAAGAGAGAGAAAATAGATACAGAGCAGAGAGAAAGCCTAGGCCCCCCTCCCACCGAAACTACAAGATAAATCAATAATTATGAACTATGGATAATATTGATGAGTTAAATTAGTCAAAATGAAATACCACAAATAAAGATTAAGTAACATTTAACTTCAACAGCACCATTGATGCACAAAAGCCAGAATGAGTGGTAGACCCATTTGTTGCTGCGAGCAGACCTGGGTCAAATACGTAATTGTTTTGGATTCAAATGCTTTGCTGTGCTCGATTGAGCTCACCTGGAGCAATTGAGTCAACCAAGAGGACCAGAAGGTGGGGCTTGCATTTTTTGAGAGTATTTCATAGGTTACAATACACCAGACAAGCTCAGTAAAGCATCCAAAACAACTGCAGTAGGTATTTCACTCAGGTCTGGTTCTGAGATGACCCTCAGACTGCTGTTACTGAGATCTCTCATCCAGGGTTTCAGGCCTGCTCCTTTGGTTGAATAATGAGATGTGGCTAAGGTCGTGGTCCTCACTCTTGGTCCTGGAGAGCTGCAGGGTGTGCTGGTTATTGTTGCTACTCAGCATTTATTGATCAATTAAAGAAGTTAGACAGTTACACGGTTAGCTCACCTTACCCGTTTTCTTGGGTCTGCATTGGTTGCTGACATTAATGCGAACACAAGAACCAGCAGACAACTCCTGGCTCTCCAGGACCAGGAGTGAGGACCACTGAGCTAAGGTCAGTAGTCAGCTGGCTTCAGACATTTGCCTGTCCAGGCTTTCACTATGCATTTGCTAAATTACAGGTTTCTCAGTCACTAAGTCACTAAACTGTGAGTTAAACTGCGGTTCACTTAATCACTGCCATATCCTACATGGGCACAACAATTACTCATTTCTCATTGCTTTCACGCAGAATGAAAATGTTAAGCATAATTATACAATATACAAAAGATACAAAATCAATGAATGTCATGGAAACAAAGTCATGTGAAACAAAACAGAAGCATTTGGGCACAGCTAATAGAATGTTTTCCCATGGTTATGAATTTCTTCTGCATGTATGCAAAACAATCTCTGCATGTATATCTGCAACAATCCTCATACGGTATGTGGAAACTAGAAGTCACCTCTGAGTTTATTTGCCAGAACAGAGCACGTTAGAAGCCAAAACAGGATGAGAGAAAAAAGGAAGCGGAAGAGTAGAAGTGGCAACCCTAGGGTGGCCCTAAGGATGTTGTTGTCGCCTCAAAGTGCTCAGGCTCTCTCTGCATGGAGTTTGCATGTTCTCCCTAAACTCACTGAGCATTTTATTAGGTAGATCCGTATGCCAGCTTGTTAATGCAAAGATTACAAGCATGCAGACATGGTCAAGAGGTTCAGCTGTTTTTCAGACCAAATGTCAGAATGGGGAAGACATGTGATCTAAGTTACTTTCACTGTGGAATGATTGTTGGTGCCAGACAGGGTGGTTTGAATATCTCAGAAACTGCTTATCTCCTGGGATTTTCATGCACAACAGTTTCTAGAGTTTGCAGAGAATGGAGCTAAAAACAAAAAAACAAAGTGAGCAGCAGTTCTGCAGACAGAAACTCCTTGTTAATGAGAGAGGGCGGTCGGTGGAGAAGGGCCAGACTGGTCGAAACTGAGAAAAAGGTGACAGTAATGCAAATAACCACACATTAAAACAGTGGTAGGCAGAAGAGCATCTCTGAACACACAATGTGTAAAACCTCAACAAAAAAAAGTGGATATGCTACAGCAGCAGAATACCAATTGGTCAAAAAATAAATAAGTCTAATAAATACCTACTAAAGTGCTCATTGAGTGTATGTTCACATGGGTTTACTCCGGGTACTCCGGTTTCTCCCCCACACTCAAGGGCAAAGCCATGCGTGTCAGGTTAGGTGTGCTCCTGCCATTGCCCTTGACCAAGGCACTGGACTCAGAACTGGAGTTGGACACTTGGACTACACACACAGTCAAATTTAAATCTCTGATGCGTTGTACCAAAGCACTGTGCCACCAGTAGAGATAGGTCCAGTGATGCCTGATATGCTACAATTTGTCCCAGTCCACTCTTATTGGTCAATGTGGCATTACACTCTCAGATAAAATGTTTCCTTGGCTTGTCTCCATAGAGCAGGGGTCATCAAATCACGGTCCTCGAGGTCCGTGGCTGGTTTTCCACCCTCCCTTTATCTGGGAGTCAGGTGTGAAGACAGTCTGTCTCACTAATTGTTCAACTACTTGCCTGGGAGAAAAGAAAACCAGGGCCAGATTTGGATTTTAGGTCCTGATTTGATGATGGCTGCCATAGAGGAACCCCTGCCGTGTGAAATCTCCCAGGCGAGGAACCATTTTGCCCAACAATGAACCTTTGGATTAGATAGGGTTCTTCTATGGAATCGCAGGGTTTCTAGAGTGAGTATAAGTCACTGCTGTCAGGTCACTCCTCTCAGACTGCTTTGCAACCCACCTGTGTGCGATGTCATTTTTCTCTCCATTTCCATTTCTCAGGCCTATTGAGGAATACTTTTCTCTGTGGAGGTGGAAGGTACTGTACGTGTGACCAGGTGTACAGTGACCAGGTGCCCCTCCATGATGCAATGAATGCTGGGTGTATGGTGGTCACAGCCGAGGATTGTCAAGGATGTATATGGCACTGCACCAGACATTTTCCTTGTTGCATTGCTAGGGAAAACATACGATGGGATGTTGATGATACATCTGGCCCGGTTGGCATGAAAGCATGCACTGGATGTGCTTAGTAAGGCAATTATTTTGCAATTCTTATCTGTGAAGACACAGTACAATAATGAAAACCCTTTTTTTTGCAGTTCTGTCTCTTCATAAATGAATGTATTAATGTGACCAACCTAAAAAATGAACTAGACATAACAATTATTCAGCTGAATAATTTTGGTTAACATTGATTTATATCATCCTGGTGTTCCTGAACAAAGGTTTGGGTTGGGATTCTGCTGTAAAGGCTGGTTTGTTTAAAGGCTTGCACTGGATTTATTATTGCAATAGTGTGACGGGAGATCAACGAGATTGTTCTGGAACATGGATATCAGTCCTGTTATAGTACTCATGTTTCACTTCTGTCGTATTTTGGTAGTTTCTTTGCATATCTTTAAGGCAGTGCAGATTGTCTGTTATATCTGCAAATCATAGTTTGGAAACCTTATCCATAACAATAACTAATACAATATATAATTTTAATCTATGTCACAATAATTATGGAATATAAATGATTTATGATTTTTTATAGAATCACTGTTCCAAGTGATTATATATATATTCAGTGAACACTTTAGCCTATCCACTTAGAGTTATGATGCATTGTGTGTTCAGAGATGCTCTTCTGCATACCACTGTTGTAATGTGTGGTTATTTGCGTTTCTGTCGCCTTCCTGTCAGCTTTGACCAGTCTGGCCATTCTCTTCTGGCGTCTCTCATTAACAAGCCATTTCTGTCTGCAGAACTGCTGCTCACTGGATTTTTTGTTTGTTTTTTGCACCATTTTTTGTAAACTCTAGAAACTAGTGTGCGTGAAAATCCATGGAGATCAGCAGTTTCTGAGATACTCAAACCACCCTGCCTGCCACTAACAATCATACCACGATCAAAGTCATTTAGATCACATTTTGTCCCCATTCTGATGGTTGATGTGAACATTAATTGAAGCTCCTGACCCGTATCTACATGATTGTATGCCTTGCACTGCTGCCACACAATTGGCTGAGTAGATATTCGCATGAATAAGTTGGTGTCATAAAGTAAAAATGTTCCTAATAAAGTGTTCGGTGAGTGTATACCAGCAATATATCTGAGATGGCCTGATATGGAGTTATATTAAATGTGTTCGTTAAGTTCGTTCATTAAAACTTATTTACTGAATCATGGTTATCCATTATCTCATTGTCAGTCTTCGAACAGTTCTAGTGTATCTCTTTCGGTTTTTCAATCACAACCAATTATTCGGATCTGTTACTCAAATAACGTACGCTTATTTACATTATTCGTCTGCGAATCTGACGAAACGAAAGCAAGTGGTGTTTTGGAAAAATGGGGCTTTTCATTTTCTTATGAGTGCTGTATCTACGTTCGCCGCAAGGGGACACTCAAGCATTTTTTTTTTTGCTGCGGCTTCAGGTCTGTAGAGAACAGATATATTACAAACTAGGAATACAAATTCTGTAAAGCAGGGCAATCTGTTATATGTTTAATTTCCAGCGTGGTATGGCTTGCGTCAAGATGCACAGCACTAACGCTCTGTTAATTATGCATTTGCACGATGTGTTATAGAGATTAGTCTGTGAACAGTTTTCACTGTGGTCATTTCAAATGCAGTAGCATCATCAGTGCCTTCCTAATTTTTACCGGTTATTGGTAGCTTTGAAAGCTGTGCTTATATTAAAACTGGCATCCAGAAGTCCCTCTCCCTTCCAAGTTTTTTGTTTGAAAAACTAAATTGCTGTTGCGTTGCTTGGACGGAAGGATCTGTATCCCCCCAACGGATTTACAAGGAGAAGCAACGTGCTCCGAATGTAGAGCAGACTTAAACTAACACTGACACATTTTGGACCGTTGGATTTCGCAACCGCGAAACCGCGAATATCCCGACCAGAAACGTTTGGAATCATGTCAACGTCCGCGAATGTTTAACTGTTTCATTTAAGTAAAGCTGATTATTTGAACGGTCATATTCTCAGCGAATCGGTTTTGGTAGCGTCCCTGCAAGGAGCGAGCACAGAGGGAACCGTTGGCTATCAACTCTAAAGAAATCATAAAGCAGAACATAGCAGTCGCTTTATGCGAATAGAACCCGAATTATTCTGTTGTGACATGCGGTAATATGTCGGCTTCACTTATGGCTTCGTTTTATCAGAGATTTACTGGAAAGATTAATACGAACAAGTCTTTCCCCATTCTACCCGAGGCAAGTCATCTACTCGGTGGACAGGGCGCAGAAGAGGACAATGCAGGGAAGACCCCACGCCCCTTGCAAGAAATCCGTCCCCGATTCCATTATCAACACAGGAGTGAATGCGGAGATGAAGACGTAAGATAAATCTTGTTATACCCCTCTTTTGTCCTGCGCCGTTCAGCTTGTTTATACCAGCTGCAGTATTAACCAGCCGTAGGCTAAATAGGTTACATGCACTTTGTATTATTTGTGGCTAAGAATTTACAGTACTAAATATTCAAAGGTCGTGCTTTTGAGCTCGCGGGTGGAATCTCTCTCATACCACTTTCCTGATTTGCCAGTAATAGCAGTGAATGCTATTGCTTTAATGCCATATCCTTGCTTAAAAGTTAACTCTTCTGGAAAAAAATATTTCATTTTCAGCGTGATTCTTCCTCGTGGATGTGTTCAGGGCAGTTTTTCAGGTTATGCTTTACTCTGTAGGTTACTTCATTTCATAAAGTCCCTAATCGTTTCCAGAATGACAGTATCGGACCAGTGACATATCTGAATATTAATCTGTTCATCTTCACTGTACATGTTGCTTTACTATCGGCTCACTTGTTACCACTGAGTCAGAGGTTGCTGATAGGTCCCAGAGTTTCAAACCCAGCTTATTGGACCGATCCTTTTCAGCCATTTGTTTTCAAGTCACTTTAAAGATACAGTCAGTAAATCCAACAATGTCAAACCAGATTCGCCGCCTCAGCTAGTATTATTAGATTCGTAATATGATTAAAGGATTTGCTGACTGTACAACACTGTTTTGGAGTAATTTGCCTGTGATAGCTGTCATATATCAGCCTAGCAGTGTTTAAACTAAACATAAAAAAAAATGGTTCCAATAGGAAGGAACCCTGTGATTCCAGTGAAGAACCATATCTAGGTAAAGGGTTCTTTGTCTGCGAACCTTCACACTTCACACCTATGATAGAGGGTTCCATAAAGAACTAAAAAGGGTTCCTCTGTGGAATCAAACCAAAGAACCCTTTCAGAAACCTTTTTTCTAAGGGCAAGCTTAAACTTAACTTAAGGAGGAAGTTAATGGAATGGAATTGTTTCTGATTAACTGTTTTGTACTGTAAAATACGGGTAAATACATTTCACTGGCAAGTATAGTTTACATGGATAATAATCGACCTTTTCCTGTGCATGGAACCGGACATATTGTTTTCACTTATTTAGAATGTATTTTAAATTTTAGGCGTATGCATATGCTATTGGATAAGCAGACTTGTAGTGCAGAATTAAATTCTTAAATCCAAGTCATTTAATTATTTCGGAATTGCTTCTATATTATTGCCATGTATCTGGTGTTGCTGTAAGACGATTTTATCAGTAGGGGTCGCCATCGTTTGTAAAAGTACATCTTCCCCTTGAAGGCTGTAAAATGATATATTGAATTAGCCTACCGAGTTGAATAATTAGGTTTAGCTTGTTTTTGCACGTGTCTTCTGTCGAAGACCCCTGAGTGAATACGTGAAGGAACATTGTTAAGTTATTCATTGACGCCAGAATTAATTGGCAACAGGGAAAACGTCAGGTTTTCTAACTTTATTTTAATGTTATGCAACGCGCGTGGCGCTGTCCAATGTCCTGTAAATGATGGGCGCTGACCGGTCGAAGAAACTCCCGCTGAAGTTCCAAGGACGCTCCAAATTCACTCCCTGCGCAAACAAATGAAGCTGAATTAAAGAATCGTGGATTAAGTAGCTATAAAAATGTCGTGCCTGCAAGGGCTGAAAACTGCTGAGCGAACAAATAAGTGGAAGCAAGTCATGGCCGTGATAAATGAATGCGGCTGTAATAGAGCACGGCTGCGGCGTCTTTAAAGGAGAAGGGTCTGAGCAGAAGCGGTTGTCCTTACAATCTTCATGAATAGTAAATATTTTCGCCCAATCTAAACATATTGCGTTCAATTTCGTTAAAAAATTAGATTAATCAATAAAAAATAATCGTTCATGCCTCATCTAATTTCAATTTACCATTGAGCAACGAGGCTGAAACGATGGGCCTTTGCCTAAAATCCTTTAGATATTAATCTTTGATTAGTCTACTCTGAGAATAGTGAAAATAACATATCAATTATATATACACTGTTCATCAATGTCAACAGATGCTAACAACTTCAGAAAAACATATGCAGTCGTATTGCATCATTGCTCATTAGAAACTTTGAAATGTGTTACTTAAACTCCAACAGTGTAGTCACCTGCACTCTATTATAGTACAATGTACAATATCATAGTCCATTTAAAACCAAATCTTTGCTGAGCATCTGTTATTCATTGTAGATATATCTGTCAGTCACAATCTCACAAAACAAGATGGCAATACCTAAGAATTGCACGTCATGTTCCTGCTATTGTTGATTACCCAGGATGCAGTTGTGACAGTTCTCTGGTGGCAGTAAATGCTATCGGCACCAGTGTGTTCTACTAAATTATTAAGCTGACAACCCCCTTGATAAAAGTTAGTAAAGATCATTGCAAATTACAGTTTTCCTTCAAAGGCACAGTGAGCATTTACTGCCAAGAACCGACACCAATAACTAATGTGTTCTATTCTGTAACAATGTGAAATGTCGTTTTGTCATTTGCGGTTAAAAATTGGTAATTGCTCTATTATTATCATTTTCTCCATCTGCAGTTCATAGAAGTGCACCCCTGCAAAATGACTGCCAGTCATGATACTGTGGAAGTTTATTGATTGTTAATATTTTTCCTCTTGGAATAGTTAAATAGGTTTCTGAGTAAACAAGCATATTGCATGTGATTTCAGTTTCATGTACTTTGTCTAAAAAGTGCACTTGCGCATTCACTATGTGATATAGTAGTGTTTTTTTTCAAAGATATTTTTTAGGCCTTTTTCAGCTTTATTGGACAGTATATAGCATGGAGAGACAGGAAGAATGGGAGCAAGAGAGAGGGGAAGACATGCAACAAATTTTGGACGGTCGGATTCGAACCGCCGACGTCGCAGCTCGCAATGAGCATGCGGTCAGTGCTCTACAGGCTGCGCCACCGAGACACCCTGATATAGTAGTTTTGACCTTATCATCTACTGCAGGGATCAGCAGGTCCTGGACCTGCTAGTTGTTCACCCTCCCTTTACCTGGGAGTAAGGTGTGTAGACTGGCCAATCAGTAGCATTAACTACTTATAAAATAAAACCAGGCCTGGATTTGACGAGAGTTGATGATCCCTGATCTACATTAACTGTCAGGGCACACACGAAATGTGCCCCCTTGCTTCATTGTCTTGGTTGTGATATACACAGCCATTTTAGAAATATGTTTAGTACATGACATTACATTACAAAGCATTTAGCAGACGCTCTTATCCAGAGCGACGTACAACGAAGTGCAGATCGAACACAGGAACAAGTGTGAAGAGAACCCTAGAGGACGGTACGGTTCCGAGTCCTAGCAGTTGATTACACAGTTAACCCATCTCACCTGGTTTCTTGGGTCTGAATTGGCTCATATTAAGGGCGAAAAAAGAAACCAGCACGCCCTGCGGCTCTCCAGGCCCAGGAATGAAGATCACTGGGTTATCAGATCAGATGTTTAACCTGAGTCAAAGAAGCCGTTTTGAAAAGCTGAAGTCAGTTTTTTTCTCCTCTTAATTGCCTGCTCTTCCACGGACCGTTGCTGGCGTGGCCGAGAACTTAACAATTTCTTCCTTAAAGTTGTTTTCTCTGTCAGCGGCTCCACAACAGGCTCCCTGATTGTTCTGAGGACATAAAATGCAGAGAATGCATTTGCTATGATGTGTGGAGCATTGAAGAATCTGTGGTGTGTGTGTGTGTGTGTGTGTGTGTGTGTGTGTGTGTGTGCATGCACTGTTTACTTCGGGCACGATCTTTCAGCATGCCTACTCAACACTTACCCTGAGGGTGATTTCTCAAGTGCTTATCGATTTGTTTTTATACAACTCAAAAGGTAATTTAAAGGCCTAGTTTGATACGCGTTCTAAACAATAATTACCCTTGTAGGCATTGCATTTATGCAACTGATGTTGGTATGCCTGTTTCCCTACCTGCTTCTGTCTCAGTGCATTTGCCTGTCTGTTTCTCGCTGACAGACAGACAGGCCATGATTTTGTAAAAATTTGTCCTTCAGTTTTTATTCATGTTCGAATGTAAGCATTTATTTCTCCACAAATGCAACTTGGAGAATTCCATTTGACAAGTTGCGCCTCCAACATTTTTATTGTAGATTGTACATTACATATTTTTATTATTATTTTATATTTTGTTTAGTATTCCTGATGTTTTTCTTTTTCCCTTTTTACACTTTCAGAAAAAATGGTTCTGAAAGGAACCATGTGATTCCATAGAAGAACCCCATCTAGTTCAAGGGTTTGTTGTCAGGCAAAATGGTTCTTTGTCTGGAAGGTTTCAGCAACCCAGACTCATGGGATATAAATACCTCTTAGCACTTATTTGCAGAAGCACAATTACTTTCCCTCAGGTACACTTTGCTGTAGCTTTGAAATCAAATGTCCACTGGGGGTGCTAGAGGGAAGCTTAAACTTTGACTGGAGAAGAGGCATGTTTACTTAGGAGACGGGCTTGACCACTCCATTCGTTCAATGGCAGTGGTTCAGTCTAGTAGTTAACACATTGGCTTCTACTATTCCGATTCAAAAACCACATTTATACAATAACACAGATTCCTAGCATAAATACAACAAACCATATTAAATCAAAACAAATCGAGGAGGAGGGTCCAGTGGGTTTGGGGAGAGGCAATTTTAATTTAGATAAAAAACTAAGTCTTAATTAACGTTATGTTCTGTTGTTAAATTCAGGCAGCCACCTCAGGATGCTAGTCTACCTAACACGTAAACATGGAGGATCTGGAGGATTAAAAAAAATGGTTGCATTCTTTATAGTTTGAGCTTCTTTCCCACCCCTAGTGGGAATTTGGTTTTAAAACTGACAAGTGTACATGTGAGAACATAATCGTGGTTCTGTAAAAACAAGTGCTCAGAGGTATGTCTATGCCATGAGACTGGATTTCACACTTCACACCTGTGAGAGAGAGGGTTCCATAAAGAACTAAAAAGAGTTCCTCTATGGAGACAAGCTGGGTCAATGGATTCTAACATAGTAAAACAGTAAAGTTTTCCTGTCAGATGCTGTTATGATGTATTATTTATATTATTGTGCTAGCTGACAGAACTGCTGCCTGAAAGCCCCACAGATTGTTTTTCTGTCGGACATTCAGCTGCTAGGTTGATCTCACGTTGAAACATCAGTCTATTGATGTTTAGATTGCAGAGAACTGGAGAAACTCACCCCAATGACTGGCTACAGTCCAGTATTGAATTGTGGTCTTTCAGAGAGCGGAGATGAGATTGATACCATTGTGAACATTTCCTCAACTGAAACAACATCAGCTTAAGCCCCTGGCTGAAAATGGCATGTTTGTGGGAGAAGCAATACATGTAAATAACAAATTCAATTCGTATTAGGCTTGCTTATCAATGTACACTTAATCAGTGGTCTCAGGTTGCCACGGACACTGTGTGTATGCAGGTTTTTATTCCAATCAATTAATGCTGCCTTAATTCCTTCAATGACTTATTTAGCCATATGCCTAAATTAAAGCACAGAATGTAAGCAACAGTTGTTATTTGGACGACACAAAAAACACAATTCACTTGATATACACTCAGTGAGCACCTTGTCTGGTCTGAACAACAGCTGAACCTCTTGACCATGACTGCATGCTTTTATGAATTTAGTTGCTGCCACATGTGTCACGTTCTCAGGTGTTTTCTGTTTCCTGATTTCTGTCCCTAGCGTTTTCGCCTCTTGTTTCCCTCTGTGACCACCATAGTCTGTTTCCAGTTTAATTCCCTCATTCATTTGTTCCACCTGTTTCATGTCGTGTATCCGCCTCCCACTCCTTATTTGTACTTCCTTTCTGTCTCTAGTCATTCAGTTCACCTGTTTCACCTGTCCTGTTCCTTGTCCCATTTTTCTGGTTCTGACATCTGCCTGGTTTTTTGGACTCTGCTTTTGGTTTTTGTTTTGTTACCTTTGCCTGTCTGTCTTCTTGGTTTTGATCTCTGCTCGTCTTCCTAACTACACTCTGCCTGCCCTCCATGTACCTGTCTGCTTGGATCTTGACCATTGCCTGTTTTTGACTATGTTTTGGATCTGCCCCTTTATTCTTAAAGCCTGCCTTTTTTCACCTTCTCCCAGAGTGTTTGGTTCCTCTGTCCCCCGAAACCTGGCAACATGACTGGCTGATAAAATATTTGCATTAACAAGCTGGTGTATAGGTCTACCTAATAATTGCTCACTGAGTATACATATCATACATATATCACTTAGTATACATACATTGCCCTAATTCAGCAAATAATTATTTATATAGTCAAGGCTGGAATAAAAACCAGCATATGCATGGCCCTCCATGGCACTGAGTTTGAAACCACTAAGTGCTCACTTATGAGGTACACCTGTCATTATGGCAATTGGCCTGCTCCCCCACACTGGAAATCAAGTGGCTGAAATTGAACATATAATACATTGCATGCAGGCATGGTGAAGAGGTTCAGTTGCTGTTTAACCAAACATTAAAAATTGGCAAGACGTGTGATCTAAGTGTCTCTGACTGTGGTATGATTTTTGGGTCCAGACACTGCGGTTCCAGCATCTGAGAAGCAGCTGTCATTCTGGGATTTTCACACAGTCCCTTGAGTTTACAGAGAATGGTGTGATTAAAAAACATCCAGTGAGTGGCCATTCTGTGGGATACATTACATTACATTATTGGCATTTGGCAGACGCTCTTATCCAGAGCGACGTACAGTTGATTAGACTAAGCAGGAGACAATCCTCCCCTGGAGGAATGTAGGGTTAAGGGCCTTGCTCAAGGGCCCAACAGCTGTGGGGATCTTATTGTGGCTACACCAGGATTAGAACCACCGACCTTGCATGTCCCAGTCATTTACCTTAACCACTACGCTACAGGCCCCGGCACCTTGTTTATGGGTGAGGTCAGAGCAGAATGGGCAGACTTGTTCAAGCTAACAGGAAGGCCACAAAAGCTGAAGTAATTGCTGTTGACCAGTGTTGTGCAGAAGGACGTCTCTGAATGCACAACATGTCAAGTCTTGAAGCGCATATTCTACAGAAGCTGGGCTCCACTTATGCTAGCTAGAAGCAAGAAGATGCCACTACAGTGGGCAGTTATCGTGTGAAAATGAAACACGACTTGAAAAAGCCTTTTCTGCTCTCACCTTATACATGGAATTATTTGTTTTGTCCACATAGAGTGCTGTATCCTAACTGTATGAAGAGTTCTGAAAACGTAAGCAAGATGTCAGCCATCTTGTCAAAACAACGCTTGTACAGGCCAACAGTAATTATTATTATATCCATCCATCCATTATCTTAACCCGCTTATCCTGAATAGGGTCGCAGGGGGGCTGGAGCCTATCCCAGCATACATTGGGCGAAAGGCAGGAATACACCCTGGACAGGTCGCCAGTCCATCACAGGGCACACACACCATTCACTCACACACTCATACCTATGGGCAATTTAGACTCTCCAATCAGCCTAACCTGCATGTCTTTGGACTGTGGGAGGAAACCGGAGTACCCGGAGGAAACCCACGCAGACACGGGGAGAACATGCAAACTCCACACAGAGAGGCCCCGGCCGACGGGGATTCGAACCCAGGACCTCCTTGCTGTGAGGCGATTATTATATACTATTATAATATATTAATATGTATTATTATATACACTCAGTGAGCAATTTATTAGGTAACACAGGTTGCAGTGGGTGAAAAATACTTGTGAAATAAAGTGAAATACACTTGTACACCAGCTTGTTAATGTTAATTTTTAATCAGCCAATCACGTGGCAGCAACTAAATGCATAAAAGAATACATGGTCAGCTGTTTTTCAGACCAAATGTCAGAAATGTGATCTAAGTGACTTTGACCATGGAATGATTGTTGGTGGTTTGAGTATCTACCTTCTTCTACCTAATTTTTGTTGCATGGTACTCACATGGTTTGATGAGCAGGATGAATCAACAAGATTAAAGCCATCACTCCGGCGTTTGGATTTACTTTGTGCTCTATGCAGCCTGCGTGCCGTTATGCGGATGATTGATGTCTGAGCTGGAGTAGGCAAAATGGCTAAAGTCTGAGATAATTAAGCAGACGGAGTTTGACATCTTTGCTCACGTATGAGGTTGTGATATTATTTTTTATCCTCACTCATCTGCTGTAACAAGCAGAGGCACTCGTCATTAGAGCGTAAGACGGGAAACAATAAATCAAAATTCCATTCAGTTTGGTCGACTTTTTCCAGTTCAGAAGGTTATAAGTTCTGTGCAGTACAGTTCTTAAGAGTTGTGGTGAAGTCAGTGTGCCATGATTAGGACTTGGGCTGCTGACCAGATGGCTGCAGGTTCAATTCCTATATGGTGCTGTCACTCTTCCTTTGAGCAAAATGCATGCTAATTTGCTACATATAAGTGCCTACTTATGGTATAAATATTGTAAAATTCACAAATCTATATCATCATGATATTTTGTATTTTGTATTATTATTATTATTACACTGTGAGTAGGCTCAGTACAGGGTCTGTGAATCTTACCTGGAAGGGGTTTGTAACAAATATCGTTTTTATGACTTCAGTATTCCACAAGTGATTTATACTTAGGCTTATGTTCACGGGAAAACCACCCTACAGAAACATTGTATTTTATGTTGGGCCTTGCAGCTTAGCGGTGCTCAGATCTCAATCTCACTCGACTTTCCTGGAATCGGCAAGTATATAGCGGCCTGTATTTTTTCCTGGAAAAGTTATTTTGAGTAATGAGAGCTTGTCCCTTTACTGGTCAAACAACCAGAACCTCTTCATTAAAATGAAAATGATTAAAACTCCCATTTACGCAGTTAAACTGCCTTAAAACATTATGCCTCTCATCTTGCTTCGTAACGTAGCCTTTAACACGCACCCCACATTAATATAAAAGTGTGCGCGTGGTTCAAAGCGGGCCATAACTCTGTCCGGCGGGAGAGAGAGATGGAGTGTGAAATCTTTCATTAACGAGGATGAAAGACCGCTTTAGAGGGCCGCTGATACAAGCGGCCCCATCTGTCCGCCCCTGGTCGCAGATTTATATAAAACCCGCGCTGTCTGGAGAACTGTTTGTGCAGCAGCCTTGAATGAAGCATTGGATTAGTTCCGGTCCAGTTCCGGAAAGTACCGCCGGGGTTATTCCGGGGCCAAAGCGCCGCCCTGCCGTCCACTGCGGTGTTGTTACCACCGCCGGTACTGTCGAGTATACGGGGGAAGAGATGGCGAGGACAAGAACTACAACAGCTGCAGCTACAAAGACGTTCTTTTCCTTCATTTCCCTACACCCCACTCTCGTTGGCTGGTTTTGAATAATGAAGCCGTCATGTTCAGGGAAGGGTGTTGGTATCGGTCCAAGTCCAGGACCAATGGAGCATCTGCCTTTTTGAGATTAGGCTCAGGCAGGACCCATCCCAATTACCCTCAGCTCACAGGCTGGAGAGGAAATGGATGGAATGGGTTGGCAACTGAACTGTCCCTGAGGACCAGGGACCACTTAAAATGCTGCGTCTCCAACAGAAATTGACCAATTTGTGAATTTGGCATACTGCCTCCCGAGACAAAGCTTCTTAAAAAACTTTTTGATATGATAAACAAGCAATTAAAATGTGATGTGGGTGTGCCTTATCACAAAAATGCAAATAAGTTCTGAAAAGAAGACATCATCAAAATTGACAAGTGGCTTTGGCGTGAGAAACCAAGATAGCATGCAGAATTTTTACTTGGTCAATAGGTGGCGCTATGGGAAGCAAAAAGTTGCAAATGCCTGTATCTCTTGAACCATTTAACTGGTTGAAATGGATGGAATGGGCTGGCAACTGAGCTGTCCCTGAGGCCCAGGGAGAAGAAGAGACTGAGGTGAGGAACACAGGCTTGAGTTTGGAGGGATATAGTGCATCTAAGTGGAGTCTCCAAACAGCGTCCTCAAACCTACTGCGGTGATATGTTAGGACAGGGGTTCCCAAACTGTGGGCCGGGACCCCATGTTGGGTCGCTCGATTTCAGGATGGGGCCGCCTGAAAATGTTGAAAAAGACACAAATTAAATGTTTGTCTTTTTAAAATATGTGCATGTAGGCCACGGCATGTTTAACAACAAAACTATAATAAAGCAATGAGGCAGGAGAGGTTGTGGTATATTTCCAGTGTAGCCATGCCTAATGGGTGTTGTTAGGCACATGATGTTTGTGGGTGGGGTGTTCGGGTCGTGTAAGTTTGAGAACATTCATTTGGGGTCACATCAGAACAATGTTCCAGAACCCCTGTCTTAGGACTTACAGTACAGCCCTGCTCAGATCTGCAGTGCTACATTTCCAATCCTTTATTTAACCAGGGTAGGTCCGTCGAGAACGTGTTCCTCTTTTTAAAGAAGATGCCCTAGGAGAAATGCCAGAGAGAACAGGAGTGAGGAAAAGTTCCTAGAGCAGTTCCTCGGTTCTTTTTCAGTTTGGGATCCGGCTTCATTTCTCCAGACAACAACTTTACAGTTGCCTGTCAAGCAAGCTACCAGTAGGTTACCCTGCTGCCCATGATACATCCCACTATATACCGTACAACTTCAGCTTCATTCTTGGTTCCAGACCTCTAGATCTTTTAAAGAGATGAGGGATACTCAAGACTGGCCCAGGACGCCAGTGGGACCGCTGGTCTTCTTTCCAGTCTGATAGATAATTGATTGATGAACGGATTGAAATAATTCACCTGGTGTACCAGGTTTAATTCAGTCCTGATTAGAGGGAAAGATTGAAAGCTAGCAGTACTACAGGGCTCAAAGGCCAGAGTTGAGTATCCCTTAAACTGACAATTTTCATTCCTTGCAATGAGAGCTGATCGGGACATCTTCATTCCTGGAACTTCCAAGAATGAGAAGTCAAGGCTGAGAAAGTAAAAATCTTTCTCAGAATTTTGTTCCAATCACCTGTATTAGCACAAATCTTCAGTCAGGAGGCAGATCTAATTAGTGAAATCAGCTGGCTGAGTCCATGGGTGGAAGAAACGCGGCAGAACCTTTACTTTCTGACCTCTGGACCACCTCTGCCAATAAGACTCAGGCTTCAATCAAAGACCCGCAGTTTACTGAACATATATATGTGCAGCTAAATGTCCAGTGTAAAATCAAGAATGCAATAGAGACCACATATACACTGTAAGAGTTCATTCAAACTGTGTTTTAAGTGAAATGTTTGCAGAGGTTCAAAATTTGCTGTTTTGAATGGCCAAATACCCCGCTCACTATAACACTGAATATTTAACCATGTGGAAATAGGCAAAACAGCGCTCTCACTGGAGGGATATGCCACAGTGGGCATCTGAGGTCCTCCTTATTCTCACATCTAATGTGATGGCTCCCTTGGCTTATTTCATGAAGGTGACTGACTGAGTAAGCCGGACTTCTGTGCTGAGCAAAAGCCGGAAGAGCTATTTTTACTTTAGTCTGTGTATGTTCCATGTTTTACTAATTTCTTCCCCATTCTGACTTTGGTCTGGATAACAAATGAACCTCTTGACCATGTCTGCATGCTTTTATGCATTTAGTTGCCGCCACATGATTGGCTTATAAAATACTTGCATTAACAAGCTTGTGGACAGATCTACCTAATAAAGTGCTCAGTGAGTGTATACATATTTTGTCTGTCTTAACACAATTTGACTGAATCTTAAATGTTTGTATCCATTGGCAAACTGTTTTTTCCCCTCTTCTTATTATAATGCTTGTTTGTTGTGGAGATGATAATTGGAATTTTCCTATTCAAATAAAGTATTATTATTATTATTATTATATTTTTAGAAGTAGTTGTTATTAGTAGTATTGTTATTATTCAGTTCAGATTGTTCTGTCAGCTATAAGGCCTTGATTGGAATGGGGCAGAATGCAGCATTAGTGCAGAGGGGCTGCAGTAAATGGCAGTGTGTTGTGGCTGAGTGATTGTGTGCCACTGCAGGTAATGATGTTTGATGAGGTCACTCTGCTCTGGTCATCCAGGCGTGGTGGCCATGTGCTGTCTGTGCCATCTTTAGCAGCAGTAATGGATGGGCTGCACTGCTGGAGCAGGGACCCTATCCTTTGTTGCTATGGTTGCAGAGGTGGAAAGGCTAAGGCAAGGTCTCCTTTCACCTCCTAGTGCCACTTCTTTAAGCAGAGATCGGCATCAAATAAATAGATTGGGCAACATGGCTCAGGCAGTAAGAGCAGTCATCTGGCAGTCGGAGGGTTGCCGGTTCGATCCCCTGCCTGGGCTGTGTCGAAGTGTCCCTGAGCAAGACACCTAACTCCTAAATGCTCCTGACGAGCTGGTTGGTGCCTTGCATGGCAGCCAATCGCCGTCGAGTGTGTGTATGAATGGGTGAATGAGAAGCATCAATTGTACAGCGCTTTGGATAAAGGCGCTATATAAATGCCAACCATTTATCAAATAGATGCTTCCAGATTGATACTATGCAGAAATCAAAGAAATCACATCCACCAACAATGATTTCACTGTAATTTCTTAAGTTAAATGGATACAAACATACACATACACACACAATCACACACACATATACCATTTGGCATGACTTACATTTCTAATGGATTGGGTTTCTTTTGTGCCTAGTAATACACACACAGCTACATATATGTACATAATGTATGCTTATCCTAACATTTCTGAAAGAAAATCATTTTGGACACAGATCAACCACATTTTCACATTTTAATTCCCCATACCTCAGTAAGTATGGCGCAGTTAAAGGAGTTCAGCTTCGGAACCTTTCGGCCTGCTATTTTATTCCCTGTCTTTTTGTGCTTTTGAACGGTAACCTACTTGAGACAGAGTTTGTTCCCTCAGGACCGCGTATCACCAGATGGAACTCTGCATGCGGGGACTCGACTTTCCAGGCGAGTGTTTTTAACATCCTAAATATAGCCACCCTAAAGTTAGCCATCCATATTCAACCCTTAGCTATCCATATACACCCCTCTAACTCTCTGGATATTTCAAGGTTTAAGTCAATGATGAATGCATTTCTACAAATAGATCGTACATTGAAGGTGTTACTTTTTCATTATCTTTTTCAAATAAAAATTAATTTATTATTAGATATAGGTAATGCATTGATAATTTATAATTCTGCTTGAAAATGCTGTTACCCTCTGGTTTTAAGATATGAAAATAGTTTTGACGTATATGTTTACATGGTAATTGACACAATCATCTTTGCATCTGTATCCTACTGTGACAGTAACTACATGAATTTCTAGGCCACAGTTGGTTCTGTTGATAGCGATGCCATTATCCTGATATGAAATGTCCCAGAATGCACTGCGTGTACCCGGCCAAACTCAGTGCCTGTCAGCTGAACTGCACTGAGGCCCTGACATGCTCAGGTTTGTGTTCCTGCCTTTGACTGTCCCACGGTGCTTGCAGTGTTCACACTGCTTGTGGGCAGCTCCTGGTACTGCAGTACCCAGCCATCGCCACTAGAGGCTGTAGTGCTCATGTTGAATCTCTCTGCTCGCGTGAGTCATTGGAATAATGCAGAGCTGTGCATTGTGATGTGGCTCCACATGACTGGTTTGTGGGAGTGGTAGTTCAGATGGCAGGCAGGAGACTGAAACAGATGGGTTACCAAAGTATCTGGCCAGAAACCACGGTGCAGAGAGACTGGGATCTGCCCTCCTCATGACTGGCTGACCCAGGCCTCTTCCTAATCCTACTACAGAGGAATACTGGGAAGAGGAGTCCCATAAGAAGAGTAGAACGGAAAAAGCAATGGTGTTCAGTGGATCTCAACTTGATGGACTGCAGCAATGAAGATGAATTCCATTTTATATCAAAGTTCCAGTCATTATTACCATAAGTAATACACTTACACAACTGATATATGCTCATCAGACCTGGGTTAAATATGGGGTTTTTTTTTGTCCAAATACTTTTATGTACTTTACTTAGCTTGTCTTGTGTATTGGAACCTATGAAATACACTCATAAAAGTGCAAACCCCACCTTCTGGTCCTTTTGATTAGCTCAGTAGCTCCAAGCAAGATGAAGGGAGCACAGAAAAGTATTTGAATCCAATTCGCTGTATTGGAATAGAGTGCCTGTCCTTCTGTTCTATGTGAGGCACCAGTCATGTCTGCATTAGGATGGGCACTGTAGTTAATGCTCTAACTGAAAGTGAAAGGAGGCTTTGCTTCGTGATTATTTCACAGGTAGACCCGGGTCAGATACGTAACACTTTTCTGTGCTCCATTGCCTGGTGCAGTTGAGCCAACCAAGCCGACCAGAATGTGGGGTTTGCATTTTTTTGAGAATATTTCATAGGTTCCAACACACCAGGCAAGCTCGGTAAAGCACAGAAATCTGAATCCAAAACAATTACGTATTTGACCCAGGTCTTGTCGCAGGGCTGCCTGTTGTGTTGTCTAGATGTAGAGAGTTGGTGGAGGGTAAGGAACAGTTTATCAGGTCATGTAATTGGAGTCAGTGACCCCTAGAAACTGGACAGGAAATGGCATAGTACTGGTACCGTCTGGATAGCTGGGGAAATGATCTTAGCTGGGCTGAATGTCTGGTTCACAGACAGTGTGATGGTCTTATGTCCTGTGTCAATGAGAACACAATGCTGTGTCCAGATGACACATTGCTTCCATAGACAAGGAATACAGAGGACACATTACCACTGTAGACAAAGAATACAGAGGACACACTACCACCATAGATGAAGAATGCAGAGGACACATTACCACCATAGACAAAGAATACAGAGGACACATTACCACCATAGACGAAGAATACAGCGGACACATTACCACCATAGACAAGGATTACAGAGGACACATTACCACCATAGACAAGGATTACCGAGGACACATTACCACCATAGACAAAGAATACAACAGTATACAACTTCAGCGAGCAGCGCGAGGTGAGGTGTTTGTTGAACAGAATGAGATTGGCTGTTCCGCACAGACGGAGGCGATCCGCTCATGCGTGTCGACAAGGCACTGCAATGCAGTTTGACGGACATGCTCGCGCAGAACCCCTATCTGCTTTTCTCTTTATTTTTATTCATTTCAATTTGAATATTATTAAAGAGAAACATGTGCGCACACTTATACATTCTACCTGCAGTTTAGAGCTCCAGATTTGACAGCAGAACTAGGAGGTGTAGCGTTGTTATAAGCTCATGCATTTTAATATGTCTAACCTAGAAAATGACAAAAGCAACCAAGAAGAAAGGAAAAAGAATATGCTGCACGCCCATATTCAGTGCCTTGCACAAATCTGTCAATAGAGGGCAGAGCTCCCCTTACAACATTTCTTTTTAAGTAGAGACAACAACAAAATTATGTGTCCATCTGTAGAAGCTTCCTCTTCTGCCAGGATGCAGTTTCCCACTGAACTGACAAATGTGCCTGCCCTTAATCCATAAATCATATCTGCAGTGTGGATGGCTGCAGCCATAGAAGACCCATACAGAAGGAATTATATTGTTTTTCCTGTTCACTTTTCTTAAAATGCGCATGCAGTTGAAAAACTGCAGGGTTTCCGGAATGTTCTTTAGGAGGCATAGCCTTGCTGATTTATATAATCTCGAAACATTCTCAGAGGATAATAAAAAGGAGGTAAATCCAATGCTTTTATACAAAGGGTAAAATATGATAATGGGTAGCTGTGTGGGGCAGGGAAATTGAGCCCAAGGTCAGTTCTTTTTTTATACTCTTGTGTCATATACTTTATCTGAATTACTTCTGTGCATCCAGCTGTATAGATGTGAGGAAACGTAAGCTATTTTAGTCAGCCGGGATGAAGGCATCTGCTAAGCAAATATGGTAAATGGGCGACAATAAACCGGAGAGCTCATTTTCTGTGAACCAAGATATGCAGTAGTAGTCTCTGTATCAGGCCAAAGCCGGTGATTTCTACTTAAGTGGTTCAGGAAATAAAGTCAGCCGTGCGCTCAAGAAATTACCTTGAAAATGTTCCCTGAGAGAGATATTTCAACAAGATTTTCACACAAAGGGATTTGTCCCTGAACTTAATTCTTTTTTATTGTATAACTGACAAAGTAATGTTCCTGCCAAAACAAGGCTTTGGTATGAAAAGCAACAATTAAAATGATAGCAATGATAATGTATTCTCACGTCCTTTTTAAGCATATGCAAGCAAATCCTCAAGTAATCCTTCTGGGGTTCCACCAGTGGCTTCTTTGGCACAACCTTAGCCCTATCAAATAGTTCAGTGCAGGATTTTCAAATCATATGTTTACAGTCTCATAAGATAACAATTTCAGTAGTATAGTGCAATAGTATACTGCCGTGGTTACTATACCAGGTTGGGGGGTGAGAGGGTGGGGGTCGGTTGGAGGCAAAAGGGGGCCTTAGGAAAGCTTCAATCCAAAAACATCAAGATGTGTTTTGCTTTTGTAAATAAATTACACAAACCAATAACTTTTTACACACTCAATTATCACACTCATATGTTTGTTGTTTGATGTGATTTTTTTATGGCAATTTTTTATTTTTTTTGCTTTTATGGGGTTAAATCAAATAAGCTAGATCAACTGCACTGGAGTGCATTGATGGAGTCAAGATGATTGCTGGCAGGCAGGTTACCATGCCTCCTGTGGAGGGGGCACAGGACTATCCCCGTGGACATGATGGGCCTTGGTTGCAGAAGGGTTGAGAATCACTGGTAGACATCTCTGGAAGGCTAATGCAAAAATCATTAAAAAAAAAACAGTTCTTTGATTGTGGCTGTCTTCAATCAGACCCTAAAGATTATTTTCATTATGAGGACCATATCATCTTTGGGAACCATCCATCCATCCATCCATTATCTTAACCCGCTTATCCTGAACAGGGTCGCCGTTACAGAAATTCTCCAAAATTCCAAATTGCCACTGCAACCTGATTCTGATTAAAATACACATCTTTGCATTTTGTGACCTTGGAATTCTGAAGGTTCTATCTGCGTTCTGAGTGGTTTTGAGATATTTTTGAGATATTGAGCTTCAAAGATACCTTCAAAGTGAATGGGCTCCAAGCAGCTATTACGTTTTTTAAATACTTTTAAACCGTATTTCTGTGTAAAACTACAAAATATACACATATTTAGTGCCCTGTAACCAACATTTATGACACTAACAGCTCAGTTAGAACCTTATAAAGCCTGATTTATACATATTATACAACCCTTGCGACAAGTGACGTATGACGAAAATGAAAGTGTATTTCGGGGAAGGTCTGCAATACCAGTTCTGTTGTCTCTATGGTAACAAGATGCCAAACAGCTGATTTTTTAAAACATGGCGGAGCCTGGGGTAGCCTATCCATGGCAATTAATTTCAGTGTTTAATCTGGCTGTCCAATCAATGCTATGTGACAAAGTATGACTGTTCTGCGACATAATAAAATTATACAGGTGCACGACATTGAGAAAAAGTGTCGTACTAAATATTTTTCATCATTTTTGTCATACGACACTTCGCAAGGGTCGAACATAAATCAGGCTGAATTCTAAGGTCTCGATTTCAATACAATCTTTGCTAAAATCATAAAACTATTTTGTGCTGTCTACCAGCCATTCTGCACCACAACAAAAACACACAGAAGATTAACTGCATCCCTTCAAATGTCTGTGTGGTGTAGAGCTGTCGGATAGCAAGGCCCAAAACCCTCCAGCCCTAGGCATATCTCCCTGACTGAAGAGCAAATCCGTGCTCCTGCATGTTTGGCTACACACACTCAGAACAAAGGCTTCTTCGTCTTGTCTCCATAGAGCAGGGATCATCGAGTACTCAGATCATCGACCGGCCAGACTTCAGACCTATGAGAGAGGGTTCCAGAAAGAACTAAAAAGGGTTCCTCTATGGCAGGGGTCTAGAACATATGGTCTTCCCACCTGACTTCCAGGTCAAGGAAGGGTGACCCACAAGGTGAATTGCTGATCCCTGCCATACAGGAGCCCTTGTTAGTCCTTTATGGAACCTTTGGCTCCCAGCCAAAGAACAATTTTGCCTGATAAAGAACCCTTGAACTAGATCAGGTTATATTCTATGGAATCACAGAGTTTCCACCTGAGCGTGTATAAAGGAGCGCCATGTGGCTTGCCTATATGGGAGCGTCAAGCATTTCTAACAGAGACTCTGCGGAACTTCCTTAGCACTCTGGTATGACTGAATGGTGTCTCACACCCCTTAAGCTCCATGAAGGTCACCTGACCAATACCTCAGTCTGTACTGCAGCGAGAGAGAGAGAGAGAGAGAGAGATTATGTTTTAGCATTGATTTGCTATTATTGCACTGCTACTGTAAAATGTTATTTCAAGTGCCCAACAATAACATTTGCTGACATAACTTTAACATTCCTTGTTTTATTTGGCATATCCTTATACAGACAGTATTAGATGTGCTCGTCAGTGAGGTTGAATCAAATTACCAGTGTTTGACATTATTTCTTCTCCTGTATGCAACTTAATCCTGTAGTGAAGTAATGGTTCTCAAGATCCTGCTTGATACTGTTGAGCAATTCACTCCAGGTCAGCATTTTCAAACCTGTTTAAGATATATGTCAAAGCAGTCATTACATAGAAAGGTTTAATCAACAACCGTGGTCGGTTGAATCAGGTTGAATCATTCATTTTCCTTTGTTATTCACTTTCCTCTTGAATTGGGAAGAAATTTATAACCCACTTTAAGTCTCTTTTCCCTCATAAATCATAATGATCTCTCACGAGAACTCTTTTCTCACATATTTATTGTCGGCTAAATGTAACTTGGTAATTATGCACAAACGAGCCTAATTACAGAGCTCTCCTTTTGAAAATTAGTAAAGTTTTTTCCTCTTTTTAAAAACAGAAAAAAAACCTGGGATGCTTTTGTAACTGCATAATAAATGGCCTTCAAATTGCCTTGAATGTGAATCTAAAAATAAATGTATTACCCCTAGAAAATGTGTTTATGTTTGTTCTTTTAATAGCCTGTGAATTCCGTTTCCATTTCTTGTTTATCTTCGGTGTAATTTTGTCTTTTCTTTTTTTTGACTTGATTGGGCCTATGTAAGTTCTATGAAAAGAAGAGAGAGAGCGAGAGAGAGAGAATGTGTGTGTGTGTGTGTGTGTGTGGTGGGCTGGCAGTATACAGTCACAGTATTACATCACACTGAACACACTTTAGCATCAACCGAGTAGCAATTATATTCAGGAAATATCTGTTGGACTATGTGTCTGTGTGTTTAAGCAGAGCAGTGGTAATCTTAGTCATGACAGTTCATTTATCTAAATATATTTGATGGAGAGTGTTGTGTGTTTCTGTGCTTATGCATGCATATGTGTGAATGTGTGTGTGCACGTGTGCACGTGTGTGTGTGTGTGTGCACACGTGTGTGGGTGTGCATGTGCAAGGTGATGCCTACTGAAAGGCAATGAAATTGCTAGTCATTTAAAACTGCCAGGGTCACAGGTCAGCGTTTCACAGTTTGTATTGGGGATTGATTTTCCCCACTTCATTTTGTTGTTACTGGCCTCTATAACTGCAGTGATTACAAGCCACTACACCTTGTGTTTTTCCCCCTACCTGTGAGTTTACAGGGGAGCTGCAGTGTGCCCCAGAATCAAACGTTTCATTTCGGGCTTTGAAATGCCTTGAAACGAGTTATTCCCCAACACGTCCATCACCACCCGTGACTTTCATTTCTGTGCCTCTCTTTTATTCTCCAGCCGTCACAGAACCATTGCAGTCAGCGGCCAGGCTTGAAGTGAATGCATTTTCCGTAAAGAATTGAGCGCAGATATGAACTGAAAGGGGGGGAAATATGGTGCTTTTTAATATCATCAGCAGATTGTTTTATTGGGGCTCGGAGGGGTGAGATATGTAGATATGTATGCTGTAATAGATGGATTGTAGATGGAGAAAATCCATTGCTGGTGTTTTCTGGGAGGGTAGATCTTAAATCTGGTCGGGTGGGAAGACAAATTTTGTACCGCATTGGATTTAACACGTTCGGCTGACTCCTTATTTGACTTATTAAGCGGACTGCAAAGCGGACATGTTGCGGGGATCAGCAAGTCACGGTCCTCAAGGGCTGAGAACTGCTGGTTTTCCACCCTCCCTTTACTTGGGAGTCGGGGGTGCAGATAGTCTGGCCAATCAGTAGTACTAATTACCCGGGAGAGGAAAACCAGGGCTGGATTTGGATTTGAGGGCCAGAGTTGATTATCCCTGCCGTATCGTGGTGCTTGAGTGGCTCTACAGGAGGAGCTGCCGTATGCTGTCACTCAGTTGCTAGGTAGGTCAAATCACTCCTGCTCTCTAAAAACAGAACATTGTGATTGTTTCAAATCAATTCCTGGCAGCTTTCCAAGTCGGTGTGCAATCGACTGTTTTTGCAGCTTAGTTACTGTTACTAAGTCAGGCGAACTGTCACTCAAGATGGATTCTATTGTGATTTATACAAAGCAGATTTCTGCTAGAAAGTTTAGAGTCAAAGCTCTCAGTTGAAATGACACAAAAAGCACATTTCTGTCTCCTGCATCTCTGCGTAACTACAAAGTGTAAAACCCCACGCTAACCCAACGACGGAATTTAGCGAGGGCTGAAGGTATCAGCGTGCTCGTCCTTCTGGTGTTGCTGAAAGAATACTAATAGGGTTAAAAATGAGTGGCCCCTATGCAGAGAGTCTAGATCAGCCAATAAATAAACCATGATACAAAGACAGGAGTACCACTCTGCCTGATAATGCCAGATAATAATTTTTTATTATTAATAATTTCCGTCTTACAAAAGTAAATCGTTCAGTGGTAACTATTACAGGGTACGGCTCATCTGTGATCAATGATGACTGTTGCACACCGTAAACACATGGAGAACTGAAATCATGGGCATGCGAAACACATACATTTTGTACATATTGGTACTATGCTAGAATTACACTCACAGAGCACTTTATTAGGTATTTATTGGACTTGTTTTTTAGACTTCTACTGCTGTAGACTATCTAGTTAGAGTTATGATGCGTTGTGTGTTCAGAGATGCTCTTCTGCATACCACTGTTGTAATGTGTGGTTATTTGCATTACTGTCACCTTCCTGTCAGCTTTGACCAGTCTGGCCCTTCTCCTCGGACGTGTCTCATTAACAAGGCGTTTCTGTCTGGAGAACTGCTGCTCACTGGATTTTTTAATCCTTTTTGAACCATTCTTTGCAAACTCGAGAGACTATTTTGCGTAGAAATCCCAGGAGATCAGCAGTTTCTGAGATACCATTCTGATGACCATTCTGATGTTTGATGTGAACATAAACTGAAGCTCCTGACCCGTATCTACATGACTGTATGCATTGCACTGCTGCCACACAGTTGGCAGCAGTGCAATAGCATGAATAAGTAGGTGTAATAAGGTAAATATGTTCCTAATAAAGTGCTTGGTGAGTGTAAATTGTATTGTTATACTAGATTATTGGGACATGGACGTGTTGCAGGTTGGGAGTGAGATATGAAATCATATTAACACAACCTGTTGCACCTCAACTATGATCACATTTCCTCTTTGATGAAATCTGAGATTTGCTCATTAACTAATTACGCATTGTAAGCAATCAAAATGCATTTGATTGATTAATATTTGATTATCATATTATTTTTATATACACTGCTCAAAAAAATTAAGGGAACACTTACACATCACAGTGTAACACCAAGTCATTTAAACTTCAGGGATATCAATCTGTCCATTTAGGAAGTACAAGTGATTGTGAATCAATTTCACCTGCTTTGGTGCAAATGAAAGTGACAACAGGTGCAATGGAGATGCAAAAGCAAGACAACCCCCAAAAAGGTCATGGTTTTGCATGTGGTGGTCACAGACAATTGCTTTCTCCTTATCCTTCCTGACTGATTCTTCTCTAGTTTTGTGTTCTGCTAGTGTCCTTGTCACGACTGGTAACATGCAGTGGTACCTGCAGCCCAATCAGGTTGCACAGGTAGTCCAGCTCCTCCAGGATGGCACATCCATACGTGCGGTGGTAAGAACGTTTGCTGTGTCTCCCAGCACAGTTTCAAGACCATGGAGGAGATACCAGGAGACCAGCCATTACACAAGGAGAGCTGGACAGGGCCGTAGAAGGGCATCAACCCAGCAGTAGGACCGGTATCTGGTCCTTTGTGCGAGAAGGAACAGGAGCACTGCCAGAGCCCTACAAAATTACCTCCAGCAGGCTACCGGTGTGCATGTTTCTGACCAAACTGTCAGAAACAGACTCCATGAGGGTGGCCTGAGGGCCTGACGTCCTCTAATGGGACCTGTGCTCACAGACCAGCACCGTGCAGCTCGATTGGCATTCGTGAGAGACCACCAGAATTGGCAGGTCCTGTTCTCTTCACAGATGAGAGAAGGTTCACACAGCACATCAGACTGGCGTGAACGAGTCTGGAGACGCCGTGGTGAACGTTATGCTGCCTGTAACATCATCCAGCATGACCGGTTTGGCGGTAGGTCAGTGATGGTCTGGGGAGGCATATCCTTGGAGGGTCGCACAGACCTCCATGTCATATCCAACGGTACCCTGATTGCTGTTAGGTACCGGGATGAAATCCTCAGACTGATTGTCAGACCTTACGCTGGTGCAGTGGGCCCTGGGTTTCTCCTGGTGCAGGACAATGCCTGGCCTCAAGTGGCCAGAGTGTGTAGGCAGTTCCTGGATGAGAAAGACATTGATGCCATTGACGCCGTCAAGTACAGACTGTCCAGGAGCTCACTGATGCCCTGATCCAGGTCTGGGAGGAGATCCCCCAGGACACCATCCGCCAACTCATCAGGAGCATGCCCAGACGTTGTCGGGAGTGTGTACAGGCACGCAGGGGCCATACACACTACTGAGTCACATTATGAGTTGCCGTGATAAAATTCACACAAGTTGGATCAGCCTGTGATTTACATTTTTTGCTTTGATTTTCAGTGTGATTTTGAATCCAGCCCTCAATGGGTTGATGATTTTGGTTTCCTTTGACCGTTGTTACATCATTTTGTTCTCAAGAAATTATACAGTGTACATCAGTAGATTTCCAACTTGGATAAATCATTCATCAGGATCTGATGTGTCCCTTAAGTGTTCCCTTAATTATTTTGAGCAGTGTATATAAAGTAGACTCCAGAAGTATGAATATAAAAAAGAAATATATATTTTTAAAAAAACAATATAATTGCTGAAATGACACCATGTGAAAAATACTGTACTTGTACATGAATGTTTCAATGGAACTAACCAAAATCAGGGTTTCATAATTATTGGCACCTCTACTTGTGCTGTGGGTTTGTGTTTATCGACTGCCCTCTTCAGTTTAGCCCGCAGGTTTTTTGATTTGATTGAGGTCCGGCACCTGAGATAGCCATTGTTGAACATTGATTTTGTTGTCATGGAACCATTTTTGTGTGGATTTTGAGGTATACCTGTTAGATTGTCGGTGATGTTTTGGGCTGTTTTATTTCCAGAGGTCCACGGGCACTGGTTAAGATGAATGGTATAATGGACTCCACCAATTATCATGCAATTGTGGCTGACAATGTGGTTGCCTGTCCCACAAGGCTGAGATTTGGCTGTAGGTGAACTTTCCAGCAAGATAATTACCCAAAGCATACCTCAAAATCCACACAGAAATGGTTTGCACATAAAAAAAACATTGTGCCCTTACTTACAAGTTTGCTAATTGATTGCACTGAGACCTCACTAGTCAGGTATTATGAGATTCAGCTTTTTGGGTAGCAGCAGTGTCTAGGATAAAACATGACTGGGCTGTTCCTTTATCTTGATCTACTGCTCTTTTATTGCTGTAAGGTACTGTGTACACTTTGTATTGTATATGGTTCACACTGTCATTTGGGGACTTGCATCCATCCTTGAAGGCCAGTAAACATGACATCTTAAAATGCCAGAATCTTGTTAAGTGCAGCAGAAAGTCGAATTGTCTCTCAGCGATCTTAAAATAAGGAGGAAGGAACAACCTGCACAAGCCAGTAATTACCTTTTTCTTTCGCTGCTCTTGCGGGGTCCTCATGGATGTGCCCGGTCTCCAGGAAACGGTGTTAGCGATTAATGTGCGCGTATCTCCCGGCCTGAACCTCGGCTATCTCTATTATCATCATTGTAGTGGTCCTTTTCTACATCTGAGCAATTAGCCAATACTTCACAATCCGTCAGCGTGAAGCTGGTAGAGGGCCGCAGTGTGTGTCGCTTAGTCCTGACCATTAATCCTGTCTGCACGGGCATTGAAAGCTGGGGAGATGTTGAGGCAGACAAGTGAAGAATAATGGGCCATATTTTCTGGCTAGCATCTGCCGTGTTGCGAGCTGGTGTGATGTTGATTTAGCATTTTCTGGACGATCCAGATGCCTGGCATGGCGGAGTGGGATGAGAGCTGCTGCTTGGGGTGTGTCTGTTAGGAGGGATCAGCTCATTGCTAATTTGGCATGGCTTATTGCAGTTTTCTGGTCAGGCAGGACTGCATTTCACTCTTTTGCTTTTTTCACCCACCTGCTCAACCCAGGTCTAAGGCATAAGTTACAGTAATGAACAATTTTAACAAAATTAACAAGTTTAGTATGCTGTTCAGTTTGTCTTTGATATAGACCCCACAAACTCAATTTGACAATTAATCAGATATTTTGCCACAATTTCTCTTTTGGTTTAATAAGTAATACGTAATGAATGTAATATCAATGTATATGTGAAGACATAATTACTACTTTGTTGTAAACCTACCATGATGTGGTTACTACCAACATCACTGAGCAGTCTATCATGCAGTTAAGAGAACTAAACTGCACAGTACTTCCAATTTATGCCAGTACAGAGTATGCAAGCTGCATTTAGTGCTCAATGTCCAAGAAGTAATTCTGAACATATGGCCCAATGGGTCACAGCGGCAATGCTGAAAATGTGCTGAATTCTGAAAAGGGAGACCTTGTAGTCCTGAAGTGGTGGTTGTGTTCCTCATTTTTACTCTTAATTGTTTTCAGCTTGAACGTTAGACAAACATATGTCGAATTATGAGCCTTTTGCTGAGTTACACTCATCTCTTCCTGTACCATGCTGCAGTAGATTCTAGTCCATCTCTTTTTACTATACCACACTGCTGTAGATTCTAACAGGAAGTCCATCTCAAACTACTACACTACACTGCTGTATGTTCTAAAAGGAAGTCCATCTCTTCCCACTCTACAACTCTCCAAGAGGAAGTCCATTTCTATCTAATACACCACACAAGTTATTTCAAAGAGAAACTACATCCCTAAATACTATACCATACTACTGACTATTATAAGGGAAAATTCATCTCTATCTACCACATTACACATTTTTAGATTTCCTATAGATAGCTAAGGACGTGAGTTGTGATGGAACATTTGCAGGCTCAAATCCTAGATGGGATTCTTGGAGCATGAACCTTAACCTAAATTGCTTCAGTAAAATATCCAGCTATGAATGGATTGTGTAAGTCACACAGGATGTGGGCATCTGCTAAGCACATAAATAATTTAAGTAATGTATCAGGAGGAAGTACATCCTGCAGCTCAATAAAAAGACACCGGCTGGCATAGTGTACAAATATACACACACAATTGTTTGAAAAGTTTGTACCACAAAATAAAGCTTCTCATTTTACTAGATTTGCTTTGTATGTTTTGTAAATGTAATTTCAAAATGTTATTGAAGTGAATGTGTGTAGCACTTAATGGAGTCTCAGATGCCTGCAGTCCTCCTCCCTATGAAACAGAGAGATCTTCTGAAACCCAAAAACATATGACATCACCATGGAAACCGTGTTTGAGAAATGACGTGCGCGAATAACGAAAAAGATTAAATGGATATGATGAAATTGAATCAAACGAAACGAATCAAAGCGAAAACTTTTTGCATGAAAGGCAATTGCCACTGTGGCGCTCAGTTTCCATGGTAACCTTTCTCAGTGGCTGCAATGAAAGGATAATTGCTAGAGGGTGGTCCGTGGCCTCTATGTTAATTCTGCTTGCTCATGCGATGCACAGGAGACGGTGATTAGTAACCACTAAATATTCCCAAGAGGGCAATTTTACTATATGTATGTCATCTCTCCGTCATTTAACCTTGCTCCTCCCCCCCTCCAAAAAAAACGGATTTAAATAACTTTATGACCCTTTAGCAGATTTATCCCTGAAGCAGTGAATCTTTAGAATCCATATAATTTGTATTACATTAATGTGTGGCTGTAACATAGTGCAGGCATTGAAATATGAGATTCAACAGCATGGTGTGTGTGTGTGTGTGTTTGTGTGTGTGTGTCTGTGTGCGTGCATGTGGGTGTGTGTGTGTGCAATAGATCTTCCCAGCCACTCATAATATTGACCTCCACAGCATTATGTACTTGATGGGTTGATAAAGCGTTTAGTACTGATTGCCGGCTCACCGGAGTAGACATATTGCATTACATTTTAACGTTGCGTTGATCCTCGGACATCCCATCGGCAGAGCCATCAGAAATCTTAACCTCATTACTGCGCTAACTCATGCGATAGCAGGGCTAGGATTACACAATTACTGTGTTAAGCGGAGGTGTTGGATTTTTTTGTTTTGGGGAGGGACGGTACGGTTCTCTAGACAGGACTTCGTATCTCCGTATTCTCATTGTGGGGGCCGGTTGTGTGAGTTTGCGGAATTGCTGGGGTGTTGTGTTCGGCAGCAGTAAGAACCCAGGGTGTGTGTGTGTGTGTGTGTGTGTGTGTGTGCGCGCACACGCCTCCTCCAGTGAAGGACCTATAGCTCACTTGGCCGGACCGCTCTTGGGTCCACTCTTACCTCACGCAGATGTATTTCGAACACCCCTCGCGGGGACTGGCCATCCGTAAGCAGTCCCGGGTGGAAACTGCCAAAAAGATCTGGAAGGTGAGTTCTGCTAAGATGGGGATGGTTGGGCGATAGAGAGGGAGTGGGGATGTTGCTGGTATTGTGTCTCTGGGTGAGATTTGGGCTTTTACTGATTTGGGGTTATGCTGTTTGGATGTGGATGTGCCCCGGACAGAGAGAGCTAAATGTTCACACTGAAATGAAAGTTCAGGTTTTTGACCAATGGAGGACGTTTTGAGGAAAAATATATTTACTAAAGCATTCTTGTCATTTGAATTTTTTTTTTTTTGCTTTGCTTTATCAATTTTATTTAATTTAATTTGTATTTTTACCATTTTAGTATCGTACAATAAACTCAAATTGTTTCATAAATTGTCAGCGGAAATACTTGGTCTAATTAATGTAAAAAATGTCTACCAATCTGATGTGCTAAGTTCTTGCTGCATAAAACAAGAGTTTTCATAGTACTTGGCTTACCATATTTTGTTTGAAATATACTTTCTCTGCTAGATGTTAAGTTTGTTGTTGGAATGACCTCACACACAATAGTTGTTCACTTCCCACACAGTTTTGAAAATTTGTTTTTCTGCTCGAAGCATTAGCCTTGAGGTCTCTCATTTCTCCCTTGAGTTGTAACATGAGCTTGTGAGGCCGTTTTACAATTCCTTCTGATGCTGCTAAGGACACATTTTGAGAATTTCATCCATTCAGGTCTTTAACCAGGCACCAGCTGCAGCAACGGAAGTCGTGTCTTGTTTTGAAAAGGATACCATGGATGAGTGGGTTTTCAGGTCTTAGAACAAGGCGGCCTTCCCACTTATTCAGTTCATAATTATTAAGATAAGAACACCCGGGTCCCCATGGCTCTTTCAGGGCCCCCACTTTCCCATAATCCCCGGGTGGATGAGGGTGGATGTGGGCACTGAATACAGAGGCTTACGTCTTATGTCTGGCGGATGATCCCAAATTTTTGAGCAGGTGGATGTCATATGACTGGCTTCCTGCTGATAAGCTGCCTGGGTAACTTCTCTCAATTCGTTTTCATTTTCATTAAAATATGCCCTCGCCAAACTCTCTGCCACCCCTCCAAATCCCTAGGTTATCTCCTCCGCTTTGCGGGCCCCGGGTCTAGGATGTGTCAGTCACTCGGCTGCGAAGATTGAGGGAGTGCTGAATTTTTGTTAATCGGCGAGAGAACAGGGGATTCGCAGTAGCCCGGCGCATCAAAAGATTGAAAGGCACTCTCTTAAAACGGCCAGCCAAATTCAGCAATCGGACAATGCTATTGATTGCCTGAAAGTCACCCGGGGTGGTTCTGCGGGGAAGTAAATCTCTGCGAAAGTGTTTGCTTGGATGTAGCAAGCATTTATAAATCCGCCTTGCAAGGGACCATTGATTTGCCTTGTGTTTGCTGTTCTAAGTCCAAGTAAATGCCTTCCCTCTGGGTCTATTTTCAAATACCCATTGACTTAAAGTTCATCCCTATTCCCAACCGCATATGCATATTAAAATGTTAGATGATATTTCTGAAGTGAAATACTGGAAAACATATTTCCCAGAGAGGAGCCATAGGTACTCATTAAATGCACTGTGAGTCAATTTACCAGATGAGAAAGCTGGCCTCTTAAGCCTAATTTACGCTTTATACATTCACGTAGGCGTGACGGGCAATGCGGAAAACAATACATATCGCCGTAAAAGTGACACGTGCTGCAAATGCATTTACAAACATGCCGTTCTTGCAACTATGTGTAGATGTCCAAAAACACTCAAAGCTATTATGAGATTTCAAAGATTGTGGCAGGTGGCAGGTTCATGTCTTGTTTAGAACATAACTGAGGTTTTGCCCGCCCGACCATCGTGTTGGTTATTCTCTTGGTTAAAGGGCCACTCCTTCATTCAACCTTTGTTTCTTTTTTATTATACACCCATATCTGTATTCTATATGTCCATATCCAGGGGAGCTTCTAGAACATTCATTATATTTTTATAACATTCTGTGATGGAGGGGCTGGGCGGAGAGCCAGAAGCGACCGAGGGTGAAACCCTCCTAAACGAACACGCGGGCGTGCTCGTCACTAAATACCCGGGGTAACAGGAAATGAGGGATACGCAGACATTAGAAGGATTTTCTCCTTTGTTTGATTATTTTTTAAGGAAACAGAAAAGAAGCCAAAAACGGCTAAGCGAAAATAAAACTACCCTTTAAAAAACATGGCGAATGACCCAACCAAAAGCAGTGCCAAACAATTATGCACCGACGGTCACAGACCGAGGAGAGAAAATAAAAATACAACCTAGCGATAAACTAGGCAAGAAAATAAAACCTCGAGTCGCAGCTCGGGACCAAAACACAAACCAAAATACATACCGGAGGACAACGTCCTCCAACCACCGGCTCACACAAGCCCAAAAGAAACAAAACCCTTGAGGAAGATGTCAGCGAAAGAAACACCAGCTGAACACCTTCCTTACCTTCTCTGAATTACTCTCTAGTTATAGAGACTAGAGACCACACACTAGCACGATACCTGACTCTCAGTGGCAGAGTCTACCTGTGCGTTACCGGCTTAGTGCAATCGCGAACGGTTGAACACCAAAGCACTGAAGGATAGTCAGTGTCGGTCTTAAATACCCTTAAGGGAGGTAATTCCCCTGGCTCAACGAGGAACAGGTGGAGCCAATGATCTCAGGCCCTCTGGTGGTCACAGTGGGAATAACCTCCCACCATGACACATTCAAAATCCATATATTCATGCAGCACTTTATTGAAGCATTTCCGGTTGGGTACAATATGTTGCCGGTCCGTGTCTGGGATTTAAACCTGAAACTGTTACTTTTCTTGTTCCTTAACCGTTTTCTCCTCCTTTCCCACCTATGAAATGTCATGTGCCCCATGATATGCTTTCAAAGATGCCAGACACCCCCCAACCCCACCCCAAACTACTGATGTAACCACTACACACAAGGTGGTTCCCCATACACTGTAACTTCATGAACTTTGATGCCTTCAAGCTCCCAGAGACCTACATTACAGGAAACATGACGTCTTTTCAAAGAACGTGCTTTCTCCCACTGAGACCAAAAGCTCAGAGCTGCCCATGTTCCTTTGAGTTAGACTTGGGGCTAACTGTGCATTTAAAACTAGCCACTATAAGCTGTCATCTGGACGATGTTTCAGTGGTTTCAAAGGTATTTCATAACAAATAAAGCGACCTTGGATGGAGGAACCCTTTAAGAGGTTGCTTTGGATTGACCGGATCAATACAAACCCGTACTCTGCACCATGTTGTTTTGCTTCATTCTGGGACACAACACATTCTCTTTCACAATCCTTCCATTTTGTTATTCATCCCATTTACCTACATAGGCTATTTATTGTACACTTGTTGACTGTATTGGGTTTTTGTAGTCGTGCCTAGCCTCATCTCTCAGTGTTGTTGTTAGGGTAACACTTCGATGTGTCATGCTGCTCTCCCTAGGAGATATCAGGCTCGGAATTAATAGCGTGACTCATGTCTGTCCTCTTGGCTGCTTTGTAGGTTCAGGCAAAGGGTGGAAACAAATGTTCAGTTCTATTTTAAGCGCAGGTTTGTTTATGTTTCTGTATTATGTTTCTGTATTTGTTTCATTGTTAATGTTATAACTGAGAGTTTATTGGATATTAGATTATGGCTTTAGCAGTTTATAAATTAAGCAGTGTATTTTAGCTCAGCCCATTATGGAATCATGGGATCAATCCTCCCTGAGCAAGGCTGAAAAGCATCTTCCCAACAGCACAGCAGTCTTCAGAAATGAATAATTTAATCAATTAAATAATCTGCAGTCCAACAAAGGATAGTTCATTGCTGGAGTGGCTCCCAAGGTGACATCGTAATAATTTTTTATAATAATAATTCAGTTATTATAAAAATCAGTTGTATTGACTGCAAACATATTTTGAGTTTCAGCAACTAATAGGAAGACTAACTTTCTAACAATATCAAGGTTATCTCTTCATCGTTTAATTTTGAATGCCACCAAAGCATGTTTTTGAGAAAAACTGTTTCAAAGTTTCATCGCAAGAGTTATGTGAGGCTGGGTGACAACCGACACTAGGCTAACGAAACTCCTGTAACTCGTCATCTTATCTATAAACCCTTTAAAACTAGATATTTTTAAAATATAGGCATTAAGAGATAAAAAATGTATTAAGGAAATACATTAATATGTAGCCTTGAACACAGCTGATGTTGTTTGTGACAAATGGCTAGCCTCCAAACAATGCACAACTCCTGTGTTACTTTCACTTTGACATCTTTTGTGTGAATAACATTTTCAAGATAGATATGAATAATAGTAGTAATAATGATAGTAAAATAATAGACATCGATACCTGCATACACATACACAGGTTCAGCAGAAATGTCAGAACAACAGTCTCTAGAGTTTGCAGAGAATGCTGCGAAAACAAAAAAAACATCCAGTGAGCAGCAGTTCTGTAGGCAAAAACGCATTATTAATGAGAGAGGTCAGAGGAGAAGGGCCAGACTGGTCAAAGCTGAGAGGAAGGTGACAGTAATGCAAATAACCACACATTACAACAGTGGTATGAAGAAGAGCATCTCTGAATACATAATGCATCAAACCTCTGTGGATAAGCTATAGCAGCAGGAGATCAATAAGTCAATAATAGATCAGTAATAAATACCTAATAAAGTGCTCAGTGAGTGTACTCAGTGAGCACTTCATTAGGTATGTATTAGACTTATGTTTTAGACTTCTACTACTGTGGAATGCAGGTGTGTTAACCATATTTTAACTAGGGGAAGGTTGGGGGAGTAAACCATAATTTAAAAATAGTTTTCTTTGCAGCAGTAAGTGTGGACGTGTTATTTATGAGAAATACTGTAGGACATGGCTGTATGTTAATATGAGTGGCCTCAGCTACTCATTACCTTGGTGATATGTTTTTATGATTGGACATTCCCAGAACATATGTAATGTGCCTATTATGGACTGATTACAGATCATACAAAAAGGGTCTGAAGCTCTTTTCATCTGGTAACGCTTCAGTGGAGTGCTGTACCCAATGTGTATAACTTGGATCAGCCGATGGGATATATTCTTTGAGGAATGAAAAGTATTCTCTCAAATTCTTGTCCAGTCTCACCAATTTGCAAAACATTGTGCTCTGCAAATTGCTGATATAAATGAGATACCAGTCCTTTCTCTATTAAGAACCATTCTATAAATGGATGTTTGTACAGTTCTGACTTTAGAGAGGCACCTGCCAATCTAATAGATGAAAGGAAAATGATTACGCTGGGAGAGCGTGGGTGTCCTTTATGTCTTGGAATGTAAGAACATGTATATATCTAGAAGACCAAGTACTGTGCTGAAAGGGCTGACATCCCATCAGGAGAAGAGAGTTGTTCCAGAGAGGGCTGAAAGCATGGAACGAGTTAGATATTTTATAGAATTTCTCAACACATTTCTATATTTTCAACATCTCTGTCACAATCAGGCCTGGGTTGAAGCAGTCCATCTGTGTTGTCCACAATATTCAATCGGATGCATACCATCCTTTAATAACTCTCGTCTGATCATAAAAAAGTAACCCCTATACTGCTCGAGCCAGGGCCTTCGCATAGATTTTTAAGTCCAAGTTAATTAAACCGATAGCTCTAAAAGTCAAACTGAACTTCAGATGCATATAGTTTTGTATAGAAGTCCTTAGGGATTAAACTAATGTGTTTAGATTCCCTAATTATATTGTTCTCGTCAACCCTAATAGCATTGATTGATGCCAATTGTTATTTCTTAGTTAAGTCTAAGGGCAAGCAATTCATGTGTAGGAATAGTGTAGGAATTACAGCCCTTTTTATACATAGTCCCTTCAATTTTAGGGGCTCAAAATTGTCATTTTTTCTACATGCATATCCCGTGACCTGGGTTTAGATTCAGCTGTAAATTATGCTGATACAATATAGAACACATTTCCTGGCTAAATGTCAAAGTCGTCAAGGGTCCAAGGTATCAAATGAGCCTCAAACCATCATGCTGTCGTCAGACATGCACCTTTGTTTTAACACTGAGGCCTTGAGTACAAAAACATTTTTATCATGCAGGACCAATACAGCAATTTTGTGTAGTTAGCTAGCAGGTTGGCTAGCAAGGAATAAAGCTATCCATCAAGGCTAACAACATTTCATTCACTCCAGCAGGATACATTCAGCTTGCCCACAGTCATGTACCTTACCCACTAGGCTACAGGCGGCCCTGTGCTCACATGACTCGGGTGCACCAAACAGTGCAGTGTTGTACAGCAAGGACGGAGGGTGACTGACTACCTGCTCCGCGTTCATCCACAATCCTGTGAAGCACCTGTAAGTGTGGTATTTATCTCCACGGAAACTGTACAGCTGGCTTCTAGGCAGGCTCCTGCCTTTGTTTACCAGTCTGCTATCCATCCGTTAAAGTGCGCCCTGGGATACATACATTACATCATACACATTCTCTCCTGTCCACCACAAGCCCCCACTTCTCCCTCTCTGTTTAACTTTGTTTTTCTCTGTTGCCATTCATACTGTTGCGTGGCATTTGCATCAATCGATTGGCTCCCCCGTGCCATTGGTGTATGAGGATGTTGCTACGCCCTGAAAAGATTCCTCTCTTTCTGCCTCCGGCCTGGATATTAGTATATTATTTTTGGATGATAACCACACATTCCCGTGGTGACTAGTACAAAGCAGTATTATAACCCTGCACAAGGTCGGCACCGATTTGGAATCTCCAATTGAGAAGTTTATTGAATTGGATTGGGACTGAATAGCCGTATAGTTTCACGTCTTACTGTAAAACTCTTGACGCAGCTTAGATTGATTACCCTGAAGCATGCTCATCACAGGACTGAAAAAAAATAATTACCCTACTTGACATTTGTACATTATTGACCAAAGTGAGACGGGTTCGTGGGGGTTGGACCCAAAATGCACGACTCAGAAACAATGGGTAGATAAAGTCCCGTCAGGGCTTTATTCGGGACGAATCCCGGGAGAGTGGTCAAAACAAGCAAAGTCCATACACGAAGATCCAGCCAAACAAATAGTAAACAAACAAAAAGCACGGTGCCGAGGGAAGAGGCAAACTCATAGTCGGTAGACGTGCAGGGAGGTCCGGTAGCAGGAGAGCTGTCAGCGAGGCAGAAATACAGGCGGACGGCAGGCAGAGGCGTAGTCGAAGGCGAAGCAGAAGTCGAAACCATAAAACAAACTGCGAGGCAAAGGTACAAAATCGGTAGGCGAGGACGTCGTAAAAAACAAACGATGGTCAGCAAAACAGAAATCAATAATCGGTGGTCGGTAAACAGGCTTGGATCGTAACGTGTAATCAATAAAGGTAATGCTCAAGAGTTGCGTTGATAAACTAGAGGCAGACAATTTTGCGAAGAGCAGTAGTGCGACTGGGCTATAAATGCGGGTGTAGACAGGTGTAGACAATTAGTTAGAGAGCAGCAAGGAAATGAAAAATAGGTGCGATAGATGACAAGTTTAACAAGGTAATTAGTAATCGTTAGTAATAAACCTATCCTGCCCTAGCATTAGTAAATTAGTAAATGACATGCACGAGAAACGTAAGGTAACATGAACACATGATTAGTTTGTTAGTTCTACCCAATCCTGATCTAGCGTTAGTAGTTTTAGTAAATAGACAAATGAAAACAATTAGGGTGTGAATGACAGAAAGAGAGAGAGAGAAAAGGCGGAATGAAAGTTTTGCGGAAAGACATGTTAAAGTGTACGTTTAAACAGTAACCAGTCTACGTAACAATAAACATAAATCAAAACATAACACAAAACGGAACTAACACGATAACCACTCAACATAACAAGGTAATATAATCGTAACGAAACATAACTAGACATGACGAGAAAATAAGTCGTAACAAGAAATAAACTAAACAACATGACGAACCTAGACTAACATAATACATGATAAGACAATACGTGACTAAGACAAAATGAATAAACATAAAACATGGCAAGACAGACCTGAAACGTGACACAAAGGTGACTCTCTTGAGTCGGTCTGATCCGTTTTCATTAACATTGGTCCTTTTGCGAACGTGTCCACTTGACCGTGAACACTGATTTTCTATGATGTTATTCTTCCACATAAAACTGGATCTTCCTGCTCAGAACACAAATGCTTTTTGGCACATTACAGGCCATCCTGTTCTTCTTCTGATGTTGTTTTTTTTTTTTTTTCATATCTCATTTCATTGTGGTGAGCCCCCCTGCGACCCTGTTCAGGATAAGCGGGTTCAGATAATGGATGGATGGATATAGATTAATGCGCTGAAGTTTAAAAAAAAAAAGTTTTTTTCATTTATATTCCTGATGCAGCAATAGAAGCTTGAAACATTTTCAGTATTCTGAGTACTTTTAACTCAGATCTAATGGAGTACATATTTCCCCTTTTGGACTCATTGAAACACTTTTAGAATTGATCTACACCAGGAATTTGTGATTTAGATACAGTGGGCTCCAGAATTATTGGCATCCTTAGTGAAAATTTAGAAAGAAGGCTGCATATCATAATATGGATAATCCTCCGACTTACTTTTATTTCAAAACGACTCTCATGGTTCAATCAATGTGTCTTATTTTGTAATCTCATTCTTTCTGAAAACCACAGGTGCAGAATTATTGGCATCCCAAACAATTATTGCAAATAAAATCAAACAAAGTGAAATTGGTAATACAATTTTACTCAATTTAGTTAATTTCAGTCTGAAAGAACTATTATTGTCTCATTCTATCACTTCCTATTTCACTAGCGTGTAAAAATGCAAAATTCGTTTGTCAACCATCAGCATGTGAAAAGCCAAATAACTGTCAATTAATGAGAAACAGGTGGTAATTTACCATTGGGTAATGGGTACAAAAAAAGTTTACATGAAAGCTTCAATATCCAAATTAGGTGTAAAAGATATGGGATGGTTGAAAACTTTGCCTGGAATAAGATACAAGTGCATATTATCCCCATGTACCATTTACCATGTACAGTAAGGGGGTATGGTGAGGGAAACCATAAGTAAGCCAAGGACTGCAGTTTGAGGATTGCAGAGATTGGTTGTGCCTTGGGGCCACCAAGTCTTAAGAAAAGAAAATGGCACCTCCATACCAACAAACTCTTTGGAAGGGTGGTACAAAGACAGCCCTTACTGAGCACAATAAACAAAACCAAGCAGTTTGCCAAACCTCATTGGAATTATAACTGGAAGAGAGTGATATGGTCAGATAGATCGAATGTTTTGGCCATACACACCATCGACATGTTTGGCAGCAAAATAGAATGCATACAAGGAGAAACTGTCAAATATGGCGGTGGGTCATTGATGGAAGGGAACAGAAAATGTTCTGTTATCTCAGGAGTCATCTGCTCCAGAGCAGACTCAAATAAGCACTCTATTTGGCTGAGACACCTAGATTTCAGCCAATGACATTTAAAATAGACAGCTGGGCCCTATGTTGCTCTATTCTGTCTGAAAAGACTGCAACTGTTCCTGCTTCACATTCACACTGGCCTTTCCAAAAAGATTAGTTTATGAAATTACAGATTATCCTGGAATATATGTACTTCTTATATGGGGAAAAAAGAAAAAATACTTCTCACAGAAAAATAATGTCATGGCTACCCTGATATTATGATATACAAGTAAACATCTGCTTGGTATCTGCCATTGCTCTGACATCTTCAAGGGTGGATAAGCCATGTGCGATATGTACCTTTAATTCAACAGAGAGACAAGAATGCTCTCACATTATAATCAAATATTCATGATTTAATGGTGGAGAAGACAAAGTCAGGTTTCTTTCTAATTGCACGTTAGTCTTTTGTGTGACCCACATGTACCGTATAGGAGTTATAGGTGTATAGGAGGGAAATGGTCATTTGGAGCAATCTGTGAACAAAAGCAGTGAATAGACTGAGAGAGACTTTCCAGCATGGAAAAAAAAACTAAGAAAAACTAAAACCACTCTCCCACACATGGAAACACTCACACACACACACATACCTAATGTTGATATTTGGAAGAAATCTGGATGTTTTTTGTTTTTATCATTGCATTATTAATGTAAAGTGGAAATGTTTCCTATCTCTATTTGTTATCAAGCACAGCTATTTATATTTTTACAAAATGGAAGGAGTGTATATTATAAGATTTTCACTGCGGAGTGTTGTGCAGCATTTTGTCACCAGTTTGCTAACATTAATAATAGATACAGTAGGCATCCTATAATACCCATCCTTGCCTGGACAAACAAAACCACTGATTAGAAGCTGAATATCATTTTATCATATTTATGGTAATTGTATGGTGAGTAGAGGAGCAGCCACTTGTCCAATTACTTTTGGTCCCATAAAATTGGGTAAAATTGGGTAATTCCAATATGGATGTAAAAAATGGATGTAAAAGTTGAAAGTCTGCACTTTAACCATATTCTCTAGAGTACAGGGCAAAAACAACAACAAATGTGTCAACTTCCAAATACTTACAGACTGCATTGTATGTATTCAAAGAAGTACTGTAGAACTAAGATTGTGAGCACCATGTGTTTATTTTTTCAAATATGCTTCCCCTGTTGTGCATCTCGGCCTGTGAATTGAACGCCCTCGGTTGGGGCATCAGCATCAAGTGCTTGCGTTCGCTCTGCCGATTTAACAGGCTCGGATCAACTGCTCTCGATGTCCTGCCAAGTTTCGTGTTCCGTGGGCCCGAGGGATGAGCCGAATTTGGAATTTTGGATTCCAAACTCGCGCAAGGGGCAGCGATTCGGGATTATGCGGCTGGCCCTCCCATGCTGGCGAGATATTCCTCTGTTCTCCCGCCTCCGTACAGGCTGCCAGGGTGAGCACGTTAGCCTAGCACGCCCACCTGCACACAGAACAACAAACACAGCGTGTTATCAACAGATTGAGCGCACCTGTTCCTGGCCTTATCTACTCCTGTCCTAACGGGGCTTCACATCACCGTTACCCGCCGACGACGCATCCGCGCTCTCACGGAAGGGTGTGAAGACTCCGCGTTAGCACGCTTTAGCACATGTTACCCGCCGCCACCGACCCCCATGACCCCGCACATGGTTCGTCTGATAGCTCAAATTTTCTCTTATGCAACTGCTCAGGAATGGAAACGGAGAAGACAGAGCAGAGGGCATAAAGGACTCCATTTTCTAATGATCATTAATCACTGCGTGCAGCATCCAAATTTACCTCGAGCTCAATTTCCATTTCCCTCCCCAACAAACTAAAAGATTCCGCGTTTAAATAGCGATAATTTTCTTGATTAAAAAGCTGCAGATGGCTAATTATCCCGGAGCGCTTTGCGCAGAGTTCATGTTTGTATTTTTTTCCTCTCTGAGAATGGGTCGACACTGAAGCGGAGAAAAGGCAGAGAGTGTAATGCGAGGCGCTCTCTTCTGCTGGTTTCATTGCTGTTCGGGGGTCAGAGGTCGCACCGGCGACAGAACGTTTTCCTCGCTCAGGGCTCCAGTGAAAGGCTGCACAAACAAACAGCAGACGTGCGGTGTCATATGAACTGTACATGCTTTTCTGTGTGAAAGGCTCTGCGTGAACTCAAAGCAGACAAACTACGGCTTTCAACCTGTCGCCTGTTGAACTTTAACATCATATTCTTCACACTTTACAGTAAGGTACATGAATTGGCATTAACTCATGTCGTTGTTTACAAAAATGAATTGATGTGCAAAATTAATTAAGCGTGAGATGTACTTTTCATTAGTTAATGTATTTGTTGACTATGAACTTGGTGGTTGAGGTGACTTTCCCCTTCACCACTGTAAAGTGCTTTGAATGTCTAAATGCACAATATAAATACAATATTCTATCTATCAATCTATCTTTTTATCTATTAGTTCGATGAATATTTATCTTGCAAACAATGGGATACACTTATAATTGGTTAACCATGAACAAATGCATTAAGTTTTTTTTTTCTCATTCCAATATGAATTGGCATTAATTAATGCAGTTGTTAACGTGAATTAACAATGTACAAATACATAAACAAAGCTGTACAGATTGACTTCTCAGTAGTTAGTTAGTTGACAACTGCATTAGTTCATGCCAATTCACAGAACCTTATTATAAACTGTTACCATATTTTCTATATGATTGACAAATAAGATGGGCAGGCATAGCTTGCTGAAGGTTGGTGTCACGCAACAGACCTCAGCCCCCCTTAAATGAAGCCTTCCCATTTGGCGGTGTACTCGGTGCTTGGACGAGGCCTGCATGGAACAGAAGAATACAGTCAGGTCCATAAATATTGGGACATCAACACAATTCTCATCTTTTTGGCTCTATACACCACAATGGATTTGAAATGAAACGAACAAGATATGCTTTAACTGCAGCTTTCAGGGTATTTACATCCAAATCAGGTGAACAGTGTAGGAATTACAACAGTTTCTATATGTGCCTCCCACTTTTTAAGGGACCAATAGTAATGGGACAATCGGCTGCTCAGCTGTTCCATGGCCAGGTGTGTGTTATTCCCTCATTATCTCATTTACAAGGAGCAGATAAAAGGTCTAGAGTTCATTTCAAGTGTGATATTTGCATTTGGAATCTGTTGCTGTCAACTCTCAATATGAGATCCAAAGAGCTGTCACTATCAGTGAAGCAAGCCATCATTAGGCTGAAAAATCTAAACAAACCCATCAGAGAGATAGCAAAAACATTAGGTGTGGCCAAATCAACTTGTTGGAACATTCTTAAAAAGAAAGAACGTACCGGTGAGCTCAGCAACACCAAAAGACCCGGAAGACCACGGAAAACAACTGTGGTGGATGACAGAAGAATTATTTCCCTGGTGAAGAAAAACCCCTTCACAACAGTTTGCCAGATCAAGAACACTCTCCAGGAGGTAGGTGTATGTGTGTTTAAGTCAAGAGAAGACTTCACCAGAGTGAATACAGAGGGTTCACCACAAGATGTAAACCATTGGTGAGCCTCAAAAACAGGAAGACCAGATTAGAGTTTGCCAAACAACATCTAAAAAAGCCTTTACAGTTCTGGAACAACATCCTATGGACAGATGAGTCAAAGATCAACTTGTACCAGAATGATGGGAAGAGAAGAGTATGGAGAAGGAAAGGAACTGCTCATGATCCAAAACATCCCACCTCATCAGTAAAGCATGGTGGTGGTAGTGTCATGGCGTGGGCATGTATGGCTGCCGATGGAACTGGTTCCCTTGTATTTATTGGTGATGTGACTGCTGACAAAAGCAGCAGGATGAATTCTGAAGTGTTTCGGGCAATATTATCTGCTCATATTCAGCCAAATGCTTCAGAACTCATTGGACGGCGCTTCACAGTGCAGATGGACAATGACCCGAAGCATACTGCGAAAGCAACCAAAGATTTTTTTTAGGCAAAGAAGTGGAATGTTATGCAATGGCCAAGTCAATCACCTGACCTGAATCCGATTAAACATGCATTTCACTGGCTGAAGACAAAACTGAAGGGAAAATGCCCCAAGAACAAGCAGGAACTGAAGACAGTTGCAGTAGAGGCCTGGCAGAGCATCACCGGGGATGAAACCCAGCGCTTGGTGATGTCTAAGTGTAGCATGGTTAGCTCAGCTAGTTCGCTAGTAAGCATGGTGAAGTGCAGTGAAAGCGAAGGCTGGTAGCAGGTTATCGTGACAACACTCCCCGATGACGTAACCCTCAAATTCAAAAAGAACGTTGTTGCCCTTGGCTAGAGGCAGGTTCGTCTTTAGCTGACTGGTAACGCGTTCGTTCAGCTAATTTTTGGACAAGTGAGAGGCTGGGGTTCAAATCCCACCTCGGACTCAGGCAATTTCTCACCTGTTACATATGCGTTCCAGACTTCAGGCTGTAATTGACTGCAAAGGATTTGCAACCAAGTATTAAAAAGTGAAAGTTTGATTTATGATTGCTAGTTTGTCCCATTACTTTTGGTCCCTTAAAAAGTGGGAGGCACATATAGAAACTGTTGTAATTCCTACACCATTCACCTGATTTTGATGTGAATACCCTCAAATTAAAGATGAAAGTCTGCAGTTAAAGCACATCTTGTTCGTTTCATTTCAAATCCATTGTGGTGGTGTATAGAGCCAAAAAGATGAGAATTGTGTCGATGTCCCAATATTTATGGCCCTGACTGTATGTAGTACAGTACAGTATCCCAGGATCCACTCCACAGAACAGAGATAAGGATTTAGCCACAGGTTTTAGGTGTTTAATGGCTCCTCCCTGATCTTGCGGAGAGCTATGTCTGGAGGAGGGATTCTGAATGGGCGTGGCCTTATGCCAGTAAGGAGGTTTTTAACAGTACCTGGAGGTGGTGCATCTGCGCTTCTGCATGGACTTGCTTTCAGTCTGCATTTTTTTCTGTTGTGACTGTCTGTTCATAATGCCTTTAGCCGTGTATGTTGTTTACGAAGGTAACCCATTGTGGATCGATAATCTTAATCTCTTTATTCTGTATTTCTTATTTTAATTATTTGCTCCGATCTCCCATTTAGGTGAATGGACACCCTTGGCAAACTTTGCCTAAACATCTCTGTTGTTTTTGCATTGTGTGGGAACATGTTTCGTGCTATTTATTTTTATGTTTTTTAATTAAAAGGTTCTGGTATTTGTTCAGCTTTAAAGTCAGCATTCTCTTGAGATGGAGACAAACAGAGCTCACCAGATGTCATTGTATTGAGAAAAGTAATACTAATGTATACATTTAGTTAAGAGACAGCATTAGCATTAAGGATTTCTGTGTGGGTGTGTGCGTGTGTGTGTGTGTGTATGTGTATGTGTATGGGTTCCTGTGTGTTAACGAATATGCATATTTTGTATGTTTATGCATGTATATACACATTGGGCCTCATTTATCAAACATGAGCCAAACGAAATTGACCATAAATCTTTCGGAAATGCATTTGCACAAATAATGTGGGATTTATCAAGGTTTTCGGATATCATTGTTTTCATAGGAGCCGAATGAGCTGTTCATATTGTGCGCGGAAATGAAAGCATACGGTTGTAGAGCTTGTTTTGTGCTTTTATTTAATTATTCATATAATATAAAAAGCAACAGGTGTCAGGTGTGCAGACAACAGTAGTGAGACCAAGCTTTCAGTTCTGAGTTTTTATTAGTTTGGCAGGTCAAACAGGCGGAGTTCGATAGCCAGCAAACGGAATCAGCAGGGAATAAGCAGTTTGTGAGTAAGTGTCTAGGCAAAGGGTGAACAAAAATAGAAAAAAGTGAAACTTTCATATATTCTAGATTCATTATGCATAAAGTGAAATATTTTAAGCCTTTTTTCATTTTAATCTTGATGATTACAGCTTACAGCTCATGAAATCAAAAATCCAGTATATCAAAATATTAGAATATTACATAAAAAATTGAAATATTTCACTTTATGTGTAATGAATCTAGCATATATGAAAGTTTCACTTTTTTAATTAAGTTATGAAACTTTTCCACGATATAACATTTTTTTGAGATGCACCTATAGACAGACGGATAAGGCTAAAGGCGGAAGTCGAAAACAAAACAGGTCGTAACAGATATCAATCAGACTATAACGCTGGAAAGTATGGTCGGGACACATTCAACATTGAAATTGGTGATGTTTCATTCCAGTAATCCTGGTGGAGTTTAATATAAATTCTAAAAAACGCGTAGCTATAAATAGGGCCTACAAGTCATAGCTTAGACCTCAGTTTACATTACAGTTACATGTATCAGAAGATCCAGATGCCGTCGCTGTCCATTTCCAGGTGCTTTCTGTCCTCAGCTTCTTGGGGACTAGCACAGGAAAGTGAAAACAGCAACGTCTTTCCTATTTATAATGTTCAATATTTGACCATTATAGCACTTCAACAAAACAGACCAACTTTACTGCACTACTGTGTTTGTTTTTATTCAGTCCTATGTGGCGCATACATTGTTTATGGAGCGTATATAAACAAAAGTACGCTAATTAGCAAAAAACGATATTTTTATGTTAGTTTGGCAGTAATTGTTAGTTTGTTTCCGATGACACATACATTTGCACACATTACGAAAATATTGATAAATGAGGCCCATTGTGTATGTGTGTGTCTATGAATTTGGATGCATGTACGTATGTCTATTAATGTGTATGCAGGTTAAGGTGTTTTTTGTGTGTGTGTGTGTGTGTGTGTATGTGTTTGTGTTTCTGTATGCCTCAGCAAGGAGCTTGGTGCTCTCCTTCAGGAAATGAAGCAGTATCTTTATCAGAATTATATCATCACCGCAGATTCCAATTTCCCATTAGCACTCCGCCTTTCCCCGAAGAACTCAGGTGCCCTTTGCACTGGCTGTGTGTGCTTCTCTACTGTAGCTGCAGAACCAGCCATACACAGGTCACCACTGTTTAACACCTCAGTCTACGCGGCCATTCATTAACGCTGGCTTAATCAAAGGACACGTCTCACCAGAGAAGAAAGGGAATTTGGGGCGGGGGGGGGAGCTGCCAATACAAATTCTCAGCATGTAAAAGGTTTAACCTTCACTCTGTCACGCACAGCAGCTCCAGCCAGAACAAATGTTTGTTATGGGGCCGCGTTTCCCTTCGCAGATTTCTTTGGACGGCGGTGGGACAGCAGGTGTTCCGCTATCGAACAGCATCCCGAGACTCCCTCTCAAGGAGATGGAGGAAGGTCAGGGGCGCCCTGGTGAGCTCCGAGCATCTGGCGGGATGTTCGCGCGAGAAGAGGATATTCCCCAAACCACGGAAGGGGCCGCAAGCGTCCAGACCGCAGAAAACGAAGGAAGAGAAAACTTCCGCCAAGAAACAGGACAGCCGTTCGGCCATTACTGTCAGCAGGAATTCATGTGAGGACCGCTCCCAAAATCCGCCCGAGGTTATGACTGAACTACGCCCCGGCTTCAATATATGGATCGGGGGGGCAATTACGGAGGAAACTCAATGCCTTGGTTGTGCAGCGGTGATGAGGAGTTAAGTGCTCTCCGCTGAGTTTTTTTTTCCTTTCCCCCCCCGCCTTTTCTTTTTGTCTGAAGTGGTCATCAGGACCCGATGCATTATTTATGGAACGGCCATTATGGGTAAGCCCATCAGTTTTTCAGAGAAAGCACTTTGCGCGTGTGCTGCCGGGAGCTTCGGAGGCACTGCAAGTGCCCGCTGAGCCGTGCACCGAGTTCTGCCACCTTCCCCCCCAAAAGATGAATCGCGAGCCAGGTTTACAGACTCCCGCTTATTATCCGTCTTTTTTAATCAGGTTCGGTTGAGCCTTCAGAAACTATCCGGGGTCCTTATCCGTGTATGTCTTCGGAGACAGCAGAATGAATTATTTATTTTATCACCTGTCGGTAATCTCATTTCTAATGCTCGAGTCGTGCCCTGAAACGGGGGAGAAAATAATACTTGCAGGGCAATTTGCTACTTATCAGAAATTAGATGGGAAGTTTTTTTTTGTTCTGGGTTTATTGCCACTTCTCCCCTTGCGTGACTTTCCTTGGAAATCAATATCATACTGTACATGAGTCAATGTTGGGTTTCAGAAACGTTCTCCAGCAGCTAATATGCGGGTGTGGCTTTTCCTACCATTCGCTAGAGGGTGCTAAAACATGGAATACTGTACAAAAATGGAAGCTAACAATGGACAAAACACACTAGTAATACAGGCCAAACCCTACAAACAACACAAATGTGTCTGTCCTGTATTTGTAATAAAATAAACTAGAACACTAGAGACCCACTAAGCAAAAATTGAGGAGCAGAGTTGAACAAATGTTGTACAGTGGGCTCCAGAATTATTGCCACTCTTAATTAAAAAGGCTTCATGTAATAAACAACATGGGTTATGATCGATAGTTTATGTTCAAACACACAGGAAAGTGATATACTTCTATTTCAATACATTTACACTCATGTTTCAATGTCTTTTATTTAGTAATCTATTCTTTTCTGAAAACAACAGGTGCACTGAAAAAAATTCTTGTACATAAAATCAAACAAAGTGAAATTAGCAAAACAATTTCAGTTTAATTTAGTCATTTGAAAGGAACTATATTGTGCCCATCACTTCCTGTTTCACTTGATAAAATATGAGGTAACAAGCATGAAAATTCCTTTGGGAAAAGCCAAAGAACTGTCAATTCAGAAAACCCAGATGGTAATTGACCACCACAAGTCGGGTAATGGGTATACATATATAAAAGGTTAAACATAACACTTAGCACTGTTAGTGCAATAATAAAAAGACGTAAAACATATGGAATGGCTGTAAACTTGCCAGGAAGAGGATGCAAGTGCTTATTACCCCCATGGACGGAAATAAAGATGGTGAGGCCATAAGTAACCCAAGGATGGCAGTTTAAGAATTGCAGATTGGTTGTGCCTTGGGGTAAACACGTCTAAAAATACCACCATAAAATGGCACCTCCATACCAGTAAATTCTTTGGAAGGGTGGCATGAAGACAGCGTCTCAGGGGTGAAGCGACCAGCGAAGGTGGTGGCGCCAGTGACTGAGGTGAACTTCAGCACATCTCTCTGCCCAGTGTGCCGAGAGGAGATGAGGCCGATGTCTGCGAGGTTCTCGATGGGCTGCTCGGCCATACACACCATCAACATGATTGGTGGTGTGCATACAAGGTGAAGCACCTGACACCTACTGTCAAATATGGTGGTGGGTCATTGATGTTTGGGAGATGTTTTGTTGCCAGTGGCCCAGGGGCATTGTTCAAGATCAATAGCACAACGAATACTACAAAGTACCAGCACATATTGGCAGAAATCGGCCGGAAGGAAGTCTTGGTCGTGCTCACTGTATGTGTTTGATGTATTTTGCAGAGATCGGACACAGCATGCTAACACATGTGAATGTAGAACAGTAGAACAGGAATGGCAAAAAAGTAGCAAGCAGACAAGCATGTCATTCATGGTCAATTAGTGGTTGGACTAATGTGAAAAGTCATAGGATTTGCTGGAGTCTCATTAATTGTAGCTATTGGAGAGAGGACCCCTGAAGATGGCCATGGACATGTCCCAATCAGCTTACTATTCAGATCGGGACCGACCCTGCTCCTGGCTGCAGGCAGCTCAATCCACCACTAGGGGCAGCACAGATGAGAAAGCACCTGGACATTTAATGAAATAATCTCTGTTCCCCTGTAAATGCCAGTGGTATCTAATTTATACGAGCCCGGTTCAGTAAGTTAATTGCCTGTAGTTACGTACGTCCGGCAGGCCTTCACAGACGCTGGCTACCAGGTCACAGTGGCGACGGTCAATAACCTGCTTCCAGTCTGATACTCCCAGTGTTTTAATAAATAGAAATAACATTTTATACAGCAGAGAACAGAAGTCACCCACAGGTACGTTCATATATTGGCCGGACGCCGGCGAGGTTATCCCAAAGATTGATGACACCTTGGCAACAGTGGCTTTTGCGAAGGCTTGAAATGTCCGGCCCGGAGTTCTGTCAGAATGCGTTTCCACTTTGGTACTAATCTAACCTTCAACGGGAGGCAGAACCCGGAGACGTTTTACCTTCAGAGCAAGACAAATTATAAACAAATGTTTCTGAGCGATAAAATGCTAATACGATGTGAGGGGGAGGCCAGATGCCTCTGAGCGAAATCCCCATTGAAAAATTGTATCCCCCCAGTTCGCTGGGACCGATTTATCTGGCTGGAGAAACTGAGGCGTGCAGTCTCAGCACTATCATAAACTTGTGGATAAAGATGACTGCGTTAGGAGGCCATAAATACAGGGGTAATAAACATCTAACGCCATTCTTTTGTCTTCGTTTAAAGGGGAAACTCCAACGCAGAGTAACACATCCGGAGCGAACAAAACCCTTTAAGTCCACAGTTTATGCCATTAAGCAAATGGGATTGAATACCTTGCTTCATTGTAATGTTGCCACTTTGAATGACATTTCAGTCAAAACGTCACATTTTCATTCAGTCTGAAAACGGAACGTCCCCAGCCAGATTTACATATTTTACCGCTGTCTCTGTTTTTTGTTTTACAAGCTCGCTGGAGCACGTTGCCACAAAAGCCAAAGTTGGCTGAGGTGTACATGTTAATTAACCTTGTCTGTTTGGATCATTATTCTGCACACAAGTGTGCTATTCTCTGCAGCTTGCGTGATACTATCCATCGGGATTCTGTTCAACCCACAGCTGCCATTCATGTGGTCATTTCCCAAGACTCGTAATATATTACTAATATAAGAAAAAGTTACAAACTCACAAAGACAACCAGTCACTTCATGGGCTGGTTGTCACAAAAAGGGTTTTCAGTAAAAATGTATATTTTAAAATGTTGTATTGAAGTTCTAAATTAGTAGAAATTTGAAATATCTATTACAAGAATGTTTATTTAGAACACACTGACTGTTAAATTAAACAGTTTTATCAGCAACATTTCATAGCAAAATTCGCAATAAGGTAAGATACCACATAAGGTAAGGTAAAAACCACATGTCTTTGATGGACATAACCAGATAGCATTTCAGATGTGTACGGATAGACATTTGTTTTAGGCTATAGATTTGACAGGAGAAATTACAACAAACCCAAAAGTAAATGTGATAACCATCCCGAACAGTGCATTTTTGCTACAATTGTAGCTTGTGACCACATGCTGTAACCTAATGAAAGAAAAATATTTATAAATTATAGCCCTCCCTTCACAGTTTTCAATGTTGATAATTGTTTGAAGATGAATTAATCGCATAGAAGTATCAAAGAAAAACATCAATGAGTTGAAATGTTACTTTTTGATATGAAAAACATTAAGCCCCCCCACCTCATGATATGCGGCTTATTCATGAAATTACTTTAATTTGGGTGAACTCAAAACTGAACATTTTGATACCAAAATCTTTGTACAGCCCCTTCTAGGGAGTGAGATATAAGCAGTTTGACAACCAACCCGTGTGACAACCATCTCTGGTATTTTTTTCTTTTTTTTTTGGATATGTTCCCATCAGTGGAAAATTCCACAGAAATTATAGTCATGTAAATTTTTTCTATTTAGACTGTTGCTAAATGCTGAAGCTTATTTACGGTTACCTTGTTTATTGTAGGACCATATTTAATATTTATGAAAAACATTTATGACTATTTTCCTCTCAAGCACAGACCACAATTTAATCAGAATAAAATATAGGCCTTAGCATAGCCTGACCAATAAACATATTTTCATACATATATTCCCAAAATCTGATAATAAAATTGAGGAAAGTTTGAGGGAGGAGGAAAGGCATGTAAACTAATCTCTAGAAAGAGGAAGAAAAAGAAAGACATTTCGGCCTGATATAATATCTTATATTATGAGAGTGTCATTTACGTAAAAGGACAGCTAAACCTAGATTAAACGGAGCCACGCGCTTTAAAAAAAGTTTTAGGCTTTTCAATTGGCAAAAATTTCGCATTCTCCCTCTCCTCTAATGGAAACAACTTCTAATGTATTGTAATTATAAAAAGAATATAAAAAAATATTTAGCCTTTACAAATCCTGTTTGCGCTTCCTTGGAAAACGAGGAGAAGGGACAATGTGGCGGATGCAAACTAGAACATCCACGCCGGGCTGTGAAGCAGAAATCATTGGAGATGCATCAATAACTAGCTGGCCAAAATAATTACACACCGTGGGAGGTGGGCGTCCTGTTCTGCTAACAGTTTTCAGCATAATAGCGTGCCCCACAGACTCGTATTGAATCCTGATTTTGCCGGCGCTCAATGTGGCATGTTAGTGGATAATTAAACGTGGCAAAAGGGTTTTGCGACGTCAGGACTGTCCCCCCTGGAATCGTTCCTGATCAGTTAGGCGGCAGTAGTCGAGGGAATGAAATGGACAGGGCCCTTAAATATACCACATCACAAAGCGGGTGATAAGAAAAAATAAACGGAAAAGTAATAACAATCGCGATTATCATCACAGAGTCTGTAGCCGAGTTCAGGTAATAGCGCATAGCCTACTGGCATTTTGATTGTGTTACAGATTACAATTGAACAGAATTTTTTTCACTCAGAGAACGATAACCGTTCCAGATATGGAAACCATTTTAGGATAAGTTGTTGGGCTTTTGTATATTTTCACTGATTAACCTGTTGGTCTGTGACCTTAAATTACATTTATATAAAAACGTCACCATTCATTTCTAATTTCTTTTCCTTTTTATCGGTCAGGCCTGGAGGGGGCACCATGCCGATTTGAGGAGCCTGCTTAGGTATTCAAAAGGATCCCCTGCCATTTGCTCCCGCTCTGTAGATTGCGGGCCTTTTTTGTGCCGGCCCAATTAAATTTGAATAACAGTGTTTTGAGACTGGCTGCAGCAAGGAGATAGACTCCGCGAGACACCTGCAGGCTGACAGCCAATCTCCCGTCAGTCATCACAATTGGAATTCTGCCACCATTTGTTTCCGTGTTTGCTTTTTTTTCTCCCTTCATTTCTTATCGTTTTTTGTTTTTTTTTGGAATCGGCACATCACAGAAGGAAATTTTCACTCCTGCAGTCCGCCGTCGCATTTATCTCACTCAGACAAGGCGCCGTGCCTCTAATGATTGTAGGTCAGGACAAATCCACTTAACATACACCCCGTATCAATGCTTGGGCCTAATTTGGCAAATGGAAGCAGAATTCAGGGGAGATTTAATCAGAGACTGCTTAGGCACGGGGAACGGAGGGAGTGATTGAGGAAGGGCCGGTGTAATACAGTTATATGTGTTTGTGACTAATCGGCATTTTGGTGAATAGGTGTTTTTTGGCATGCACATAGCTCCAAACTGCTGGAATGAGGAATGAGGAATGGACCTGAAATGCACTTAGCGTTTGGGAGCTCTCTATTCCACAGCAATATTTTGGTGGTGCTGACGTGCACTGGTTTGGGAGCTGTCCGTTTTACAGAAACATTCTTCTGGTTCTGAAATGCGCTGGTTTGGGAGCTGTCCGTTTCTCAGGACTTTTAGGTGGTGCTGAAATGCACTGAGCATTTGTGAATAAACAGTGTCAAGACATGATGGAGCCTAAATGTGGGGAGTGTTTTTAGCTGTGCTGAATGGCACTGAACAGTTTCAGCCTGCTCAAATGTCAGTCAAAAGATATAGCTGGGGCAGAGTTTATTTTAAGGTTGACTCATAACCATACTAGACAGTCGAATATTTGTTTGAAAAGTTACATTTTAAAAATGGTGACAGTGGTGCAAAGACAATAGAATACAATTGAATCTAGCACAGAATTTGATGAGTGTGACAATGTAACCTGCCCAGTTCTCAAAGTGAGGTATGGTGGGACTGTATTAAGTTGTCATGACAACAATGCTTTGTAATCAAGTGTAAAACTGAAATGCAATAAAAAACACAGTAAAAACACAATGTGTTCTGTAAAACCATGGTCGGTTTGGATTGAAAATCTTTCCATCTGTTCCGTAGTAGTCTTTAGGTAAATGTGGCCGACCAATTAAGAGTGATTTATAAGGCGTTCCTCATCGTCAACGTGGCGAGATGTTCCGGAAAAACCTGTCAGTTATGGTCGAGCTTAACGGCCATCCATCACTTCGAATGTGTTTCCCTTTCGGCTGTGGACAACACGGCCTCCCGTGCTGGTGATCGCCGAGGGCACTAATGCAGGGCAGGAGCTCCGCGAGACGGCGGCCGGCCCTGGAGAATATAACCGCTGCCCGAAATCCGGAATCGCTCTCTTTTTTATTCAATGACAGTGTCCGGGTCTTTGAGAGCGCGGAGGGCAAGTAAACTACTGATTTAAAGGCGCGTTTGTCACACTTCAGTTTATTGGCTTTGGAAAAAAACGTTTTTTGGCCGAATAAAAAAGAAGAACGTATGCTTTATTGAACCCCGTGGGGTAATTTGACCTCTGCATTTGACCCATCCTACTTCCATAGGAGCGGTGGGCACCGCACAAATCCTATCTTGGCTACACCGGGGCTTGAACCACCGACCTGTAGGGCCCCAGTCATGTACCTTAGCCACTACGCTACAAGCTGCCCCAAAAAAAGTGTGTATTAATATGCTCATAAGAATTAAAGAAAACAAGCAGCCGATGTGATCCATGTCATCTGGCCTTTGACCGTAGGGTTGCGGTCTTCTCTCGAGCACAATGGGAAGGAACGGACGTTCACTTCACAATCGTTTCTGTGGTCCGATATGGGCAATTGAACCAAAATGGATGCCGGTGGGTAGATACCCACAGGTATGGGCTAGCAAACTGCCTTGGTAATTGGTAACAGTGCCGCTGACATAATGTCGAACAATCAACTCAAACAACAGATGACTCCCGAGCACATTGTGAAAGCATGGTGTGAAATGTGATTTGGAAAGCCACTCTGAACTTCATTTACTCTCCGGACATGTCAGTAACCAACGCATAGCCACTTTGTCTCAGTAACCGCTAGCTAAAGCATTGAGTCGACAGAGAGTTCCAATACAATGCAGTACTTTTTCTCCCACATACACACACACACACACCCAAACACACAGACACATACTGTGCACACGCGCACACACATACACACACACACAAACAAATTTGCACTCTTTTTTTGTGCTTTATGCAGTATACGGGCAACATTGGCTCAGGAGGTAAGAGTAGTCACCTGGCAGTCGTCTGGCAGTTGGAGGGTTGCCGTTTCGATCCCGCCCTGGGTGTGTCAAAGTGTCCCCGAGCAAGACACCTAACCCCCAATTGGCTCTGACTAGCTGGTTGGTGCCTTGCATGGCAGCCAATCGCCGTTGGTGTGTGTGTGTGTGAATGGGTGAGTGAGAAGCATCAATTGTATAGTGCTATATAAATTCAGACCATTTGCATTTAACATTTACATGAACATCACTGTAAAAGACTGCGTTGTCCGAACTTCCCAGTTTGCTTTTTTTAATTAAGAAGGTGGGAATGTTTACAATAAGCACATATGTGTTGCCAAGTAGTTATTGTCCCTTGTCTATAGTGTACTGTATAGTTTCTTTGCTCTGAGCCTCATATTGTTATGCAGAAAGGACATGCTTCAGGGCATTGGCAATCCAAATGAAGACAGCTCCCAGTCATGGGAGAATGCTCAGCCCCCAGACCGTATACTAATTTTAGGGGGATTTAAAACTGTTGGTCTTTGCACCTCAATTAACTGGGCTTACCTGAAAGCCAGCAGAAGAGCTAGTGTGCTGTTTTAGCGCAAACCCCACATTAATATGCCCCTGACATGTGCCCCCGAAAAAGAGTATTTCATGGCAGGCTTTGTCCAGCAGCTGTCTGTCACACACATCCTTCTCTCTGATAACAATTGCCATTCAAAAGACTTCTTCACCTTCAGGTGCGCATTGAAATAATTGCCTATGGCTGTTGGGCATAGTGAGCCATTAGCTTGCCTCTGAGGTTGCTAAAGTTGCAGTAAACACATCTGCAGTTTTATTTACGCGAGAACATGAAATCAATAGGATGGCGCGGGCCTCCTTGTGACTGAGGGCTGTGTGTTTTAATGAAATGCCTAGTCATTACTCGATTATTACCGATGCCATTTTAATGAAAAATGTTGTCTCGCGAAGGCTAATATGCATGTGCCTATATTGATTTGCTGTAAATGCTGCAATTAATCTGGCACCTTTCAAGTTCGCCCGGGTTGGCATTGGCCTTGGCCGAATGCGGAAATAATTAGTAAGAAAGAATTGATGTTTCGCCAAAGCAACCTCCATTTGTCCAGTCGGCCCGTCAGTCAATTAATCCGTCGTCAGTCAGCAACCTCCACTGGAATGTGTGTTTTAAACACCAAGGGCATCTTTACATTACATTACATTATTGGCATTTGGCAGACGCTCTTATCCAGAGCGACGTACAACAAAGTGCATACCCATAACCAGGGATAAGTTCGCTGAAAGACCCTAGAGGTAAGTACAATTTCAACTGCTACCTGTACAACAAAGATAAGGACAAGGGCCAATTTTTTTTTTTTTTTTTTTTTTTTTGAACAAACAAACAAACAGAGCAAAAGTCACCAAAGTTAACTATCCAAACACTGCTTACCTAGCCAACTAAAATACTGATACACAAGTCACAGAGACAACAATTAAGGTTCACAGGGAGGTAGGGAGGGATGGGGAGAGGTGCTGTTTGAAGAGGTGTGTCTTCAGCTTGCGCTTGAAGGTGGGGAGGGATTCTATAGTTCTGACCTCAACGGGGAGTTCGTTCCACCACCGTGGAGCCAGAACAGACAGTAGTCGTGAGCGTGAGGTGGAGGTTCTGAGAGGGGGAGGTGCCAAGCGGCCTGTGGAGGCTGAACGAAGAGGTCTGGCAGGGGTGTAGGGTCTGATGATTTTTTGCAGATAAGCTGGGGAAGACCCTTTAACTGCTTGGAAGGCTAGCACCAATGTTTTGAATTTGATGCGAGCCATGACAGGCAGCCAGTGGAGGGAAGTAAGCAGGGGGGTGACGTGTGAGTATTTGGGAAGGTTGAAGACCAGACGAGCTGCTGCATTCTGGATGAGTTGGAGGGGTCTGATGGCAGACGCTGGGAGGCCAGCCAAGAGGGAATTGCAGTAGTCCAGGCGGGACAGAACCATCGCTTGGACCAGGAGCTGGGTCGAGTAGGGGGTGAGAAAGGGGCGGATTCTCCGTATGTTGTATAGGAAGAACCTGCAAGACCGGGTCACCGCCGCAATGTTCTCGGAAAGGGACAGTCTGCTGTCCATCACCACGCCGAGGTTCCTTGCACTGGGTGACGGCGTGAGTGTGGTATCCCCGAGGGAAATGGAGAGATCCAGATGGGGAGAGGCATTAGCAGGGATGAATATCATTTCAGTTTTACCTGAGTTGAGCTTTAGATGGTGGTTGTCCATCCAGCTCTGGATGTCCCTCAGGCAAGCGGAGATACGGGCTGAAACCTGCGTATCAGACGGCGGGAACGAGACGAAGAGTTGAGTATCGTCCGCATAGCAGTGGTAGGATAGCCCATGTGCAGTGATCACAGGGCCAAGGGAGCGAGTGTAGAGAGAAAAAAGAAGCGGGCCAAGGACTGAGCCCTGGGGAACTCCTGTGGCGAGGGGCCGAGGTGTCGATACCGAACCAGCCCAGGCAACCTGGAAGGAGCGACCAGAGAGGTAGGACTCAATCCAGTCCAGGGCTGTGCCACAGATGCCCGTTGCTGACAGGGCAGACAGGAGGATGGAGTGATCCACAGTGTCGAAGGCAGCAGAGAGATCTAGAAGAATGAGGACAGAGGAGAGGGAGGCTGCTCGTGCGGCATGAAGTGACTCACTGACGGAGAGGAGCGCAGTCTCTGTCGAGTGGCCCGATCTGAAGCCAGACTGATGGGGGTCTAGCAGGTTGTTGTTAGAAAAGAAGGAAGAAAGTTGAGTAGAAGCGGCTCGTTCTATAGTTTTAGAAAGGAAAGGAAGAAGAGATACCGGGCGGTAGTTCTGGATGATGGAGGGATCCAGGGTAGGCTTTTTTAGCAGCGGAGTGATGTGGGCCCTCTTGGAGGATGCCGGAAAACAGCCGGAAGACAGGGAGGAGTTGACAAGGGAGGTGACAAATGGGAGAATGTCAGGTGTGATAGTTTGGAGAAGAGAAGAGGGGATAGGGTCAAGGGCACAGGTTGTAGGGCGGTGGCAGAGCAGGAGTTGAGAAACATTAGAGTCTGTAAGGGGGGAGAAAGTGGAAAAGGAAGGGATGGGCCTAGAGGGGGGGAAGGGCACAGTGAGGGGGGCGGCGGTTGTAAAGGATCTGCGGATGACTGCGACCTTCTCATCGAAGAAATCAGCAAAGTCATCAGCAGCGAAGGAGGACTGAGGAGGAGGAGGCGGTGCGTTGAGGAGAGAGGAGAAAATGGAGAAAAGTTTCCGGGGGTTAGAAGCAGAGTTCTGAATTTGCGTTTGATAGTATTTTGCTTTGGCATCTGTCATCTGTCATTCTCTCCCTATTTGTCAACAGAAGAGATACGAGCGCCGTCCGCTGTCGACGGTGTTCCAAACCTGCGGCAACATTCATTACGTGGTACTGCTTTGATGGCTGCCCCATTCTTCAACGCAGGGGCGGGGATCCAATCCACATCCAGCTACTCAGTGCTCTATTCGATTTATTTCCCGGGCTGAGAGGTTTTCTATTGGCTTGCCTCACGACCAATGAAATGCTATTGGTGAGCTGTGGGGATTTATTTTAAGGGGAACCACAATTACGTGTGTGTGTGTGTGAGCAGGTGCACGTGAGTGTGTTTGAGCACATGTAGATTATGTCAGTGATCCCGAAAAAACAAGACAAGACATGACATAGAAAATAACAGTGGGCAAACCATTTAAATTAGCATTGTAATTTCTACGCTTATCATTTCCAGTGTGTACTAAGGTTTGGCCCTAGTCATTAACCAAGGTATATTCCTCACTGTGCAATGCTGTGATATCTGTAGTTGGTGTAAAATTGACTCATTATCTCCAGCAATGACTGCATGGAAGTAGTTGCTGATATTCCATAATTGGCAGACAAAGAAAATGTTCTCTGTGCCATTGATATGCATGTAATGCAATGATTCAAACTCATTATCAGAGCTTGGTTTCCTGCGTGGGGGTACAATATCTTGTCACGCACACATTAAAGTATCGCCACATTTAAGACTACGGCAGCGTGAAGAAAGTCCTCAAATGTGGTAATGAAGCCATTTGAATATATTTATGTTCGAGTATACAATCTGCATATACACAGTATACTGTACATACGCTCAGTAAGCACTTTATTGGGTGTTTATTCAACTTATTTTTTAGACTTAAGTATTCTGCTGCTGTAGCCTATCCACTTAGAAGTTTGACACATTGTGTGTTCAGACATGATCTTCTGCATACCACTGTTGTAATGCGTGGTTATTTGCGTTACTGTCACCTTCTTGTCAGCTTCGATGGGTCTTGCCCTTCTCTGACCTCTCTCGTTAACAACGTGTCGTTATTTTCATGGACTGTTGTGCATGGAAATCTCAGTAGATCAGCAGTTACAGCAATACTCAAACCACCCTGCCTGGCAACAATGATCATTCCATGGTCAAATTCCCTTAGATCACCTTTCTTCCCCATTCTGCCATTTGATCTGAAAGACAGCTGAACCTCTTGAGCACATCTACATGCATTTATGCATTTAGTTGCTGCCACATAATTGGCTAATTCAATATTTGCATTTACAAGCTGGTATACAGGTCTACCTAATAAAGTGATCACAGAGTATATAAAGAGAGAATCTTGATCTGAACAGGGAACTGTAACAAACAAGAATGTCACCATAAAGTGTGACCTCAGAAAATACTGTGTGTTCAGATGGTTTGATTACCTATCTTGAAGGTCATTGGTCCATACAAGGCAGAATTAAATGATTTCATACATATTGTATGGCAGGTTTAACATTAATTTATATTTACTTACTACTGCACTGGAATTACTTAAATATCCCCAATTCCACATTTCATAAACCGCTGAGATTCCGCTGTGCATAATAAAGGAAATATAAACCATCACCTAATTTACATCATGGTAAAAAATATTTTTGGCTGTATAGAGCAGAATAAACTGTTACTTATAAGCTGCAGAGGGCTCTTCCTTCACTTCAGAGATGGCTATTTCATGGCCTGATGTCAGATCTGTGAGAAGTTTGGTATGTTCTTCAGCACCTCTGGCTCACTCGGGAATATCAGTTGACATGGTACACTCTAAGGAAAAAAAAGTGTTCTTTGGCTTGTCTCCGTAGAGGAACCCTTTTCATTTATGAGACACTATTGTAGGTGTGAAGTGGGTAAGCTACCAGTCTAAGAACCCTTGAACTAGATAGTGTTCTTCTACGGAATCAAGTTTTTGAGAGTCTACAGGGTGCAAACTCTCATAAAATCTGAGAATTGCAGAACAAAAAGTGAAAATCCCTTTGATAGATGGGACGATGTTGTGTGGCAGCACACAGTAATGAAACGTTTCCAGCTTTGTTGAGACACCTGGAATTTTGAGCAATGTAGGAATTTCAATGAGCTTCAAGGGAGCAGACCCCAGTTCCATCACCAATCCCGGCATGTAAACTCCTCATCACAATCCCTTTATCTGGGAGAACATTTACAGAAGCAATGCTGAGCAAGTGCCTCACTGAAAGATATAGGCCAGTAGGTTGACCTCTGCCTCAACCCCAAAGAATGAGACCAAGTTAAACCTGCAGCTCTTTGGTGAGTTACTGTAATCGTTTACAGTACTGCACTGTAATCACTCCCGATGAGTGAAAGAAATTTCACACAATTTCCATAGCCAACTAGAATCAACAACACAAGCCTGGCATGTTCGGAGAGGCAGAACTAATAACAACACCTAAAATGGAAACCAGATGCTAATGTTCACATTTCGTACGGACAGTTCACTAGCAGTCCGCAGTTTTCCATATGCAATGCTGCTCGGGTCGTAGATAAATGCCATTTGTGTCCCTTGGTGCTTAGCTTTTCCCTATTTCTTCTTCATTTATTACGAGGCAATTATTTTCACTACGGGTCGACTTTGAGTAGGCGAAGCATGTGCTGAAGTCTCCAGCTCTAGGTTCATGACTGCGTTCATGAATATATGTATAAGCCTTGCGATTTTGATTGACAGGGGAGAGTTTTATGGTGCCTTTCTACAGTTGTTTTCACCACCGCACCTTCACCTGCTAGCCCCATATACAAATTCTCTCTCATACACACACATGCACACACACACACACACAATCAGCTGTTATAGACCATTTATTTATATTTACAAGCATGCAGAGGCGGTGCTGATGCACATTGGAAGGAGGAAGCCAAAGCCTTGGGCTTGGGAAGAAGTCAAATTTCTTTGAAGTCATAGAAAGGCAGGCAGCGTTTCTAAAATTAGGCTGGTATTTGAAGGACACTGGTCGTCTCCCCCGCGCTTTGTGTTAAAGTCACATGACCAAGGCACCACAGACCACACAGGGCCCCTGGAATAATTTACTATACAAATGTGGCTTGACCTTAATTACTGGAGGACACTGTGCATTATTAAAATATGTGTAAGACCCCCAGGAAGGAAGAGTAATAGATTAGTTATTAATTAACATTTAGAAGACTTCATTTTAAGAGTAACTACTTTACAAAACCCTGCTCTGATACGAAAGGGAAAAAAGAAAAGTTTCCTTAGAATGGCTTGATCGAGCATATTACAGAAACAAATTACCTCAGGTTTTATGAGGCGCGGGAGGAAATAAATGTGACATTAAGTGCTCACATTTGAAGCCGGTTGATCATAAGAGGCAGTGCAAAATGTACTAGTGAGTGTTTCACAATCTTCATTGAACACTGAAAGAATATGGTATATTTTCATAGGAACTTCATGGATCTGTAACATCCCTTTATGGTGTGTTGCTTGATGAAGTCTGTTAAGGGACTGTGTTTTCCCTTCTTTTGTATGCACATTGTCTGCCAAAGTACAGTTGATTATTTACTTCCTTGTATCAAAAAAAGCTCTTTGCAGATACACTGCCCTGCCTGTGTTGAACTGATGTGCACCTTCTATCAGACCGACATGATCTTGCACTGATTTTTCATGCCCTGGATACCGATTGGTTCACATGCACCGAATCCTGGATAAGCGCCACCCCACAATGCAATCCTGTAACTGCAAGGAGAAATATGATAGATATAATATTTGCACACATATATGAAATAATAGATGTATTTACACATAATCTGTGGGCAAATGGCACAAAAATTGTACCAACAGAGATTAGGGTTATGGTTAGTGTCACAATGTAGCATTAGCAATATTAATTGAGCGTAGAGACACAAAAACGTTTTGTACGCACACGTTGGAGTGCCTCAATTTGGTTGGGGAATTAGAACAAACTGTTAGCTTCAACCGCTGGGGGCGGATGTTCAGATTGATGGAAACAGGCCTATTTCAGTGGTCAGAACAATAGGTGACCTATCGTCAAAGTAGTGTGAGACCAGGCTCTATTGGACATACTGAATGACAACCTTTTCTTTCCTTCAGACAGTGTAGTAGCTCCTTGGACAGTGTGCCATATCTCCCATCCTTTGTTGACATGTTGTTAATGGACCCTTTAATCCCTTTCTCATTCACTGATTTCACGTCTGCATTCCCCCTCCTTGTGTTCGATTCTTCTTGGCGGGTCCATGAAATCGAAACCTCTTCAACTCGATGCGTTATCCTTTTATCAGTGCGTCAGTGGCAGTGGAACAATACCCCACACAAGTACCAAGTGCTCTAAAACCTGTCTCTTGCAGCTAAGCTTATATGAGTTACCCCTCCTCCTCCTCCTCCTCCCCCCTCCTCTCCATCCCTCTCATTACATTACATTATTGGCATTTGGCAGATGCTCTTATCCAGAGCAACGTACAGTTGATTAGACTAAGCAAGAGACAATCCTCCCCTGGAGCAATGCAGGGTTAAGGGCCTTGCTCAAGGGCCCAACGGCTGTGTGGATCTTATAGTGTCTTATAGAACTTCCAACCTTGCGTGTCACAGTCATTTACCTTAACCACTATGCTACAGGCCTGGGGTGGAATAGGGTAATATAAGATGTAATAGAGGCTGGTAATCCAAAAATGGTCAGTTATTCAAACTATGCAGAACTGGGAGTTAATTTGTCAAAAGTGTAAGCAAAGTGTTAGTCAATGTACCTTGACTGCCTCGTGGTTTGTTCTGCATTCATTGCCAGGATTAATTTAAATCCAGTAGTACAACCACCAGTCAGAATTATAGTTTATTTGTCTAGTGCTATTTTCTAGCATCAATTTTTAATCATTTCATTTTCTGAGTGGAAACAAAATAATGCGTACTGTACCTGCGATTTTCAATGCTTATGTAACGATTATCACCAGTTTCTGCAGTTTCCTTTTGGAAATATGGCATATTTGAACAGGGCCATTGAATAAAGACATATCGGTGTTTCTGGATGCTCTGCAGTGTTACTCTATAGCAGGGATCTGCAAATCTGAGAACTGCTGGCTTTCCACCCTCCCTTTACATGGGAGTCAGGTGTGAAGACAGTCTGGCCCATAAGTAGCACTAATTGTTCAGCTAATTACCTGGGAGGAAAGAAAAACAGGACTGGATTTGAATTTGAGGTCCAGATTTGATCCTTACCAATCGCTGTTGGTGTGTGAGTGTGTGTATGAATAGGTGACTGAGAAGCATCAATTATACAGCGCTTTGGATAAAGACACTATCTAAATGCTAACCATTTACCATTTCTATAACAGGGTGCACAACTCCGTACTGGTTTTTGTTCCAACCAATTGCCTTGTTTTTATTTTGCTGACAGCTCTAGAAATGATATAAAGCTCTAGAATAACACTTCAGCACAGTAACATCATAAGGATACATATGCAGTCTGCAGCTGTAGCTAGTACTCATACACATGTCAGATAAGATTGAGTTAATTAAATAATTAAGACCAGAAGTTGGCGCAAAATCCTGACACGGATCAGCCCTTGTTGTGCACCTCTGCTCTAGAAGTACTACTCTATATAATAGTGGTCCTCACTGCTGGTTCTGGAGAGCCACAGAGTGTCCTGGTTTTTGTTTTCACCTTAGTATCAGTGTCCAACGCAAACCCAAGAAACAAGGTGAGGTGCGTTAACTGTAATTGTTTGTTAACTGCGTAATTAACTGTTTTAACTGATCAATTAAGTGCTGAGTAACAACAAAAGCCGGCACATCAAGAGTGAGATCCACTGGTATACTGTATAGCAGAAAGAACAATGCATTCTTTCTGAACTGTGGAAAATTCCATCTGAGCTAGCACAAAACAATTTTGTGACTGTGTCATTTTGCAACAACACTCAACCAACCATCCCTTTCCAGACGCATTGTAAACAAGCAAGAAACTATCTAGCATTACATAAACTCCAGACAGTATACTAATGCATATTCACTTTAAATATGAATTTCTGCATATTACATCTGGCTGCCTTAAAACTGTTATCCACCTTCCAATAAGAAATGTCAATAAACCTGTCATCTTGAGGCATGGGCTGGAACCTTCTCAATGATTTCCACCATACAGCAATCAAAGTTCAAGCCTGAAAAAAAATAGAAAAAATAGCAATTCTCACCCAACTGGCCATATGATTGCAACATTCAGCTTTTTCTCTCTTGTGGCTGGAAGGGCAGACAACCTGATGATTCCTAATGAACTCTTACCCCCTGTTGCAAAAAAAAGCAAGCGAGAGCGAGGAATTCTCATTGAATATTGCCGTTTTTATTCCTTCTTGTGTGCGTGCGTGTGCGCGTGCGTGTGTGTTTTGTTTTGTTATTTCTTTAAAAATGTGGGTTGGGGGAGCCGTCTCTCATAGCAGTTGCCCGGTGGTGGTTGCCAGGCAGTTATCACAGTAGTGGTGACGATTACACCATCTCTCTCTCTCTCTCTCTCTCTCTCTCTCTCTCTCTCTCTCGGTCTCTCGCTTCCTCTCTAATTCAGAGGCAGAGCATCAATCCCTTCATCTACGTCTTCACTGATTAAGACTCGTATTTTTATTAGGCTGTTACGCCACCCCTTTTATTTCCCTCGCGCGTTTTCAGTACCGCTTGCGACTGAAATTTAAGGTATATTACTACTGTAGACTGACTCCAGTCTGTTTGGTAAAACACCTGATTTTTGTGGTGAAAAAGCGGTGGTCTGTGAGCTGTAGGTGACCATGACTACAGCAAAGGAGCAAAATGCACCAACGAAACCGGCTCAACAGCAAGACCAGGTACTGCTGCGCTTACTATTATTTTTTTTAACTTGACTGCTTCGTTTTATGTCACATGTAACCTAATTCATGACTTTGCGTACTGCTTTGGCTTACGGGGAAATAACACAAAAAACGTGCACTACTGCGTTTAACTGTTTAGTAAATGAGATATTTCGCGTTTTTATTTTAAGAGATATGAATTACATTTGTGACGTTTGATTTCAGTTATGCGGATTGAAGGGTTCATAATGCAATCAAGACCGTTAAAACTTGTTGAAATGTATGAATTCCAAGCTGACTACTCCAGTATCACTTTTGTCAATCACCTCATAATTCAAGGTAACCGCGTATTTTGACACAGAAGGCAGTTCTGTTATAGCCTACCTTCTTATGCCGTGGGCTACTGCTTCCAGAAATAAAATGGTCAGTAGGCTAATGACGAAAACGAAAGGATACATTTTTCTCGAACTATCGCGGATATAACATGATAGCATGTTCACAGGGGGACACGTTTCCTAAGGTCATTGGAATATGTCCATAAGTCTGTGTATTCTATTAGTTGCGAGCACCGTTGACAGAAACAATGCGGGAAATGTATTCTCCCGTCTTGTTCACGATTGTGCTTTTCTATTTTTTTTTTTCTAGAACCAGATAAATTTACATATTTGTGTAATATATAGGGCTTTGCTTGAAAAGTTTGCCCAAAAGCTACAATATACAGAAAATAGTTGTTAGCTAATCATTGTAATCATGTACTTTTCATAGACTGACAAGTTTATGAATACACAACGCCTCAAGCTTGCCTAACTCCACGACGATCTAACAAATAGCCTATCTTGTCGAATTAGATATACAGAATATGAAGATTTAGCTCAACATTTTCACTTGCACTTTTTAATTTTTAATCTTTTTCGAATATCATAATGTCGACGCTAACTGTTCAGTACAATTAGCCTATCTGGTCCATGGTAAACTAGTCAGCTCTGTTCCACATAGCGTATTAGCTTGATCATGTCTTAGCTTTGGGTAATTATCAATGTTTTTAGCGGATGCAGCCCCTGGTGTTACCTGCTACAGTCTCACATCCTCACCTATGTGTTCTGTATCATTTATGATACTTTGGCACCGCAGTTCCACACATAGGCTACAGACTGGTCAAATGTCTTTTTACAGTGGAATAATGCAGCTCACCAGTAATTCAGTTTCTCCATCCATGTTTTAATAGTAAGGAAAATAGGGACATGTCCTGCTTCCTGCATGAACATAAGATATGTAGCTAATATGAACATTTTATTCCATTCCTTTCTTCAGGAGTGCAGCTGGAGAAACTGGTGTGAAACTACTTAAAGAATTTTCTAAGTATATACTGGTGTCAGCAAAGGGGGAGCAGAAGATTGCTTTTCAGTGAGTAGGGTCTGATGGAAGCATATCCAACTCATATTTTAGACA